>NW_005187554.1:817240-822546 GCF_000239375.1 Pundamilia nyererei | reverse complement strand
ATATATCACACACATTCGGTGTTTGGCAGTTGTGAAGCTGAGAAACTGGTGGCAGCTGCCCATTGGGGTTTTTACTGCATCCATAAAGTCTATAATGTAGACGACAGACTGATGAAGGAATCAGTCCTGCTCCCTGCAGAGTAAGGGAAATGTTTTTTGCACTGTACTTGACTGCCACAAACTCACTTATTGGCCAAATACACACACCCCAGCAGTTAAACCCACCCCCTCCATAAAAAAATCAATCATATATGCTTGTAGGCTTGCAGACAAATGCTAAAGCACACGAACAGACACATACATAAACACACAAAACCATCGTTTTTGCCCGGCGAATGTCAGTGCTCACAGAAGAGTGAGAAAGGATATAAAGAGGGAGGATGCTTCTGGACGCACTTTTCCCAACAGTTGTTATTCTCCCATTGAGATTATTCCACTCAAAAACCAAACAAATCCTAAAACAACTTGACAAGTGAGGAGCCAAACACAGTGTGTACTGTAGCATCTCCTGTCTCTCCTCTGCACAGCCATTCAAAGCAGAAGCGTTCCCTGTTCTCCTCTGCTATCTTATCTCATTGTTATAAAGCAACCAAAAGCCTTCATCTACACAGTAAGTAAGGAGGACCTGTGCGATTACAGAGCTGTGGTGAGCTGTGGCCAATGTCTCCATGTTTAACAGTCTTATCAGCTGTACCACTGGCTCCCCTGCTGAGGGAAAAAAAAAAAGAGAAGCACATGTTCCGAGCTAAAGAGGCAGATAGGGGCAAATTTCAATTGTGACACATAAATAAATATAAACTAAATACAGCTAAATTAGGAGCGCAATTAAGCAAGATTATTTCTGCTCATGATTCATCAGATGAATCAGTACTTCAAAGTATTTCTGCTAGTTATTTCTGGCTTACAAAGATATGAAGCAGAGAAAAGTGGCAAGCGTTTGGCATTTTGTTCGATTGTAGCATATTCAGCCAAAATGCCAAACACAGCTACAGTATGTCTATTTTTATATCAACAACAGAGCAAATACATCTGTGTAGTATAAAAGGGGGCAAAAACCCACAGAATTATCATTACCTGCAGTAATAATACAAGGTATTTTGTGGCTTTTAGCTTTTAAATGCCACAGCTGTGCCACAAAGGTCCAATGCTATTTCTGTCCACTACATCATAGCCTCTAAAAGCTATTTATTTTCCTAGTAAGTTGACAGAAACCACAGATTGTACACTTTGCACATATGTAGTCACTGTGATGTAATCTTGTGGTCTCCTTGACCACATTATAGGCCATGACCAACTTGTTTGATTGATGTGACTGAGGAACTGCACAATGGTTTAGTACCATTTTGTTTGTGACACGGTAGCCATATCCCAAATTACATCCTACTCAACTCTTCATGACACTGTATTGTACAAAATTATGTTCCATTACATAATGCCTGAAACCTGCTATTGAGACCACAGCCTCCTTAGGAAATGACTTACTGAGGTCATAATAAAGTAACAAATCATTTTCCGCACTACCTTCTATAGACATCAGACAACCAGAAGAGTTGCCCCCTGCTGGCCAATGAAAAGAATGTGCATTTAAGGAACTTCTGTACTGGCTTTGCTTTGGTCCTGTCTCCCTCCCCTCACCCCCAATCTGTTGTAACCGATGGGTGCCACTCCCTGAGTCTGGTTATATTGGAGGAATCAGAGGGAGTTTTTTCTCCCCACTGTCGCCAAGTGCCTACTTATGTGTTGGGGTTTTCTCTGTATTATTGTTGAGTCTTTACCTTACAATATAAAGTGCCTTGAGGCGACTGTTGCTGTGATTTGATGCTACATTAAAAAAAAGAATTGCGTTAATAAGTGGCTAGGTAAGTGTTTCTTAGTGTCCAAAATAAAACATCGAATCCATCGAATGATTCTGTCCCAACAAAGTTACCAGATAACAGGGGTTTCTTCCATCTGAACACTTTATGAAACAGGTCCTGGTCAAAGTGGCTATTGATTGCAATTTGTAATTTTTACATCCTACTGCTTGGAAAAGATAGGATTTCATTTGTGGTAGATTTGATATAGAGGGGGAAATCCCAGTGCCATCAGTTAACTTGTGAATCCCTGGCAGGCACACCTCTATTTATCATCACCTAAATGGCGACCCCACATCTCATCTGGATTTTTAGATTTCTTTTTTCCTATCCTGATAACAGATCTTTTCTTTTCTCTCTTGTGTAGTTTCAATAACTTAACTTAAAAAAGAGTACAGGAACACTTCTCCTTTCAAACCGAACCTATAACCACAGGTGCAAAACTCCACATCCAATTCACACTGGAAAGGGGCAATCGGGACAAAACTTTATAAGCATGTCGCTGCCTTTACCTGTCAGCATTGGAATGAATATGACTAAAGAGTTAAAATTACAGCCCCGACTCTCAAACTTCTACATTCAGATTTGCTTAATATCACTCTGAACGTTCAGACTGAAGGTGCACTCCACTTTCTGCCAGGCTGCCTCCCTTCTATAGATCGATTAACACCTCCAAGATGCATATTCGTCCTAAATATGTCACAACTAATCCTGTGGTTTTTTTGGTACACGAATTAAAGCCCAGTTATTTCTTTATTTAATGACGCAATCTGTTATAATCCTTTGAAAAAGCGATCATGATGCAACATTGTTCAATCACCATTACAATGAGATCTTAATGAATGTCTGTGTGTGATATCTAGCTCATAAGTAATACCTCATTAATACTGCATTGGCATTTTTTTCTTAGTTTATTTGGATGTTTTCTCTCTTCCAGAGCAGCTCCTGTGAGCGCTTCATTTACGTCGCACTGCAGCACCAATTCAATAACCACATCAGTAAAGCAATCTGGGAAATTCTCATCCTCATCTCAAACTCAACATACCATTTCCTCAACTCTCCATGCAAATGGGCCTCTTTGTTCCTCCACTCTATAAGCTGGTGGCAGAAATTGGATTTCCCGTAAGCACATGGTGGTGAATTTAAATGGCTTTAGAGGAACAGGGGGGAAATCCTTTGTCAAAGCAAAATTATAAAACTGGTAGAAAGAGACAGAGAGCGAGAGAGAGACAGAGAGAAAGGTAAGGTAGGTCTATTTTGCACAAGATTGAATATGAAAGCTCGGGCATTCAACAGCGAGATTCCGGAATAGGTTGGGGATGTGACGCTGAGAGGGGAAAGTAAGGAGAAATTCAGCCGCTTAAATCAAATGGCGTGACGTCAGTAATCGGCAGAAAGAAAGCGAGAAGCTGGGATGCCAGCATTGAGAACAGGCCTTTTTGTGTCTGCAAAGTAAAGAGCCCTTAGAGACAGGCAAATGGGAAGAGCTGCTCCAGGTCAAAAGGAAGAAAGAAAGAAAAAGGGCCGCCGTGTCTTTTCGTCTGTCTCGCCTCTCGTGCACAGGCAGGCAATATTACATATGGAACAGGGAAAATTGCATTAGTGATAGTGAGCCTCGGTTATCCGCTCCATTAGAGTTGAAGCCAGGTTGGGGTGAAGCTTTCTCAGGAGGTTTCATACATGAAAATTAAAGCTAAACCCATTTCAGAGGAAGATGCTCAGCTTGGCATAAAAACCCCTCAAGCTTGGAAGTAGACACCCATGTAATTCATTCATGCTCTCTTCAGTAGAAGACCCCTCCTCCAATCACCCAATCGTCTCTGCAATCAAACACTCCATACAGACGTCTCCATTTGCAAAGGGCATCTTAAATTTGCCACATTAATGTTTCTCCCCAATGAAAACAGACTATAATTAAGGGAGTTGTGTCAAAGCACCGTTGTGCAAATTAAAAATTCCTTTAACGTTCCGAAGTTAGCCAGAGGGTTTTCCAGTTACTCCGAAGAGGTTCGGGGTTTAAAATGTGTCTCCTCGTCTCACATTCTTTCACATCTGTCCATGCTGACAAACAAGATGCGCACACAGAGTAGATTCATGCAAGTGTGTGTGAGTGTGTGCTGCTGGCTTTTGTGGATGCAAGTTTGCAGGTTCGAATTCAGCTATCCTGTTTGTCTGAACAGCTGACTGCCTTGCAAATGACACCTTTATTTCCAACTTGTCAACCACTGTGCCCCTTCACTCACACCATACGTTTCATTTCTACTGTGTGATGTGGAACTTCCAACAAATGAAGAAAAAGGAGTAAAGGTGTGGGATCAGTTCCTGCAGACTCTCCTATAGGGATCCTGCCAGCAAATGCTGCCACAGGCTTACAGGCAGTGGTCGACGCTGTGATGTGGGGCCATCCGGGACTCTGCATGCTTAGCTGACCACGGAAAAAGCCACAGAAGGGAATCCAAAGCCAAACCTGACAGGCACTTTGCTTTGCTTCTCATACTGTATGTGTTTGAGCCTCAGGGGAGTAAAGTGGAGAGAACTGAAAGAACTCAGCAAAGAGAAGAAGATCATTATCAACATTATCAAGGCTGACATTCCAAAGCCTAACAAACTAAAAGAAGGAATTAAATCTTAATCAGACAGAGATGCACAGACAATCACAAACATGTACACACATACAAAAAAAAGATATTAAGAAAGAATCTATGCTTGTACCCAGTCCTCTTTTCTATCCACAAAGTTGCTTCAAATCCAGTCCACCCTCTTTAGTCAAATATCAGACACGCTCTCGCAGCGCTCGACCAAAGCTGGGCTGCGCTCCATTTACGCTCTTGACACACAATTTCATTCATGACGCAGGTAGCGCCGTGCTCAGACGGCTCCCCTAAACTGATGCTGAAAACAGGACAGGCTGGCAGCTTAAGCAGTGATACGGGCTTTGCTCTGTGAGGTGAAGCTACTGTAAGTATACTGTTTGGTCCATTTGTGGACTTTAAAATGTTTGTTCACAATTAAAAGCTTTAATGGACTTTCACAGTAAGCTTCTATTGTTTTACTGTGCGTTTAAATAGATATATATGAGTCCAGCTGGACAGATTCAAGTTAGAATTGAGCCATCGAGTTCTTATTGCCCTGAAATTTAAACTACAGCTTAATCTTTGCAGTTTACAGTGGTGATAGCTAGCAATAATCTTACTCACCTAACACCTAAACACCTAAACAATACTAGGGATTCAGCTTCAGCTTGGAGGAAAACCTGAACATTAGGTCAAGTGTTTTCAAAACAAGATGAATACCCTCTGTTACACATTTTAGCATCAGTAACAGTTTTTACATGAAGTGCAGCATGCCGGCGTGGTGGAGCACTATGGCCTCATAGCAAGAAGGCCCTGGTTAGTGGGGGGTTAGGTTAAGGATTAGGTTAATCAAATCAAATCAAATCACTTTTATTGTCAC
>NW_005187554.1:806694-816050 GCF_000239375.1 Pundamilia nyererei | reverse complement strand
AGGAGAGGGCTCAGTACACACCCCTGTGGAGCACCAGTGTTCAGTGTGATGGGGGATGAGGTGATGCTGCCCAGTCTAAAATACCAGTTAAGTGATGATTCGAAATTCTTACTGGATTAATATTGACATTGACAGAAAACTATTCACACCTGCGGCTGGCAACCAGTCCAGGGTGTACCCCACCTCTCGCCCTATGGCAGCTGGGATAGGGTCCACCCCAGTCCCCCCCCCCCGAAGCTAAATCAGATAAGCGGAAGAAAATTCATAGACTGACGGAAATTGTTACATTAATATACAGTGTGAAATTTGGGAATTCACAAACATCCAACCGAAACTCTATAGAAGTCAATGGGCACGCAACCTCACGTCCTTTGCTAATAAACACTCTTGTATTGGTTTAATGTGGTCAGTTACAGATAATTACAAGACTGAGAACATCTATTAGGAATATCCAGGATATTCTCATTGGCTACCAGCCTACAAGTCATTTGCCAATAGCCCTGTAGTTCCAGCCTACCCCATCACTAGCAGTGAGAGCAAACATGCTCTGTTCTAGGCTTTAAAACAAGCCTGCATCTTCATTTCCCCATTTACATCATTTGTCTTGATCTCCAGCTCAGCTTCTCTCCTCTTCTTCTCTCTCTTCAATTACACATCGCCCGTCCTCCTAAAAGCTCCAGCTGTTACCCTCTAGTGATGTTGCACGGTAACTATGGTAACGCACACCTCCATACCGGACTTTTTGCACCATCATCCACATTTCCATCACAACAAATTGCCGCCAATGTCAAGTGTCAAGGCTGCGGGACATCTTCCCAATCTCGCAATCCCACTCTTATCTGCATAACACAAAGAATGGTGCAGATGCCGAGATGAAATGAACCCGGGTCCAGTTTTACGCCTCACTGAGAGTCAATCACCTGATGTAGGTTGATAATTTCAAAAATGCAAACATGGTCACGGGAAGGTTACATTTGCAATTGCATTTTTCTCCCAGGTGTTTTCCATCCCCTCCCGACTACCAGGACAGACAAAAATCTTTTTTTCCTCTCTTGTAGGAGAGCACTCGCTTGTGTGTGCTTGCTGCGGGTGGCCGACCGAAGTTTTCCCTTTCCACTTCTAGGTTCATGCTTCACTGTCTCTGAGGTCCTGTTATTGGCAGCCAGAGATAAGGGAAACATACCAAGTCCTACGTTTCCAATCTTCAAGGTAAGACTGCAGAGGGTAAGCTATAATTGCCCAAGGTGAGTGGATTTATCCTCCATTAAGCCAGACTCTCCATTCGTAAGCGATATTGGCTGTGTCAGGAAAGGACCAACAATGCTGCTGATAGAGTCCCTTCGGAAATCGCAAAGTGTATGCACACTAATTGTGGAGAGGAAACAATTTCGGTGAAGACAGCTTTCTCAAATCTCTTCACGGGGCCAACAACTTAACACGCGTGGTCTTTAGTAGAAGACTGGAATTACATAAGAAAATCCCCAGCATGCTGCTCTATATATGCACGCCCCACAGATAAGAGGCATAAACCTTATCCTACACATACTGTAAATAAAAGTGCTTCATGAATTCAACGCCAATTTGACACAACCAGCTTCTGTTTATGCTATGATTGCCTTGGTAACAATTTTGGTGCCGTTTCACCTTTTAGTGTCATTTCACTCATGTTAGCGTTCATGGTGAGGAGCTAGCGGAAGCACATCAGACATTATCGCAAGACATTAGCTTTTTCCAAACTAATCTGAAGATAGGCACTTCTGATGTTGGTCCCTCATTTTCTGCCCATCTTCTCTCAGCACTGCATCTTGATGTATATCTGTGTTGTGCTGCTGGGCTTCAACAAATATCACATGGTCAAACTGTGCTACCCGACTTTATGACAATATAACCAAGCGGTCACATGACCTTCCTAAAGAAGGTACAGGAAAAATACTTACAAGAAAGCACTCAATGTTGCAGAATAAAAACAGACATGACTAATGGACTTTAGCATTGAGAGTAGAAGTCAGCAGGAATTTGACTCCCATATATAAACCAAAACACCAGATCATTGTTTAGGTCACTTCATCTATTGATTAGGGCAGTCACAATATCAGAACATCCCTGATTTCCTCTCCATAACAGCAATATTATGATGACCATTAAAGAGTAATTAAAAAGGAAGGTCAGAGCTGATGTCAGTATTTTTAAATTTCACTCTTTTAATCACCGCCAAGTATGAGGAGTGGCCACATCCTTTCTCCAACATAGTGGACTTTATTGGATTGTTTCTGACTGAGCTAGCCCCTGACAGTTACTCATTGTTCAGCAGCTATGGACATCATTTTTAATCTCTCTTCCTGTCTTTCACCTTCCCTTTCTTCCTTGGGGTGAAACAATCTCTAGGTGCAACCTCCACCTGCTGTGGGGAGCTCACTCCTCTTTGCTACAATATTGCTGCTCATCTGATCACAGCAGGAAATGTCTTAGGCTACGTCCACACTAGCCCAGATAGATTTGAAAACTGCGTTTTTGTTTGAAAATGCTCCACGTCCGCACTAGCGTTTTCAGTCGTTTTAACAGAGTTATGCGTCCACATTGAAACGGCTGAAAACGCTTATGCTCCAGTACTGCGCATGCGTGAAACGGAAGAAGATTTGACATTTCTGTCTGCCACTCATTTAAAGGGAGAGAAAACGATGTATTTTCAAACGAAAACGCATTAGTGTAGACGTAGCCTACGTGCTACAGTAGGATGTGGTAAAGGTCAGTGGTTATATAACTGTGAGGTTTATTAATGTTGGAGCTTAATGTATTTATTCATTCATTAGTTTTAATGTAGTATTTACTTGCATCCATTAACTAACTAGTTACACTGACGGCTAGGAAGACTTTGCCTCTTAGATCCTTCGCACTCACTAGAGTGATGATCAACATGGTGGCTACATCTTTAGATTTAGCAAAGTTTAGACAGTAAAATACAGAATTGTGTTAATGAGAGGCAGGTGGCCCATCTCTTAACACCTAAGTGAGGGGTTGATTTTCAAATATGCCCTTAGCAAGACTCATAACTCAGTTTGTGCTCTTGTTTGATCATCTTCAACTTAGCATTTTTCATTTAAGAAGTAGAGACTCTGTTTTGGCTGCTGCAGAAACAACACCCGACTGCATTCCTTTCCCCTTCAGAACCTCTTAATGCTCAGCCGCGGTTACAGAGCAGTCTATCTGTTGCACTTGCATTGCCTCAGCTACAGAGCTGCAGCTTTTAGGCCTCACTGGGCCCAGAGCCAACACCACTAATTGATATTTAGCCATTATGGTCCACCACCACACCAATGACCGCTTCAGGGGATCCTAGAGGGAAGCAGTCATCCACCTCAAAAGAGCCCTCAGTGGCATAAGTGCCTTGTGATTGTGTGTTACTCTCCATATTTCACTGGCCTGAGGACGTCACCGAGAACAACCCCTTACACTGCTTTACACACCCTCATTTAGTCACCCCCAAAGGCCCATACTGAGCCAGGAAAATCCCTGGATAAATGTCAGTTCAGCAAAAGATTTCAAGGTGTATTCATCACACCAAACAAATAAATGCAATGCAGAGGAACAGATATCATCCTGGACACCCAAAATAATCCCAAGAAACTAGAAGCTGTGAAAAATCTGCTGTTAGTTAGAACAATGCAACTACATTGTGTCAGCTGTGTCCATCTTCCCTCAAAAAACCACCAAAAAAACATGATTACCCTGCTTGTTAAATGAAGCCTGTTAAATGTTATTTTAAAAAAACTTTCCAACACAGCACTTTTTGGGCCTTTATAGTTTTTCCTTGACATTTAAGCTGACTTGTTTAACACTAAAAATCCATTTGCCTTCCAACTTTCCATGTTTCTCACTCTTGTATAAACAGCATGCTGTACATCAACCTGGCCTCTAATTAATACTCATGAGGAAAACCCCTCACCTTACTTCACATTTTAATTCGTTGGCGTTTTCTTGATCATTAGTTACCTATGCTATCCCCACATTTTCCCCAGAGGTGATTCCCTGTCAAACTACCCCACGGTTTTCTGCAGTGTGGGTGATGTATGAACTCAGTTAATACCCCAACCTGTGGAGAACATTACGGCCATCCCATCATAAAAAGCACATTATTTCTCCTACGACTCCCCGGCTTGCTCTGATGAGGCTTCTTCTGATGGATGGACTCAGGCCTGCTCAAAGTTTTGGCAGTAAGACTAGGGGCGGCAAATTGTATCAGCTGTGGTCAACTTTGCCATTAGGGAACAGTTCAAAGTATAGTTCAAAGCCAATGAGTGCAGCACTGTGACAAAGACACTCATTAGTCACAAATGGGTGTAAATGAGAGTCCAAATGGTTTGCAATTTGGCTTTGTAGCAATAATTCTTCTGTATGAAGAGAAGGCTGTCCACTGGGCTCGACTCAAAATCCATGCAATAAAATCCAACCGACCATTACCATTATGACTGCAACGAACAATTATGTTTGTTATTGATTAATCTACAGGTCATTGCTTGTCAATTTGCTGTATAACTCTTCAACGGCTAACTTGCTATCAAAACACTTTGTTCAGTCATTGGGAGAGGAGCTTCCACAGTGAAACAAAAAGTAGAGGATGAAGACACACTCTTACATTGGTGTCATAGTTTCCATGTGTTAAAATAGACAGAAATTTCATTACTGGACTTGAACAAGGATGTAAAATTTTCACAACTACATTGATGATTCAGCAGAGACACTTCACTACACTACACCAGTGTGCACCCTTTAAATGTACATCAGGGTTGACTATACACCTCTGGGACCTGAAGCTATCTGAATCACTGTCCCCAGTGAAGTATAACCTCCTTCTCCTACTATTGAAATAAAAATAATGTAAATAAATATATTTAAAAAATAAACAAAGAATCTGACTACCGTATTTTTCGGACTATAACACTTGCCACACAAATTATTACCTCAGCGAAGGAGGTTATGATTCTTGTAGTGTTTATTCTGTCTGTATGCACTATGGCTCAAAAAGTTTAGAATTAATTCAGATAAAACTTTGTAGGGGTGTAGAGTTTGCTCATGATAAAGATCCATTAAAATTTGGCTTGTATCCATCAAAATCTACAAGGTCAACTTAATGATTTATTGGTGAAAACTTGACAAAAAGCCTTGTAATTTGGAAATATAAGTCTTGCAAGCGTGGTGCGTATTGTATCAACATATAGGAAGTACCGTATAATGATTTAAAATATCGTGAATTTGACCTTTGACCTCCACTTCAACGTCAATAGATCTAAATTGATCTGAAGGGAAATGTGATGATAATGCTATAAAGAGCCATTTAAAATTATGTTTCTTACTACCATTACTTATATTGGCAACATACAGGCAGTGTTATAGAGCAGCGGTCCCCAACCTTTTTTGAGCCACGGACCGGTATATGTCCGACAATATTTTCACAAATCGGCTGTTAAGGTATCGCGAATAAATCAAAACATGGTCAAAGGAAACTTTTGTTTTTTGTGGGAAAACAAAATAAACTGTTTGCTATGCTGCTCAAAGACATCTACATGTATTCACAGTTCAATGACATTAAATACGCCAAAAGTATCCAGTCATAGCCAAAATTGTGCAAGAAACCCTGTAACACTGAAGGACAGTTATGGGGGAAAATCCAGAGGTATTGTACTCTGTTCAAATATATTCTATTCTAATATTAGAAATGCAAATAGAGCCACGTATTTGTCACACAGTGGAAATTTGTATTTATCTTGTATATTGTTTTTATTCTGATTTTTAGTGTTTATTTATGAGTGTCGTTTTATTTGCATGGTTTTATTCTGTATTTAATCTGTTACCTGCAGTGAGATCACAACATGACTGATGAAGAAGTGTAAACTGTTTTAATTTGAAAACCTTTCAATTCCTGCAGAATCTGTTGTGATATCTATGTTTTTTTAGTATAATGCATAAAGTCATTGGGGGAAAGAGAGGACAAGTAATGAGGCTGCTAAAAAGTCACCCAGTTTCTTTTTCTTAATTTTGACTTTTAAATGAAGAAAAGTTGGAAGCCAGTTCAGCAGACGTTTTAAAGTTTTACACACAGTCTTCGTGAAGTTTAATGGGAGTTTACAGTTAGACAGGAGCGAAAGAGGTGAATGGATATAGATGTCAAGTAATTATTATATCCAATAAAGAACTTACAAGGCCCTAAACTGATGTACGCTTTTTCAATCAGTCTCTCAGGGCAGACGCTTTAGTCGTGGCCTCGAGGCTTTGACGAGCAGGTTCTGTCACTGCCGTGAGTGGAAAGCAGGCTAGACAGATTCATTCTAATAAAGTGATTATGTGTTCAAGAGGCTGCTAGCATCCTGCTGTTGATCAGCTCCGCACTCGCCTGGGGATCCAGACAACTCAGGCAAGACACTTAGTTTCATTTCTCCAATTGGATTCTGTGCATTTCATGCTGAGATAACATGGAGCTTAAATGAGTAAGGACAAGCTCCGCTAGACAAATGCTATTAATCCACGACAGAAATATCATTAGGTCAGAGACCGGTTTATAAAAAGAAGTCCTAAAGAAGAAAAGAAAATGGTTTTTTAAAAACGAATAAAAATAACTTATTTAATGGGCAGCAAGAAACAGTGACCTTGTTTGAGTTTCAGCCCAGCCCAGTTACCATGGCACTGAAAGGTTGTAATTATTTTTGCTTTGTGTTCAGGGGCTGTATTTATTTAAAAAAAACAAAACAACAAAGAGTACAAAGTGCGGCTCGTAGTGACAAAAATTCTCAGGAAGTTTTCAGAATCTTGATGGTAAATAAGACAAACTCTCCTCGTGGCAGACTGACTGATCACACAAACAATCAGATTGCTTGGGACCAATGTTCCCTCTAATTTTTCACGTGTCTGAGCGAACACACAAACTCCCTGAACGGTCCCTTGGACCACTGTGAGCGACATCGGACGTTTGCACTGTGGTCACGCCGGCATCTAATCCATCCAAGTTACATGGTTTATTAAAATAATCAAATTACAGCATTTACATTTATGTTATACTACTTTTAATTAACTGCTTTAGCCCACTTACAATGAAAATGTAAAAAAATCTAGTCATTGACCTGTGGAGTATGTTAACACTATTGGAAGTAAAAATAACTTGAACTCCAATTTCGAAAACACAACTTTCTTTTTTTTTTTTTTTAAAAAGCTCTGACTTGTATAATGAGCCTGTGGTCTGGGAGAGAGTCCTGTAACTCTCTGTCTGTAAAATACAGTATATAATGACCAATGTTGGGCAATTAATTATATAGTTACTTGTTCAAAAAAGTAACTCAGTTTGGCAAACAACAAAGTTTTTTGCAGCTATTTTTTTTTAAATGCAGCGGAGGGTGTTTTTAAACAAACATTTCAAACTATTTACAGAACAATCAGCTGTTCTGCATCAAATTTGATGCCACACAAATTATTTGTGCCACTCCGCCATCACTCCTAAAACTTCCCCCCGTTTCTTAACAACTAGATGCCACGTTGCCATATCATTTTTTGATTGGTCGGCATGGTACTTTTTTGGACGAATAGGAAAGGGAGAGGGGGGTGGAGTTAGTTTTTGCTCACAGGCTTTCAAGCTTTTTTTCTTATAAAAAGCCGTTTTTACCGTTCCTTCCCGCAGTAAATATAAACAATGACGTATTCAGCAAGGAAACCAAACATTGCATATCTTAATTCTGGTTTTACGTGGCCTATCAACACAGTTTAAAAACTGGTATAAAGTTCACACTTTTTCCGTCAATTGTTCCGTCTGTCCTGCTCACATCTCCAATGGTTGTACACGTTGTCATTAACGTGGCTTCACTCCACATCAGCCACGCCCCTTTGCTAGCTAAAACACCGGTGTCGGCATAAAAGGACGCTGTCATAGCCTGTCAACGACGTTGATTAGCTGGACTATGGGATAAGGTGGCATCGTTCTAATCCCATACGGGAGCAGCCAGTCACTTACTGACTAACACTGCAAAACAGAATTGTTAACGTATTTACTTTAATTTCAATTCAGGTTAGATTTTTTTTTTCTGTGCGCAACGCAGATTTTCTGTGCGCAGAGACCGTGCCAGCAGCTTAGAGGGAACACAGTTCGGCTGAGGAAACACTGCTGCTGCTGCAGGAACAACTAAAGGACATCTGAATAAAGAACAAAGACAAAAGAAACAGATGAAAGATGTTAATATCAAATAGATTAAAACTCTGCCACACACTCATAAAAATAACTATCAGTATGTGAATAAGATGCAGCATCGACAGGCCTGTGTTTTCATCATTCAGCAGAGATGTTCGTTCCATAAACACGTACTTGTAATTCCACCGGGCGCTCTCAGAGACTAAACTGCACGAGTACGTCTATCATTTTACCACCCACTGTATGGATATTACTCCTCCGAGTTTAGATTTGTTTTTTACCCAACCAATCACACCATTAAAAATTTAGGACATATAAAACAACACTTGCAAACAAACCTCCTGACTGTATTAACGTGTCAGTCCCTTCCTTGTTCTGAGAATTTTCCTGAATCACTGCAAAGCTCAGACTGCTTTTTTACTATATAATCCATTTGCAAAGTGATGTTGCCCGCTTTAGCACAGAAAAAGACTTTTGGTCCAATGTGGCAGGTCAGTGACAAAAGATGAACAGAGATAAACTTCCCTTCCCAGCCAGAAGATCGCCTTTATATTACTTCCCTCAGTGTGAAGAGAGGAACATAAAAAGTCATTTTATCTAAGCTCTCACTCACACAGAGTTGATTTCTGACGTCAGGGAAACACAGAGACGTGATGGGTGCAGTTTACAGCTCATCCCACTGCAGCTGTTTTAGTCTTTGTGCAGTTGTGATGTATTTTATGGTTTTCATTACTGGGCAGTTTCACTGTCATGCAGCAGAACCCATTTATGAAGGTCAACAAACACCAACAGGGGTTGAATAAAAAACAAACAAACAAAAAACCAAGAACTATGTAACCAGCAGTATGTGGTATTAAAGGTGAAAAAAAAACCTAATACAGTTTCAATGCACTGAAGCGAAGATGACTCACCTTTTCATTTACAAACTTCAGCATGTGTCAGAGCTGTTTGTTCGCAGACCCTCTGACACCTTGGGAGCATCACACATGCAATTTTCTATCCTCGGTGTTATGCACTGACTTCATAATCCCATCATTAGAGAGGTTGGCAATTATCCTGACCATCTTGATGATGTCCAAACCATTCAGGGTCTATTATCACTTATTAGAGGGCCACAGATGCTGCATAGCTGGTATTGTGTGGCTATTACCCGTTAGTTAGTTAGTTAGTTAGTTAGTTAGTTAGTTAG
>NW_005187554.1:755545-806642 GCF_000239375.1 Pundamilia nyererei | reverse complement strand
GTTCGTTCGTTAGTTTTACAACATGTCAAGATTTCATGTGTCATGCTTGATTTTCTGTCTTATTACAGCAACAAACCTGGTGATGTGAAGCCCTCGAAGCACATGCTTAGCATGTGAAATATGTGAATTAGCAGGAAGCAAAATTACAGGCTCATTTAAATCAGCACAATATTAGAGCATCAACCCTGTTCACACACAGCGGGTTTACTTTCAATTAGCAGTGATTAAACACGCTGAATAATCTACAGCCGCCATCAATACCTGCTCCTCAAGTTATTTAGTATTTATTTAAATACCCGTTTTCATTTATTTAACCTTTGTTTAACCCTGCCAAAGTGCAGTTTTCATGACTGTATCTGATTAGTTATTCTTTTCTATTGAAGTGTGAGCTGCCAGTACTGACTTTTAATGATTCTTTTTTCTTTTAAAACTATTATTAAAAAAAATATACAAATAGAATACAAAACATCTTTATTGTATAATGTCACTTTCACAATAAAAGGAAATATTAAAGTCTACAACTTAAAATTGTGCCAGAAAATGCAGTAAACTTTAACTTACACTGAACGTAAAGTGCTCTGCTACAGCCAGGAAATAAGCTGCTGTACACCCAACTTTACCTGACATATTTTACCTCACCAAACAAAAGCAGATTTATATAACAAAGCCAATGTCAGTTACTTACAACCTTCTCCTGTATGTTTATAACTTCGACAGGTAACAGGTCTTTAACCCCTTCTCTTGTCTTTTCTTTCTTTCTTTCTTTCTTTCTTTCTTTCTTTCTTTCTTTCTTTCTTTCTTTCTTTCTTTCTTTCTTTCTTTTTTATTAGTCTCCATAATTATCCTCAGAACTGCTTAGAACCTTAGCTATATATGGGCTAAAATTGTGGTCATAAATATTTTGTACTTGTAAATCAGTTTTGTATGTGTAAAAAGAATTTGTGTGTGCGTAAAAAAGACAGCCAAACCCATCTCTCTGATTGGATAGTCAAATTTGTGATTGACATGACATTGGCCCATTAGATGAAAGGAAGAAAAACGGTCAAAATTCGTACTTGTAACTTGAAACTTGAGTGCAGAGTTTCACATGTATTTTTTGGTCCACACACAAATCTTTTTTTACGCACACACAAATTCTTTTTACACATATAAATCCTGATTTACAAGTACAAAACTGATTTACAAGTACAAAATATTTAT
Organism: Pundamilia nyererei; assembly: GCF_000239375.1. NCBI lineage: Eukaryota > Metazoa > Chordata > Actinopteri > Cichliformes > Cichlidae > Pundamilia > Pundamilia nyererei. Next base: position 805,442 of record NW_005187554.1, on the reverse strand, counting down.
GACCACAATTTGAGCCCATAGCTACAGGCCTCAGTATGAGCAAACTCTGAGTTCTGGATCAGAGTGACTTAAGTGTTTCATTATGTCTGATTTAGTGGTGGTTCCTCCCACGGTTTACTTTGGCGAACGCTCCATCTTCACTCACAATGAGGAGCTTCCGTGCTAATGACGTTAGCATGTGGCTGTGAATGCGGGTGTGGTTTTTTGCCTGTTACCGGTCGCTCACTGGTCTTTACCTGGAAAATGAAAAATGGCCAATTTCGTTCCCTGGCTGACTGATCAGTGCATACTTTATGTTTTATCCCATGGTCATGAGCTGTAGCAATAAACGCCTCAAGAGTAAAATCTACTTTGAAAGGAAGACTTGGCAAAGAAAACACACTACGTCAAGGTTAGAAGGACAATTAACATTAAGAGAAACAAAGGACTAAAAGATACATGATGGTAGAATCAATGTAGAAATAATAATTCTTCAGTTAAGTTTTCATTACATCTTTTAAATCTCACAGTGAGACAAAGCCATAATTGAGTTCTGAAGGTCATTCAATGACCAGGGCATGGAATACAAGTTCTGATTAAATTCTGTGTAACTTGTTGAGCTAAAATCATAAATGTTGTTGTAAGTGATGTAAGATTACACAAATAAGAAGCTGTGATTAAAGCAGTATCATTAAGAATTTTGCTCAGTTGGAAAAATAAAAAAAAGAAAAGTGCTAAATTCAAGAGTGGAATATGCCAATATCTAAGTCTTCCACTGCATGAATGAAAGCCCCAGTTGATCCCAATTTATATTTTCATTCTCTGTTTATCATTAATAAGCAAAAATATGCAGGAGAATAATTATGTGGATAATCCAAGCTATCACAGCTCTCTGTGTCGGGCAATTTATCATCATTTGGGGGTTGGTGGAGGGGAAGCAAGTGGACCATATCCCATCACCCACTTATTAGCACGCGATCAATGTTTTAAAGCATAGCTAGAAGGGCATGTTAGTACTTAAAGCCCTTTACCATAAGTACAGTCCTCCAGTGTCATTAGCTAATACAGTTAATAATGTTAACATAGACAGCAAAGGACAACCCATTAACCTGCCATGCATTACCAAAGAACAACTTGGCTACTCAAGCACTTTTGTACTGCTGTTGTCACATGAAGGGTGTGTCGGAATCCTACAGTAGTTTACAATAGAGAATCATTGAGGGCCCTTTCCTGTTTAGGAGGAGGAGGGAGATTGTGTTGCAGTGGGAAAATTCTGTAACACATAACAGGAGATGTAGTTGTGACAGGACAGTAGCTTGGTTGGTTGAAAGGTAGCATGAAGTTCAGGTTTAGTGTTTAACGATTGTTTGGACCAGCTGAGCTCTTCTGTTTATGACGGGGTTTTTTAACTAAAACTGTTCCTCGAGAGTGCTGGGATATCAACTCTTGCCTCGACACATTTTAGTACAATTCAGGGAGTATAAACGCAGTTGTTAGGTTTCAAACAGGAACAAGATATGCAGCAAGCTTTAAAGAAAATTCTGCCACAGGTGCTGGTGAACTTCAAAGCCTCTGATAGTAGACCTTATGAATATTTCACTAGCAGGTTACAGTGTTAAGCTCTGAGGATGTGCTATCAAACCTCAAACCTATACAACCCCCTGAAGTGCCTAATGAACTCACCAGAGCTAAACTAACAGTGACAGAAGGGTGCAAGTCACATCATTTAATGTGACTTATATAACCATAGAGAACACCTGGTAATATTTCAAAATTAAATAGCATTCCTTTCTTTGGACCTGGAGAAAATACATGTTTTCCATTGCAACACCGCATTTGGCTTGTCTCTGGATCAGGAGTATGAAAGAAAAATTTTAATTATAGCTGGGGTCAAAACCAGTCTGAACCTAACTTGGTGCATCGTTCTACCACTTATGGTTCCAAAGTTAGTCTATGACCAGTAAGACCACTCCCCATAGAAAACATTCAAAATGTGATTTTCGAATATCGCTTTGTATGTTACCTAAAACGATCTATAACTCTACTGGCCTGTAAAAACCTGCGGTAAGCTTAAATCAGTTATGCGTAACACTTTTATAGCCTGACAACAGAGTCAAAAAAGAAAGATCAGAAGTCTAGTTGCCTTGCACACCACTGTACTTGGACCAAGCATTATGGGATTTTTATCCATGAGTGCCAAAAATGAGTGCCTAACCCTGCCTTAACAATCAACTACACTCATGAACGCAATCTATTGTCTTCGATAAGTTTAAGTATCTTTGGGCTGCGGAAGGAAACCAGTACTCCTCCAGGAAACTGGTGAGCATGGAAATGCCATTCGAGAGTGAGATTCAAACTCAAGCTAAACTGGTAAGGTGGAAAACTTACTTCAAACTAAATGTTGCAATCATAAATTATTGGCTAACAAACTGTCACCAAACATTTTCAAAGTAATTAATGTGTTCCAGGATACACTTTGATCTGACATTTCCAACTGGGTTATTTTCCTGCTGCTGATGGTTTGAAGAATGTATTAATAGTGTATCCGAGGCCAAAGTGCAACCAGCATGAAACTGAAGCTCAAGACATCAATTTATATCTTTAAAATTCTGATGACTTTCCCTGGTGATTTCTCTGAGCGCAACACTGAAAATATGGAAAAAGCAACACGGTGGCAGCTGTTTGTTGACAATTAACCACTTGGTCTAGCCAGTATTAAAACCTGTGACCCTCTGATCAAAGGCAAAGATACAAAACCAGACACTGGTTTGGAATCATGAGCGTGTTGATTTGCACATTTAAAAAGAAATCATGCAGAGGAATATATGCAACAAAATTAACACTTTAAGAAATTACTTTTGCAGATTAATGGTTAGTTTCCAAGCCAGCTATTCGAGGGAGCCCACGCCTCTGTGATATAAGGGGTCATACAGGGTTGCCATTTTGTCAGTTTGGTCTGAAATGAGCAGTGGCCGGAAGGTAATCCCTCATTGAGACCAATTATTCTGAATCTCTAGTGAGATGGCAAATTAGAGCAGCTCCAAGGAGCACTGAGGATCAGACTCTTAACAGCATTCCACAGGCTCGTTCCTTCATTCAAACTCAGCACTGTGGGAAGTTCAAATAGACGTCTTAGAAGATTTAAAGCAGAGAAAACATCCCAGAGGATGCCCAAAGTTCAGGAGTAATAAAAGGTCACCTTTTGGCCACTTTCATGACTTAAGTGTTTAATAGAGTAGAATAGAAGTTGTGCTACTTGTGATTCGGCTATCTCTGTCAGCATCTAAGCTCTGGTCTCAAAGCACATTATCAACTTCCTGCTTTGCCTGCTTTCTTTTTTCCCCCTTTGTTTTCCACATTCAAAGTCGATAACTTGAGTTCATTTCTTCAATCACAGCGACTAAGGTTGAAAAAACACTGCAAAATGTTTTCAAGGTATTCGTTTCCCAAACAGCATATGTTTCAGTGTTTAAAGTCACTACGGGAAGTGGATCTTCTTGCCATTCATGCAACAACAGTGCCATTTATGGTATGCTTATGTGTACATTAATCTTTCTGGAAATGAGATATAGCACAAAAGTAGATTTGTATGTCTGCTTCCAGGGAGCTGCGAATAAATGAAGTTGAATGGGAATTAGGGCTGCCACAAACGATTATTTTGATAGTCGAGTAGTCACCGATTATTTATGCGATTAGTCGACTAATCAGATCATCATCCACTGGACGTAAAACTACAGCTTATTGTACCAGCAGCATCTGCTCTTATATAACTATCATTAGCTTACAGCTTTAAGCTTTTAAGGTGCTAACTAAAAATAAAGACAAGATGATAGTTTATTCAATTTTAATGAAATTTGCAGATTATTTCAGTAAAGTTTAATAAACTCCTTGCTATCTAAAATATAACAGGACACCGGAGTATATTCTCCAGCATCTCACACTTCTGATAATCAGCTGTCTGCTTGACGTTTATTCAGCTGTGTAAAAACTATAACTTTAATCTCAGCCAAACCGATTTACTCAGGAACAAATAAAATACTAAAAAAAAAAAAGCCAAACAACAACATTTTTAATTTATCTAAGTGACTCATATATATTTAACCTGAGTCGCGAAAGACGGCGGTGGGTTTGAAAACAATTTGCCGGGAGTCCGGTGTTCTCACGGCGCTATTGACCTAGCCCCCGGCTAGCTATCGAGCTAGTGGGTAACAGACGTCTCCGAAAACGTCGGAGCGCTTTTGAAAATATGTGGTGTCCTGATAAACTGAGCCGATATTTGAGGTTTACACAGCTACATTCTCGCCTGAAAATATGTTAAACGTTTATTTTGTGACCCAGAAAGAATAATAAGAGTAATATTAAAACTAACTAGCTACCGCCATTGTTGGAAACTAAGCTGGGCCGCGCTATGAATTCTGGGACACAGCTGCTTCTTCTTCTTCGGGGTTTAACGGCAGCTGGCATCCTTGTACATGCTGTGCTGCCATCTTCTGTTTCAGTCCGTTATTTCACTCTTAAATCCTGCTATTATTCCTGCATCTTTTGCGATCTTACAAAGCTTCAAACGACACGTCGACTATTAAATCAGTCGTCGATGATTTTGATAGTCGACGTAATCGTGACTAGTCGACAAATCGTGGCAGCCCTAATGGGAATGGAAAAATGTTATTAATACTGACAGATCAATCAAATCCAATCAAAAACCCCAATCAGCTTGGGGTCACTTTTATGTTTGATACCATCCTGAAAGGCAGACATGAGCATAAAGCATTGACCAAAGAATTGTTCATTCAGTCATTAGCGTCCGTTGTCCACATGTCATCGTTTGTACTTTTTCCTCTTTCACTGAAGCACAAGAACAATGCTGGATGTCGGTCTGTCCAGACAAGAATAGGTGAAAATGTCTGCCTGATGTTTGTTGTTCCAGTATTGATGTTCCTCAGCACGATGGGTCACATTATTTTAGAGACTCCCCTCACCTTTTATCTAATGCTGTCATCGCCCTCTACAATACAAGCTCTCTCACAGAGATGAAGTGGTCTACTTCATAAGCTCTATCCACACCAGTATGACCAGTTTTTGGTTTGATGTCTCTCCCAGGGGGTTAACTTTGATGTGTGTACAGCAGGATTTAAGCAGACAACCTGCTATACCTCCTAAGACACAATATTACACAGGACCTATCCCTTCAGCCCTGTCCTAGGCTCAGGTTGATTAACTTCTACACGTGTCTCACGGCGCAGCAGCAGATGACAATTGACGTTACAGAGCATGCAGAGGATCCAAATGGGTATAAACCCCCTCAGGATGACAACAGCCTCAGGAGGAATGTCACAGTTTCAGCTCTAATAAATCTCTTTACTTTCTATTCCATCCAGCACTTTTACTTTGCAGGGTAATGGTTATCACAGCTTCTTGGGGCTACTGCTTGACCATTCAATTTTAGGATTTGTTGCAGCAGAATATTGCAGAGTACAGTTCGGAGCCCAAACACTAGAATTTTTTCCTGCTGAGCTGGTCAGGTTTTTTTTTTTTTTTTTTTGCAGTGCAGCTCACCAAATCACAGCCCCGCTGACCAGACTGTGCTACACTGAGGCCAGAGGTATTGTTCTCCCATTTCCCCTCTATAAAATTGCCTTCCTGAACCTAGATTATGCTTCCAGTACACACACACTCACAAAACTATATTTAAGCTATCCCAGAATTCAGCAGAAAAAGCAGGCTGGGTGGAAATGTTGACATTACACACATCCTGATTATTATTTAAAAACAAAAAAAGAGTCTACCTACACTCCTACACCCAAACACGTACACTCCCACAGGATCTCGTTATGCATACGGTGTGTTTCTCTATGTGTTGGTATTAGCTCAGCGTCCCCACTGAGTGTGAATTTTCAACATCTTGTTTTATTCATGCTGCACAAACAGCACATAACATATGTCTATTGATCTGTGTTGATTTATAGTAATACTCTGACACATGTTGTCATCCTGGCTTACTTTCAGCACGTTTTGTTTTCCATCTGTTAATTTGGGACTCGTCTCAGGGTAAACACGACGCCACACATTGTGTGCCAAAACAGAACAATGCGTGTTTAGCTCTGTTGTGTGCTGACTGAGATTGGGTTTTTGACACTAACATGACTCCGGTAAAACATTTCCATTGTTGCTGTAGAAAAAAAAAGATGCTTTGATGATTTGAAAAGGTGCGAAGGCCTAAAAGAGGAACCTTCACTACTGAATAACTACTTTATCCCTCCTTTTTTTTAAAATTCACAGGCGCAGGGCCCAGTGTTTAAATACAGGCACAACTGAGGGTCACCAAGTTGTCTACAGGTAACAAGACCATGTTAAAACCACTACAACTTAAACTATATACACACCATAATATACCATTTCCAAGAAAACTCATTGATGTTGTCAGTGGCATTCATCCATCAACCACTACTTACTGGAGTCCAGGTCATGAGGGCACCAGCCTAAACAGATTCCCCAGTAACTGAAGGAAGCTCTTTTGGGGGAACACCTGGGTGTTTCAGACATGTTCAACTGGGAGGAGTCCCCAGCTGAGAAATTACATCTGTTCTCTGGAGGTGTCCAGCAATCAAATGCCAGAAAACCTAAACTGCCTCCCTTCAATGTGGAGTAGCAGAGACTCAACTCTAAAAATGTCCCAAATGAACAAACTCCTCACCCTCTCTAGCTGAATTCAAATGAAAAGACAGAAGATAAATGAGAATATTTGGCAGAAATTAGTTTCTTGTGAAAATTCTACTGGACCAAAGCATTTAACGTTAAAGTAAAAATTAAAACCAATAATGATATTCCAATATCTTCAACATAATTCATAGTTTTCTGGTTGCCATTTTAACCACTAATGAGTAGGCTAGCTGGTAAGATCTATCATGATCTTCAGTGTTTTCATCTCTATATTCTAGGCCTAAAATACCCCCAGGTTTTCGTATAGTGAAAGACTTTATCAATAACACCCCCACCCAGTCGCAGCAGGTGGTGTCGCCTCCCTGTGTCTGGTTCTGCTGGATGTTTCTTCTAGTTGAAAGGTGTTTGCTCACAGAACAACCCCAAAATCAGAACATCTGATTTTGGGGTTTTCTCTCCATTATTGCAGGGTCTTTACCTCACAGTGTGAAGGGCCTTGAGCAGCTATTGTTGTGATTTCGCACTATATAAACAAAATTGAACGTACTGTAACTAGCAGCATTATGGTTAATGACTTTAACACATTGAAAACAAGGGTAAAAAGGTTTAATCATACTATACTGCATGAAGTAGTTGCATTGAATTAGTTATATGTGTAAAATGGAAATAGTGCCATTTTGTGCTAAAGCTCTTGAGGTTAAGTGTTAAAACAAGTTCAAACTGAGTTTATTATTGGTAAATGTATATTTCTTCCACAACCAGCTCCCTAATAACCCACCTTGGGCAAAGGGTAGGTTTATGTTTTTAATGCTCTGTTAAGGGTTTGAAAGACTTACAGCAGAAAAACTGTAGTGTCAAATTCATTGAGATTTACGAGACATCATTTGAAAGCTAATATCGCATAGTTTTTTTAAATGTAGTTTAATTAGGATCTGGGGAACGCAAAGACCAACCCAAGTTGGGTGATCAATATCTTGTTGGATTTTTAGAGGTTAAAACATTCTAGTTTTTCCAATATATCCAGACTGCAGCTGTTGGTAGCTCGGAGGTGAACAGTGTAACCATTATTTCATTGCTTGTCACTGGGCAGCTTTATTAGGCCTCCCACAGGACTCATTAAAGTGTTTCATTGCTCTCCATGTCTCTAGTCTACTGTCCTTTTACACAACCACAAAGTGTGATATTTTTTTTTAAATCCAAAAACTAATGAGCCAATTGCAGCTAAATCTTAAATGTGAAAAAGTTATTTTGTTTACATCCTAATTTACATTTCTCCTCCTTTCTCCGAGTTTTGGATTCTCTCCTTCAACCGTATTCTCCTTATTGGATTTTTCACTACTTCTGTGGCAGACGTGAAGTCATGATCTGCCCTCTAACTGGGTCTAGTTTGTACAACCAGCTAATGAGATGGAAAAAAAAACATCACTGTAACAAGCAGCAAATCAGACACAGCAAAAGCAGCAGTCATACATCTGTTAAATGATGGATCATGCGTGTTCCTTGTTTGCATGGCTGCTGCAACTTCGGCTCTCTGATGCTGCCTTATCAGCGCAGCTGGCCTATGATGCCTCAAAATCCACAGTACAGCTTGATTCATTAGACTCGTTTTTTTTTTGTTTTTTTTGGGGGGGGGGGGTTGCTAAGGTTAACCAAGTGCATTCTGGGTCCATGGCAAAGTTCCCCAAAGCTATTCAGAATCTACAACACAATGCTAGGACGAGAGAGAGAAAATGCTGATGAAATTTCATCATGCTGCTCTGCAAAGGCAATTTGTATGACGACTTTGAGTTGGAAGAGTCACAGCCGAGCCAGAAAATGATTGCCACTAAGATGGAATTTGTCTTTCCAAAGACCTGTGGGATGTGAGTGGGAAGTTAGATTCCTAAATTTGTGTTTGAAACCTTCGGATGTGACTCCGTGACAAAAAAGCCTTAAAGGTTAAAGAAAACACTGAAGTTTTATGCTGTCAATGCCTTTCTGCTTTCTTTCCTGTCCTCAGCATCTGGTACTGAGAACATTGATATTTAAAATCCTCCATTGATCATATTTGTGTGCGTTAGGTTTTTTTAACCTATTACCATTGCTAAGCTTTCTCCTTCCACTCCAGTCATTTACAAGTACTGGAAATGGAAGAGGCAGAATTAAATTAATTACTTACAAATGAAAAGCGCTATGTCGAATGAGGTTTGTTGTTATCGATCTAGATGGTCTCGTACGAATATCAACTTGATGCCAGAAAGAACCTTGTTAACAAGAAATAATTCTGACCTCCTGAACTCATGTAAGACTGGCTGAAGGCAATGCTCTGCAATGCAGCACATCAGCAGCAAAGGCAGCAGGTAAGTAAAGTCTCAGGACTGGTCATAGCCATTACAGATAAATGAGGATGGTGAGTCCCTTCTAATGACGATACTAAGGACGGGATTGTATCTCTGTATGTTGAGGAGGTCAGTGACTTTTTTTTTTCCTGGGAGTTTCAATTAAATAATTGAAATTGAGGCAACAACGTCATTAAAATGTCCCCCTTCTTTAGTATAAGTATATCAACTCAGAATTTCATTTCTACACAGAAACAATTAAAAGCAATACTGAAGGAAACTGATGTGTCCCTTGTAATAAAAGGGTGACAAAGAAAGCCATCTTTTTGTGGCAGCAGTGCTCTGGAAGCCGGCTTGGGGTTTTTATCAAAGTGGTCTGTCATTTTAAAATGCTTGAAAAGAGTACATAGCAAAATGTAGCAATGAAATTGCCCCAAAATGCAGACCTTTGCTTCTCAACAGGAACAAGAGGCCCTCACATAATAAGTAATTTCATTATCAGTGATTATTTTGTTTCAATTAACAATTTCTACACTTAAAAATAGCTCTAAATCTACAAAGAAACTATGTAAATGTTATGGATTTTCTGTTTACCTTATATCCATTCATTTAGGTCCACTATGCAAAGTGGGGTAAATAAAATTGAAATTTTTATTTCAGTCAACAACAACAACAGATTATAATTTTACATAAAAGTACTCAAACAGTAACCGAAAAAGGAATAGGCTGAAGCCTTATGGCTTATATTTATAAATAATTTATCCTAATGCTCACAGTCTACGATTCTGGTAAATTCATCCAGCAAAATTACACTGTCCATGTGAACGGCAGGATTACAAATAGGTAAGTTGAATACTGAATATTTTCAACACAGGAAATACTGGCACAGATTGTAAGCATCCAGTGAGCAAAGGCATTTACAGTTTCGATTTTGTAAACCAGAGCAAATCAAAATCAACAACTCAGAGCAGACTGAAGCAGACCAACAGCGGCGTCTTTCAATCTGTCAAAATGCTTTCCTTTATCCCTTAATCGAAGGTTTTCGGGTGTACACTCACAGCTGTCTGGTGATTTCAAGTGTATTAGGATTTTATCAGTTAGATCCAAATAGAAAACAACAGACAGACACTGAAATATAGTGTCCCATAGACAAGGAACACATGAATGGTGAAGCACAGAGAGATGCCACTGTAGTGCTGTGAGTATAAAGACACTGGCAGGATTTCTGCATCTTCGCTGAGAGCAGCCTGTCATTCTCTGGAGCTCCCGTCCTCGCTTCTAAATGACAAGAACAAAGAGATGATGTTCATCGAAAAGTCTGACCGCCACAATAAAAGCCTGGCATGACAATCAATTAATGGTCACGTGTCACTGGGTTTCTCAGTGGTCAAGAATTTAAAAAAAAACAAAAAAAAAAAAAACACGCGAAGGACTCAATGTAGCAGCACCAAAACTCATTTTAAAGTTTAAAGGCCTCATATTTGCTGCACAACACCAGAATCATTTTAAGTGAAGAAACAACCGAGCAGCTCGGTTAGTGTCACAGTCAGTGTGGAATGAAGTGTGCCAAATAGAGGTGGGCGAATTGATCTGCAGATCAATAACGTCGATACTTTGTTTTTATCCTCCAAGTTCAGCATGTAGCCAACTCAATTGTATTGAATAATTTTTTGGAAATGAAAAAAAATATACCTCAGACACACACTATGGGAAAAAGTCCTTTTTGTGTTTGACGGTCAAGTCTATTTTATTTATTTGTACCATTTTTTCCCCCATATTTTACCATAGTTAACCCCTTAGCAGTCCAATTAGTCCCCTAAACCATCCAATGTACCGTGGGCGGTACGTCCGACTGCTAACAGGTTAACCAACAGAAGTTGACCCAATGTGCTTAAAGACTTGCACATTTACATTTCAGGTCTCCAAAATAATAGATGGAAAGCTGAAAGGTGTGTTTTGTTGAGTTAACGAAGTTATTGTGGAAAGTAAAACTCAAATTGTTTTAATGATCATTAAAATGTGGTCAAAATTTGATGATGATTCATCTCTTAAGTCATGACACACTGCTCTCCCCGTCATAAGCTGTGTTTAAAAGGTAAAATCATCTGCACTGATATTGGTAATACTGGCCAAGTATTTACTTGGTAAACTTGGTAAATACCAAAATTTGCAGTATCACACAGCACTCATGTCAAAATCAGCCAAAAGTCACATTTGATCATTTGCCAAAGAAGAAGAAGTCATACTGGTTCAACACCAAACATAACTACTTGTACACGACACTTGTTTCATCATAAATATCGACATAAATACACACGTAAACAAGAACGGACGTTCTACAGCCCGAGAAGGCTCAGCTGTGGAAAACACGCAACAGTTCTCAATATGAAACCAACACGGAGCTGTGCCGAATGAAACTTTTATCACTCTATTCAATATTCACTCGCTGCAGTCAAGTTTCCACAATGTTGCCATCTGACCAGAATCCAAAGAATTCCTCCGTAGCAGACCGGGATTGTCAGCACTCCGTCATCATCACCACATGGCTGTTGTTGAAATAATCAACCTTACAGTACTTCCAAGCACCACGGTGATGAAAGAAAGTTACAAAGCTTTCTTGAAATTGTATGATTCCTCTCTTCACTAACACAGAAAGAAGAAGAGGAGAACGGTGGAAACTGCAGCTGTCTCTCCTGTGCAGACGTCTGCAGGAATCTGTAGGGCTCAACTACAGCTAGCCTTATCAGTAGTGCTACAGCAAAGACATGTCCCACAGCAAAAAGAGAAGAAACAGGCAAATGAATTTCATTTTAATGGAGAGCATTAAATGTCTGAAACTGCTGTTGCTTATTTTGCTGCTGGGATAAAAGAAAAACAGACCATTCAGAATCTTTTTAATGCCATCATCTTTCAAGCGTTCCTTCCTATTAAAGACGAACATGATCAGTCAGTAGAAGGAGTAAATTTAATTTACTGCTGACAGCTGAGCATCTATACAATCACTGCCAACATAAAACCCTCTGCTCTAATTTACGACATCGTTATGTGGATACGTGTGAGCTCCACCAACACCCTGTGGATGTAATGGCAACAAACCAGCTATTTAAGGCCACTGCAGACTTAATGACACGGTCTACCTTTTGTTCGGTCTTTCATCCGACGGAGGGAATGAAGAGGAGAATTGTAAGAGTTGGAACAACGGGCTGGTGCTGCTCACATTTTTACTTTTAGTCAGTACTTTTGTTTTTTCATCTTTTCAACTTCTAGCGCTAAAATGATAGATGACGACGATGATGACGAATGGTCTCCATGCTACCTCATCCACCCAGCAGACTAAACTGAAATCAATTAGGAGGCACGCTCTCCACTGAAGTGTAAATGAGAGAATAGGTAAGATATCCATCATCTACTCCTACTCCTCTGACATGCATGCCAGCTGGGGTGAAAAACCACAGTGAAGAACAAGTCTGTGGTGTTTCAGAGGTTTGTGTGGGCTGATGTTTTGAACAGATACTAACTGTTGCAGTCACAATGTAATTAAAGCACATGCAGGATTTGGTTTGAGTTGCAAATACCATATATGTAGATTCACCGGCGTGTTTGGCTGCAAAAACAAGGTAAAAACAACCTGCTGAAGTTCACACTAGCATCAGAATGGAGAAGAAAGGTGATTTAAGTGACTTTGAATGTGGCATTTCTGCTGATGGCAAATGGTCACAACCATGTCTTGAGTTTGTAGAGAACAATGCGGAGAAACGAAAGAGAAGATATTTGAGTTCTTTGAGTCAAAATACCTCTTTGACACTAGAGGTCAGAGGAGAACGGCCAGACTCTTTCAAACTAATAGGAAGGCAACAGTCCTGCAAACAATCACTGATTACAACCAAGGTATGCAAAAGAGCATCTCTGAAAGCACATGTTGAACCTTGAAAGCGGCCACACTGTAAGGTCAGAACCGAACACATGCATGGACTCCGGTCAGATGTTGCTGTGTCTGATGAGCCTCGATTACTGCTGCAACACTGAAATGGTAGGATCACAATTTTACTTGAACAACATGAACGCATGCTCAATACCAACCGAGCATTTTGGAATGCAAGTGTTTCCATTAAGTGTGATGCTATCATGTCATTATGGACCAACATCTCTGAGTGATGTTTCCAGCACCTCGTTGAATCAATACCATGATGACTTACAGGAGTTTTAAAGGCAAAAGGAGGCACACCCCAGTAGCAGCTAGCTGCAACTTCACAACAGTTTGCGTACCATAGCTCTTTGACCAACATGATATTTCCTGAAAGCAGTAGAGTAACGTTTCATACACAAAGCTTTAAGTGCAAACAAATCATTTCATTACTATGTAACTACACTAAATTGCTCAGTTTCTCAAGCTTCATTTTTAGAAATAGAAATATGAATGGAGAGGTTGGCTCTGAGTCAGTTTTTGTTTCTGCATTCAAATATTTAATATCCTACTAGCTGTTTCTTTATCATTCATTGAGGTGAATGACTCTAGCTGAAAGAACGCCCTCCACACTATAGCAGATAAAGTTCCTTCAGAGGGAGCACACATGATATAAATGGTGTATTATAGCAAAACTATATTTCTCAGCCTAGTTAAAAACATCCTGAAAAGACAATGGTTGATGCCGCACCGAAAGCAGTGATTTTGTGCTGCTTTCCTGGATAAACTGTGATGGCACCATTTGGAAATGATTCCAAGAAACAGTTGCTGCAGCACCCAAAGATAAGCCAATGCAGACACAGACTCCTCATATTCAGTTCCCATCCTGTCAGACAGACTGAATACTGATCACCTCTTGCTGACAAGGTCCACCCTGTCAGCATATCTTCACATTTTTAGAACTGATAGGAATGTTTGTAATTAATTAGTCATGTAAACGTTTGAGGATGGAGAATGACGCACAACGAGGAGGTCAAACTCAACCACATAAAGTAGTTTAACTGTACATTTAATCCCTGAGATATCTCAATAAAAGAAAAAGAAGGGCACTTTCAACAGTACATTTCAGCTTTTTTACATCATAAAGACATGCTGCTGTAGTTAATGAAAGGCATCTTTCAGTGTGACTTTTTGGGCTTAAACTGTAAGGAATAAATGTGGAAAATTGCAGAGAAATTTCTGGTAACTCATTGCTCAGAATATCCGGTAAATATAAAGAAGAAAATGTTTGTTCATTCACAGAAAATGACTTGTTTTTTATTGATTTATTAATTACTTTTTTTCTGTAATTTCTATAGTAAACGAGGGGAAAAGGAAAATTCTTAAAAACAGAATAGAATAGAAAGTATTGTTAAAGTATTAATAATATTAAGCCTTCCAGTTGTGAGAAATATAATAACCACTGATAATAAAAAACACAGGTTTTATGCAGAATCAGACACTCAGAATACCAAAGCAGCTGACTCAACAATTACAGAGCCTCTGTGTTCTTGTGTTTTCTAACATGTATCATTACAAATTCCACTGGATTATAACTAGTAATGTTAAAGTATTTTGTACACTTGCACAACAGATGTTTTCAAACCATATAATCAGTACGTTAGGGAGTAAAAGAAGCGGGAGTGCTGGCAACAAAAAAAATAAATAAAACAGTCCAGTCAGAGAGAGCATATGAAAGACCAAAAAGAAGGAAAATGGCAATACAACAAAGACCGTTTGTGAGTTCAAGGCTTTGTGAGGAGTCTATCCACACAGCGGCTGTGGGGAAAGTGGGGTTGACAGCAGCAGCCGGCAGCTTTAATGAAAGTGTCTGTGGAGGGGAAAAGGTTTCATTAAAACCATATTGGAGGGCAACATCATTTCATCCTCGCGGCCACACACATGCAATGACACACACAGACTCTGGAGATCTAACAATCTTAGTAACCTCCTCATCATCATCCCCTTTCTTTCACTCTTTCATCTGTGGGTGATCTAAAAGGCAGCTAAATCATTTGCCTCAATGCAAGGCATTGAGGCAAATGATAACACTCCTTGATAACACTCCTCGACTTGTCCGGATTTTCGTGCATTTAGGGAGAGTGGGGGCAGTTAGGTAGAGGAGGAGTTAATGCTCGCAGGAACTCAATGACTGAAATATACAAGACAAGTACAAGGTTTAATATTATTATTGTGTCACATATTTACAGGAAATGTCAGCAAACATGCGTGCGCATCTTTGATTTTGTCGAACCTCGTACAAAAGACACGGCTGGTTCCAAAACATTTTAAAAGGATTAATGGAAGCGGGGATGATGATTTGACAGACTCGAGGCTGACAAAATAAAAAGGAAAAGGCAGAGGAGGGCAGGGGAGAAAGGCGTGGATGGGAGCTGGCAGCATTAAGAGACAGGAAAAGGATGCAGATAAGCACAGGAGGGCTGAGTGCAGGATTGAGACGCAGCCACAGAGGAGAGATAGGAGGAGGGATGGTTGCAGTGGCGAGATAATGCCGAGGCCTGGGGCTGATAGATGAGGGCAGCTCCAAGGTCAGCCTGAGAGCAGCAGATGACTGCATAACATTATCACTTGGCTGCCGAGTGTGTGCACTCACAGATATGTGAGTTTCAGACCCTTTCACCAGGACGTGAAAGGGTCTGAAAATGTTGTATGCAAAAAAAAAAATCATCATGATAATAAAAAATTATTTTTAATTTGAGATAAAGTCCAACAAAGCAAACACACACAGCAGACAGAGGTGAGTCATACTTTATAACAAAATGCTTCTAGCGATAAGTTTCAGAACTGGCATCTATCTTGAAATACCTGGAGGATGTTATCTGCGCATGAACAGAATCCATGAAATAATTCAGAGTAAAAACAACTTGAAAGGTTGCTGACTTTGCACAAAAAGAAGGTTTTAAAAAGCCTTTTTTAGCCCTGGAAGTTATACTTCCACCCCCATCTTATCTGTTGCAGAACTCTCCCATAGTTTGCTTGGTACAGGCCATCTTAAAAGGGCTTCCATCTATAATTATTTACTGAACGCTCAAATAGCAAACAACACAGAAACTTGACCTTTAAATTATGCACTGCAATCTGACTGCTCCGATAGGCAGGACACAGTCACTCTATTTATCAGTGTTCTGCCTGCCAGTTCACCAGAACACTTTATGCAGATGACGCAGCCATATGTACAAGCTAAGTGTATATTCAATATCCAGTTTAGTAATGAAGAGATAGAGAAGGCTAAACATTTTGGAATTTTAGGAATTATTTAATAATTTAATAAAGAAGAAGATTTTACAGATGGTTAAGACCAATGTGAATCATTTTTAGCTAATATGAAACCACACACCCACTCTGAGCAGTTATTTATTTATTCTGTGATATTTTCTCATCTGTTGCATTTCACTAAAGGCATCATCATCCATAATTAAGCACTCACCAATATATACAACCAATCCCTGAAAATAATGGATAAAAATCCTTTTCGGTGGCATCATTGTCTCATTTATGACAAACATTAAAAAAAGAAAACTGGACCACGTTGAATGGTAACTGTAGAACGCTTTATGACAGATCTAAATTTGGACGATCACAGTGCTCAATAAAGGCTAGTGGTGTGCAAAATAGCCTCAAATTATATTTGTGATAATAATATTCAGGACTGTATTAAAAAACAACAACAATAAAAACGCTGAACAATGATTTCATTGGTAACGTCCAGATAGCAGCATTTACTAGTAAAAACAGAATCAAGGGCATTTTCTATCTTTGCTTACCAAAGAGTGTCATATTCACTGAAGACAGAATACCCGATTTTCTTGCCAAAGTGTGCCAGCAGCAGCACCATTATATTACCATGGCACTGACACTTCCGTATATAAAGGGACACAGCACAAGTTTAATGTGAGCCCAGGTATTTGTGTTTCCCTGGAGTTTTTACTAAAGTGTAACACATAACTGCTTAACCACTGTATTGCTTGTGAATGCTTCTTTGCAGGCTGCTGTGCTCTGCATTGTTATTTGACTCTTTTGCAAATGAAACATCACAGAGACAGCCCACTGATGTGAAAAACCCATTTATTTCAGATTTCCACGACACTCTGACAAAAACAATAACTAAAGTAACCTAACCTCGTAACTCTTCAAAAACTCTACAATATTATCACACATTAAAGTCGAAAAATGCCTGGGATGTTTTATTCTGGATGAAGGAAAAAAAACACACCCAAAGACCTGTTTTCCCACCATGTAACCACATCCACTGGCGGATGGGAATTACCGGATTCCAGTTAGAAGTGCGCTTCACAGTCTGGCTTTTGCCTTAAGTGCTGAAACAAGTTTGCCTCTACCTGTAGCAGGACCAGTTTTCTTACATAGTTTGCAAAGTACTGTGCTCAGTCGGAGGTTGCTAAAGTAGCTCCGTTTTTTTACACCCATGCCCGATTTAGGCTTCTATGTGAAATCCAATTCGTAACTTACACGTAACCAGAAACCCCTGTCAGTCCTACGCCATAACCGTGCACATATCTTGAACCTTGTACCTCCCAAGAAGTTAAACACGTCAGGTTGACGCAGCCTGCAACGACTGACTGGTGTGGAAGTTTATAGCATAGGGTTAAAAGGGGAAGGGAATGACACGTGGTGGTGTGTGTAAAGAGGAGAGAGAGTCGCTCTCGGTGAGAGCTGAGCTATGGAAAGCACGCCAACTATGGAGGCAGTTTGCAGGGAAGACGAGCTCTTCAACAACGACAGAAACTATGCAGGGAGGAGCGGTGAGGAGAGGCTGAGGAGGAGGAGGAGGCAAAGGAGAATGAAGGGAGAGAGGAGGGGCAGGAAGGAGGAGGAAAAGCAGAATGAAGGGGACAGAGAAGACAACATACTGAAGAATACAAAGGGGGGTGGGTGAGGGGGGACTAAGGGTGATAGGGATGAAGATAAAGCGCAAAGAGGTGGGGGGGGGATAGAAACAGGAGGTAAAATAAAGATAAAGTCTAGAGAGAGGAAGAGGAAGAGGAGAAGGAAACAGAGCATTATTAGATGAGGATAGGAGGACGGGGCTGACGGAAGCAGAGCAGCGAAAGCAGCCGGGGGGGAACCTTGTTCCTGGCCGTGTCTTCATTTTTCACCTGTTCCTCAAGGCACTTCTTTAAAAGTTCACTTTCAACTGGAAAGTGGGTGCAGAGGGGAGGAAGTCTTGGAGGATCAGTGTGAGGCTGAAAGGTCAGTTTGCCAGAGCAATTGCATGCGCTCGTCCAATGGTGAGAAATCTGTAACTCTGATTAACAGCTGCTGGACGTGCCAAAACCTCAGTGCAAGGGTTTCCTTATGGTAGAAAGGTTCAAGTGGTTTTTGTGGAGCCTTGATCTCAAGACCTGATAGTTAAAGATCAGTGCGACGTCTGAGATTCAAGAAGACAAAGGGTTAAAGCAACACCCCCTACAGACCCAAGAGTAAAACAGCTATCTAGAGAGCTGTAATGCTACCAGTTAAAATCAGGCAGCTAACCAAAGACATCATAAGAGAGAGGCTCAACATTCAAAGAATCCTGAGTAGAAGTGTTTGGGAAACCGGACGTGTTACTTGACTGATGCAAGTGCATTTGCAGTCTGCTGAGACAGGTAAGTTGGTGTTTTGAAGCTTAGTACACGCACAGTACAAGTTAAACCTACAGAAACGGAAACGATTTTAAGCCCTCGTCAGTAATTTACATTTTGTTTCTCCCTGCCTATGGTTTGACCGCTGACAAACAAATAATGCTCAACAAATTTACCAGATCACTGCCCAACGTAAGGTTTATGTCACAGCTGCCCGCAATTAACAGTACTGGAAATGACCAACATCATTTTTCAAATGTATTGTTTTGCATAAAAAGCTGAAAAACATAGTAAAACATAATCTTTTTTTTGTTTTATTAAGATGCCAAATTACAATTTTTTATTTGCAATCATTGAATAGAATAAAACATATAATATTTTGATTTTCTTCTTAGGTGGTCTAACAAATTTGCTCAGCATCGTTCGTGTAGTTCTTTTGTCTTTGTGTCAATCAATGTGGGAGACCTGCATAACATAAAAACCACTAAAACCATTTTTTCTTCTCAGTGATGCGACTGAATTGCTATCATTTGGCATCTTAATTCAAATCTGAAAATGTGCTTTTAAATTTTTTGGTTAAACAGTACATTTGAAAATTCATAAATAACAACAATGCAATCAGGCAACATCTCCTTAGCACGGCATCAACAGTGGACTGGGTTAGAGGCAAATGCCATCCACAGGTGTCACTCATGGAAAACCATGACAGTTGCCTTGCTGGGAAAAGACTGTTTCTGTTATTTTAGCTCCCAGCTGAACAAAACTGGGTGTGTGGGCTTTTAGGAAGAGAAAATTAACAGCTGTAAATCAATGGGTTTTGCTCAAATTATAACGCAAAAGAAAATAAGGCACTTGACAGCAAAGTGAACAAGAAAACTAATAATTTCGTTCCAATTATCTTGTTTAGAAAAAAAATCAAAATTAAAAAAAATTATATTTGCTGAAATAAAATTGAACCACCCAGCCTTACTTACTCAGGCTTCTCAAATTTTCCTACATTTACAACCAGTTCTTTAACCCACTACGGTTACAAAACTCAGATGAAAAAAAATCATGAAATGAAATCTGGGAATGCACAGTGAGCTTGAGATCCCCGTTTTGTCCGATCCACTGCCTAAACTCTAATACATTTCATTCGCGGTAATCAGTGATCTACATCCACTCTTTAAGGTTCTTAAGTTTTCACTTTTCACTTCAATCATCGATTAATAAAGCAAAAATTTATACCAAAGAAATCATTTCTTTTTTGTGTGTATAGCACTTTTTGCTAGCACAGTATATTCCTGAATTTCACGCTGTCATTGTAGAGTAAATGATACTGTCAAGCCAGGAGCTCACAGCTGTAAATTACTGACAAAAGCTAAAAGATCACTTTTACATGAAGAAAACCTCACTCCAGCTCCATGACCAATTGCCTTTCACTGCTCAGCAAAAAGAGATGTAAACAAGCATTAAGAGGACAAATCAGGCCTGATAATAAAAGGAACATGAAGGGCATGTGTTTGCAAGTGTTTAAGACAGACAGAGGATAGTCTGAAGCAGGAACTGGTGCATGACGTCCAGTATGCTGGAGCAGAGAGAAACATCTCATCTCTGAAGTTTGATGTCATTCAGTTTATTTCGGACATATTCCAGCTACACCATCTTGCAGGAGGTTGAGAGCTGGAGGATCACTGTGGGTGCAGAGCAGAACAAGGACTACTATAGGTGGCTGGAGTCCAAAATACTGGTGCTGGTATTGATTAGCAGGAGGCAAAACCTACTGGAGAGCAGCTGATTTATCCCCCCCATCATGTGTGACCGACCCAAAAAATTAAAATTAAAATTAAAAAAATAAATAAATAAATAAAAATCACAAAATGAGATATTTTCAGAGAAGCACAAAATTACTGAACGATTAATGTAATAGTCACTGAATTGCCTTCTTTTGTGGCCCAAGTGCACGTACACATGCGTGCATATCCTCGGCACAACAAGATATACTGCACAACAAATCGCCTCACACAAAAGGCAGGAGTTGTGATCTATTTTAAGAGAATTTCTTTGGAGCAATTTTTTCCAGTGTGAAAACGAAGAAAGGAAAAAGAAAGGATGGAAACTTTTTAGCAAAATTAAGCCTTGAGCCACAAGCAAATCACTGGGGTCAAAGCAGACACTTTACAACAGACAGCTGTAGTGAACCTTCTGAAAGCTCCCTTTCCTCCCAGGCACAGCATCTCTACCACAGTACCTTCCCATGTTTACGCTGCAGGGCACAGCAAAGCAGCAACCAGCTCAGCACTCCAACAACGCCCCCCTTCAACTGTCCTGGATCACCACCGTCCTGCTGCCCGCCCCAGGGCACAGTCAAGATTCATTCTTCGGTTAACTGCTGACATTTATAGAAAGAGGGTGGAGGTTCAGGTGGCACGTTGGGCCACGTAGGGTCTGTGTGGGGTTTGAGGAAATTCCGGCATGAACCGTTGGGAGGGAGCCCTGCAGCATCTGTGTGCTATTACACTGTATTATCTTGTCAGAGAAAGAAGATGAGCAAGTGAGGCAGCGGGTTGTGAACGGTGGCAACGGAGCATGTGGAGAAACATAAGCTAAAGGGGAAAAGATGGAGGCAGGAATCAAAGGAGGTAAAGATGTAATTGGAGTGCAGTTAATAGTGCTGACAAGGCTGTTTGCCTATTTTGTCACTGCAAGCTTAGAGGCAGTGGAAAGAGGTGTGTGCGCGCTCTCTTAAAACAGGAGTACAGCTTCGTCGTACACCAACATTCAAACCTGCTGGATCAGAGTTAATTCACTGTCTAAACCTGCAGCAAACACTTTATACGCTTTATATCTTTCAAGCACAGATACATAATCCTCCTAAAAAAAACACTTTGATTTACTTTCACATCATCGCTTGCATAGGCCCCCTGATTGAAATAAGTAGAAAATATGAACACAGTGTTGCTCACACAGAGACTTTACTTGGGCAGGCCGCCCAGGTATATTTACAGCTCTAACAGTATATCTGCCAACTCAGAGTTCTCTTTTTTTCCATCAGTTCTAGAGAACTACACCATCCTCGATCAACGGACGGTCCTGTTTGATTTCCTTTTACAAGTTCAGTTGGTGCTAAATACCTAACACCAGCCTGCTCAGGTTGTTCCTGTAGTAGTCCTCAAAATTCATTCAGCTACTTCACCAGCCCCTTGTTCCTCAGTCAGATGGACTCCAACTCTGTTATCCCGAACTGCTTCTACTCAGGAGAGTACCACAACCTGGACGGTGGAGAAGTCATTCAAGCCCAGCTCACCAAGACCACAGAGAAGAAGAAGTGTTGCATGATTTGTTGCACACCTGTTATATGGAAATGTGAGTCTATTTAATCAGTGTTGTTATTCTCGTTCCCTCATTTGTCCCAACTTCACTTCACCCCCAACCAATCACAGCAGATTATGCCGCTGCTACTGCTAACTGTTGTGAATAATAAATGGAACATAGGAAAATGTTCATTTTAATTTTGTGAAGCATATGCAGGGAAACAGGGAAAATGCTTACACATTCTTTATGACTACTAACCAATGATAGGATGTTCTGTTAATCATAAAATCTGAAGAAATTTGTGTCTACGTGCTTCTGCGATCCAATTCACTCAACAACTTTACCACCAAGACTTTCCTCTTTTGCTACAACATCTGCTTTTCACGCACAGACATGGACCAGGTATCTGTCAAATATCTCCTTTTTTTTTCTCTTATTTTCTTGAGTGATATTCCTAACGTGAAATCAGGAGAGAAATCCCTCCTCCTTCAACCAGGAGCAAACTGGACAATTTGGTTGTTTGATATTTATCTGGGGGTTATTTAATGTTCCTGAGACTAAAATGTTAATACAAATTTCACAGGATGAGATATATTTCGGTGGCATGGCAGGCGTTAATAATAAAGTAAGAGGGGAGGGATCGAATTAAGTCTGTGTTGCCATTAGTTACAGCGAGGGCTGACAAAGACCCTGGCGTTTCGGAGAAAAAACCCCGTTAATCAGCCAGAGTTTCACTCGGCCTCTGATGAAGGGCAGGACGATGTGACAAGCAGAACAGATTGTTCATGGAAAAGGGGGCCACGTGCAAGAGGGGGATTAAATGAAAAGGCCAGGAGAAAAGGTGTGATTACAGAGAAGAGCAAACAGAAAGACTTGCACATTTAGGACTACATATTATTCTTGATTGTAGCCTTAAATTTCAACAGAGAAGCCAAGCAGGAGGAGGTGTGTGTTTGCAAACCACATAAAGGCACTGGGTTGCTTAGTCACACATACACACAGTGTGTTAGAAGAGCTGAATATAGCTTGAAGACGACCAAGTAAAAAGCTTACAGACAGAAATGAAATGGAACCTCTCATATACACAGACTAAAAATTATGGGGGAGATTCTTAGTAAGGTGCTAGGCCACTCCGTTCCACCACAATAGCTTCAATTTCTAACAGCTTTGGATATCTTAAGTCTCCTGAACTACTCGCGAGACAGAATACCATTCTTAAACACTATATTCGCCCAGTCTGTGTTTTGATGATGCTTCCTGTGCTAAATTTCTACCCCAGATGACTAATCAGCAGTGTGCTGCTAGTGTTCCAAATACACCTCCATGAATATATTCTGCCAACTTCCAAATGTAAGCATATCGCCTATCCTTATCAGGGTTACCGTGAGGAAAACTGTTAGTGTGGTGTGTATTGTCACCATAAAAAAGTCCTGTATAAAGAGTTACAATATTGTGTTCAAGGTCAATAGATTTATCACAGTAACTATTTAAAACTTTCTTACTACCATTTTTCCATTGATGACACATAGGCATACCAGGAATGATATACGGGGATTCTAAATATCATGTCATCTAATTAGGACTTTATAACATACATGACAATAACAGGTTATAACCATTTAAATACATGTACAATGTTCCTGGAAATACTATACTATATTTATATTACTGTAATACTATATACTATATTTACTGCAAAACATTTAAACACGTTTTACTTAATGAAGTGAATCCTACACGTACAATATCCTCATACATGAAAACAATATCAAATAATACTTCTAAGAAATAAAAAATACTGTTACTGAAAATTATGTATATTAAAATGGGTTTTAAACATAGCAAATAACAAAAGCCTGCACTTTGCACTTGTTTGTACTGCACTACAAACTTTTTTGTACTATAAGCACGACGAAAACAAAGTGAATGTATACAAAATACAAAACTTTTGTCCTTAAAGTAAATACTGCCCTTAGCGTGAGCTGCTTTGGTGGAGGTTTGCTTCTTGTTTTTAACTTGGTTACAGTAAGTGGATTAGCGAGAATCCTGATTATTGCTTTTGTCCAAGAGCACCAACAGGGGGTCACTAGTGTAGACCCAGCCTATTGGGGCATTTGGCCCTGTTCACATGATAAACGGTGGACAGGACAGCAGAGTTTATCATGCTTCTACCAAGCTGGGGGGTGACTAAGGGCCTGACAACGGCCAACTAATGAACACGGAGGAAAACGTGTAAAACTTCAGGCAGTCAAAAGATGTTTACCTCTTAGGGCTGTTTTTAAAGAATGCAATGCTCCTTAAAAGTCTGAAAATCATCTTTTAAACAGCATCATACAGATTAAATTGGGCTTAAATTTCAACCTTGACATCCATTTTTGCTTTGTTTAATGGCTCAGTTCTAAAAAGTTACCGCACGCTGCTTTTCAGATGCACTGACATAAAAATCATGCCTCCAACAGCACTGAGCTGAATAAATCATTACTCCATTAACAAATGAGTTACATACCATTGTTAATTAAGCCTTACATGTTTGAGCCTTTAGCTCAAAGAGATTCCTGTAACAACCTGAACCATAAGTAAATAATGGAGTGTCTCAGAGGCTGTATACACGCCATCTCTCAATCAGCAGCTCGCCAAACCCTCTGCTATCTGTAACAAACACTGTAAGTTAAATATTAGCCACTTCTTAAACACACTTACATGGAAATGACAGCCTGCCTGCTAGCACTTCGCTGACAGCTAGCATAGGATAAACCGCAGGGATAAACATGACATTGAGCAAGTGTCCAATAACATTAATGTAAACTACACAGAGGCTCATTATGATCACTTAACCTTCCAAACCAATCGTCTCAAACGATGAAAACGGAATTTAAGGAGCAACTGGGGGCGAAAAGGGAGGGCGGGTAATGAGCCAAACACAGGTCATTATTAGCGCACTTCATGACCTTTAAACTGTGACCTGAAGTTTGAAAAGGACCTCTGAGCTCTGGCCAAAACAAAAGAGAGAGAGCTTGAAGAACACAAAGAGATGCTTTAAAACACTCTACAAAGAAATTCATACATAAGCAAAAATGGTTTAGCATAAATCTTTACCACTTCAAAACAGCAGCGAGGACGGCAAACACTGCGTTTTACTTAAGAGGAAACCCTTCGGATAAAAACCCTCCTTCACACTTCCTGATGTACTTATAAAGACAAGCACGTTTAGCAGGCTTCTTCATGAGCACTCCAGGAGTTTTTAGCAGGCCTCTACTGATCATCCATAAGTCACAAACGTGGTAATAACCTTTATGGACTAGTAGATCTACTCTGAGACAGTTTCTGTGTCGAGTCTGTGTAGAGGCGCAGTTTCTTATTATACCCGCATCCAACAAGAAAAATCCCTAAAACCCTTTAAAGACAGATAGTGAAACAACAAGCGGAGAAACCAGGAACTAGTCAGCTAAACAGATTTTATTTGGTGTGTTTTAATACATGATGGCATAATCCATTTTTATCCACTTTCTTCCAACCTCTCCAATCCCCTAAGTGGTCCTTGAGCCAAGATTTGAGGCTGTTACACACACAAAAAGCCCACTCGAACAAGGCTACCTTCAATTCACTGTTTTCTACATTTCTCTGTGCTGCACTTTGCTTACTGTTTATGAGCACCAACATGTTTTAGCTTGATGCAGTGCTGTTGAGTCTCTGGCTACAAAGCAAGGAATTGATGACATTTTTCAGAAACATATTATCTGTTTGTGTATTAGGTCTTTTTCTCAGTTTTGCAGAGCATATTTAAAATAGAATCAGATCGACTAATCTGATAATAGGATTCCAGGAATGAATAAGTGAAGGCTACCGTCATTTCACATTTCTTCAGCTTAAAGGACACTTCTTATGTTAACTTTCAACATCATATGTTTTTTTATTTTTCTTCGAACCCCATTTTTTTTTTACCTTTTACTAATGGGGGTCTCTTCTTTTACCTCTTTTCACTCTCTGCATTCTTACACGACTTTGTATTTAATCATTATTATTATCAATATCTGGATCTCTTCCACGGTGTGTCTTTGTCTTGTGTTCTAAACTGTGATTCAGTTCACTGGGAGGTTTGAATGCGACGGGCTGTTTCCACTGACCTGACATGTCCGTGTTATTTCCCCAGCATTACTCTTCAGAGAGTTATTCAGCGTGGTTAGCCACTCAGACATATTAAACATAAAGCCATTGATCTACTGTTGCTGCGGTGAGGACGAACAGTATGTAGGCATGTATGGAAAATACCAGCCAGGTTTACAGAGATTTTACCAAACTGGCTGTTTTTCTCGGTTTAATTTTCGACCTCATTAACTGTGGCTCAGTGTAGATTTCACACTAAATGCCGGCTCTTTTTCTACTGTAAATTTTTTAATGTACATATTCAAACACTTTTCAGAGAGCTTTACCATAAATTAGTTACTCTACAACTTTCTACATGCCATTTACCTCTGTAAATACAATCACACTGCACTGTTCACAAGAATCTGTCGGTTTTGACATTCTGTAGTATATCAGCAAGAAGCTGCAGAGTATCATGTAAAGCAATCATCACAATGCAAAAAGAAGATTCAATACAAATAAGTCACACAACAGATGAGTGTTTGAAGGTCCTTCATAATGCAAGACATCACTTCTTAGAAAGTCCATTTATTAATTCAAGCGGATTACATGAACAGAGCCAAAGCTTCTTTACTTCATTAAAGTCAGTCAAATAAAGCAGGTCAGCTCCGGCTGCCAGTAATTAAAAGACTTTTTTCCTGATGGAGAAAGGCTGTCACTTTTACCAATAATGCTCACCTGTCAGCACTACTAACTTTCTGCTTCATTAATTGTCCCCTTTCTGTGGTTGAAGCAGTTAATTCTCTCCTTGTGAGGACTTGAAATATGAACACTGTTCATATTTTCTGTCTGAAGGGAAATAAGCTGAGGCAGGTGTACACAACAGACATAAACAATACATGTTTGCACACAGTCGATAGAAAGTCTAAGGCAAAGGTACAAGCAACTGTACAATTACTTCACTGGGCCACTTAGCATAGCTGTCACCGTGATAATAACTGGCTCTCCGTGATAATTACAGTTTGGTCACATTAATGTAATATTGTATCAGGTCCTCAAGCACAGTGTGAAGCTGGATGAATTAAGTCACGGTTCAGGGATATTTAATCATTTCAATTCTATAACTTCTTTGCTGGGCGGCACAAGAAGGTTATAGGTTCATATCTACTGAACAAAAGACACATTTACAGAAGAATACAGGCATTCTTTGGTTGCCATTTCAGTGTTTCCTCTTTAAATTAAATAAGAAGTTAATTACTGTACTGTATTAACTGAGTTTCTGGTCTTTCTTGGAACTGTCGCACGATATTTGTTTAGTCCCATTTCGCTTATTCTTTGCACTGCGTGCTTAAGGTGATACTACATTTAATGTACAGTATCCCTCCCTTAGTTAATTATCACAGCTTCCTCCTTCCTCGTGCCACACGGTTAAGGGAGTGCTACTGTATTTAATGTAAGTACTGTTAAGACAAACACTGGCCAGACCAAATTATTCCCTACGGGAGTCTGTTTTATGGTGGCCTATTTCTAGCTGAACTTTGCACTGTGCTTGGTCACACAAACATCAGGAAATCAAAACCACGGTGATCAAAAGTCTCTGAAATAAGCTGAAAATAATCATCACAAAACTGCTACATGATTCAAACGTAAACATCTTTATTCCCACGAGTCTTTGGGCTCGCAAGAAGGAACAACTAATTTTAATAGAGCACAAGACTGTTCAGTACTGTAAATATTTCCTCTCAGTGCCTAACTGTATTCACAAAGATTGCACATTACTGTTCAAAACCTCCATCCAATTTCTGCAGTGGACAGTTTGTGCAAAGCTTTACGACAGTTTGCTAAAATGCTAACTAAAACCCAGACTAATAAACTTGCACTGTGTTTTCCAGCCACCAGCTAATTGGTGCACCGAGCGAACACAAAGGTCCTGGTTCAGCCTGACAGCCAGAGGAACTGACAAAGCATTTCCATTTCTGTCTTTTACGCACTCCAGCTCCACCGCTGTGCTCTTTCAGCCCTCACAAATGTCTCGTCAGACACATCTAATCTTCTCATCCCATGCTGCTCAGTCTTCCTACAGTCAGTTAACCCAGCAAAGGGCGATTAATGAGAAATTAATCTCTTTAATTCACTGCAAAGGTCTTCTCTTCTTTTAACCAGATAAGCTGCTGCTGCACTTTTCCAGATTATGATAATAATAAAATTAATTTATGAAGACCAGCATGTAATACAGGATCCTCATCTCTGACTGGTCTGTAGCTGACAGGGAGAAAAAAGGCAAAATAAGACAAGAATGCATTTAGGTGGATTTTATTTTATAGCTCTTTCAATCTGTATATGCAAGTCTATCTTTTCACTAACAGAAGAAAGGAAAAAATGTGACATGATCCTCATTTCAGCTTTAACAAAACAGGTGGAGAAAAAAAATCTTTATTAAAATATATCTTTGTCATTTGATGATTCACTATATAACTGCAAAACAGACCCTGAGTTCCAAAAAACCCCGAAAAAAGTTCATAAATGCATTAGTAACTTTTTCAACATTACATTTCTTTCAGCTGGGAAGTTTCACTAAGTGAAGTGAAAACTGCTCTTCCCATCTGTTAAGTGTTTTTCTCCATTCATTTCTGGAGAGATCATTAATCATTCAACAGCAACGTGCAACACAGTGGGTGTGTTTACTCGTGTGTGTTTTTATGTGTGCGTGTGTGTGTAACAAAACGTCAAATCCTGCCGGTTTTTGCGTTCGGCTCCATTCTAGGTGCCTATTTCCTGCTCTGCACTGTTGTCTGTTTGTTATCAGCTACCAGCTTACAGGTGACTCATGCACACAATGAACAATGAAACCATACATCAACCGGTTGCCAGGCAATGTCCAAAACTTTGACTGACTCTGCAGAAATGGAGTCTGATAGTAACCTTGCAAGAAAAACACAAGCTGCAGGAAAGCATCATTTTGACTAACTTTCACAAATTTCACAAGCTGCCGGTGTTACACGAACATTTCAATTAGAAACAAAACATGAGTGCCGGTAACAGTCAGCTTTGTTTGGTAGCTGTCATATAAAAGACAAACCAGTTACTGTAATTGTGGCAGGGAAATAGGAAGTTGTGTTCAAATCTTTTATGATTATTCATCACACTACTGCATTTCAACACCACAGAACTTGGAACCTTGGGAAAAACTAGCATGTTATCTTTTGTCTAGGCATTGTTCTGATTCCACTTTTATGTTGCTGTTCAGGGAGCAGAGAGTAGAAGCATCCAATCTGTGCATTTGCTGTGCTTTGTCAACAATCGCTTCCCCCGGAACTTTCTTCAGCTGCTCAACAGTAAAAGCCTGGGAAGCGAGGGGAAAGTTGATCAATTCCATAATGAAAAGCTCTGTTTTGATGCGGTACAAATGAAACGCACAACACTGATTTTTATTTTTTCTGTACAATTAAACTGAAGAAGGACCAAACATTTTCAGGGATGGATAATATACATCAAGAATCAAGAATAAACACTGTAGGCTGCAAGAATGTTGCTTGATGCCCAGTTGTAGTCCTTAATCCACAGTGAACTGGTTTCATGGGGCAACTCTAACTGCAAGGATAAATAAAGGACAGCGCCTCTATAGCTCCCTTTGTTGTTTCTTTCTAAGTGAAACTAACGGCAAAGACGCATGATTGTCTCTGCCAGTCATAAACCTGCTGAAGATTACAGTGTTTCTACTTTCGGTGATTTCTTTTCCTACTTAAAAAGTCCAGATTTTGCATAAGGTGTAAGCGTGTACTAATCAGTAAATGAATGCCCTAAAAGTAATTAAACAAACCAATCATTTCTGCATTTACCAAAACATACTGGGGCATTCCAGTGCAGTTTTCTTACATAATCACTGAGTGGAGACTGCTTCGGCATACTGGTAACCCAACTCAAACAAAATGCCTTCAGAGTGACTCCTGCAGCGCCCCGATCCCCAACGTGATCTCCATTCCAAGTTTGATACCTGTGGTTTCCCTCCATTGTGTTGTCCAGCCAGTGTCAAACCATTTTCACACCGGAGGAGCCAAACCAATGCTCGTTTTCTTGCCAACAACAACAGCTGCCATGGCAGCATTCCGGGAGGTCCACTTTTTAGGAGCAGGTCACTTCTTTGTTAAAGGGCCAACGAGAGGGTTTTTTTTTTTCAACTCTGCTCAAAGGTTGAGCAACTTGCTGAAATGAGCCAATGGCAGAGCAAAACTGAAGTCTGTTAATGAGGGAAAAGTGGCAGCTTTTTAAAATAAAATGTCAGCATGTGTGGGGGGCACAATTTTCTTTAAAACCACAAGATTATAAATAGGGACAGAACTAACACTTCGTTTCCACCTACAAGTTCAGCACCAGTCCCCGAAAACATCAACACCTCCAACAACCTACATCAGCTTGTCGCAATATGATTGGCAGACACACTGATTAAGATGAAGCCTTCTTTTTGGGAGTGAAAAAGCTGTAAATCTTGGATTTACACAGCAGAAAGAGGGGGAGAGAGAGGGGGTAAGAGTCACACTCCAGTGCACCGCTTCAAAGGAAACTTCAAAACACTGATGGAGCACATGGGAGACCAAACCTCCCACCAGGCAAGACATGTCAAAGACACTCAAAGGGCTCCACGTTTAAACTCCAAGGTGTGTTCACACAAAACTAATGCTAAATAACAACACTGTGGCCTTCTCCAAGTCAGTTTTACAAGGCCTCACATGGTAATCTGACATGTGATTTAAGCATTATATGTAAAATTGATATTTAAAAATCCAACTGAGTCTGTCTCTGAATTAAATGAGTACAAATATTAGAGGAAGCATAATTGCAGTGCTCTTTATTAGAAGTAATAACTAAGCTATAAGCCTATAATAAGCTAAAGTTACGTTCAGGGTCCAGTTCAATAGCATTGCGCTCTTCCATCATAATTAGCTTCGCAATGCCGAAAAGCAAACAGATTTTAAAAGAAAAAGAAAAACCCGTGGACAACGTGGAGTCGTGTCCTATCAAATGATGTGGAAAAGGAAAAATATGAAAAAATGCAAGATTTTAAAGGGCGTCCTGTCAGGCTCCCTTCCACTCACCCGTATTCTTCTCATCGCCGCCACAATCTCCACTCGGCTGCTCGGCCGCGCCACATCCAGACTGCCAATGTACTAAAATATGACAGGTACAGCACATTAGTGAAAAAGGAAGCTGACTTTCCTTTCATCTCAAACACAAGTTCCTACAGTAAGGTAATAATCAGCCCAGCTTTGGGCAACTTTTACCTCTTGACAAGCTGACAACTTAAGTTTACTGCGTAAGCACAAAACAAATTCTCGGGAGACCCAAGAGTCTTATGCCAGTTACCTGTTTTGTTTACGGTATATACGAGTTAAACAAGGCGCTATTCAGGCACAGGTTAGTTAACGAAGAAGACTCGGTGACATAATAAAATATAAATGAAGTGCTGCGCTAACCACTTCAAAGTTACTTGGAAACTCACCTTTGCCTCGAAGTTGATCCCATGCTGGAATGCTTCCTCGTTGTGCAATGGGATCCTCAGATCGTGCCCATCATCTACGAGGTTGTACTTGGTTTTCCCAGGCATTTTGTTTCATCCAAATATTCCTACTCCACAGTGCCAATAGGATATATGCGGGAACAGCTCGGTTTACCGGGGATAAATCCAAGAAAAGCAATTCCAAATCCGATCAGTGAATGTTCTCCATAGCGGCAAAGCGTCCCGACGCTACCACACCGCCGTCAACAGCGGCCACAACTTCACCGGCGCTCCGGGAAACTGCCGGCCCGCTAACGGTCACCGCTACGGCTTTAACGACACACGCAGGCCGACACAAACAGCGTCATGCGGGGACAGATGTGTTTTCCCGACTTTTCCTGTGGCGAGTGTGGAAGTTCGTCGGGTCCTGCCTCCGGTTCAGGACTCCCCCCACCCCGCCGCCCTCATGGAGGAAAGGTGTGATTGGAGGAGTCCGGGGATCCCGCCTGTTTCCATTGGAGCAGAGACGCGCCGTGGCCATGAGGAGGAGTGGCTGAAACTCTCGTACCTGCCCCCTCCCTGTTTACACACACACACACACACACACACACACACACTATAATGGAAATAACCTGAATGACATCTATGCAAGTGGCGTGTATATTTACAGGTGTTTACTGTAAACGCTGGCTTTGGTCAGCAGTAAAATAACCTGTGTGTAAACGCAGTGCCTGGAGACTGATGCAAAACGATGTCCTTCAATTAGCAAAAAAGTAAATTAATTAAAAAATGTTGTATTCATCTCTTGTGATGTTATTTAACATTTTTGGAGAGATATTGTGAAGAAGAGATAGCACGCCTTGCTTTTGATCTTTTTGCCATTAAAATAAGAAACACAGCCTTACAGGTGTAGCAAGAACACAACTGGGATTTTGAATTAAATAAAAAGGACAAGGCTACCAACTAGTGGCCACATCTGCTAACACCTAGTGGGAAGCTACTACA
Organism: Pundamilia nyererei; assembly: GCF_000239375.1. Classification (NCBI taxonomy): domain Eukaryota; kingdom Metazoa; phylum Chordata; class Actinopteri; order Cichliformes; family Cichlidae; genus Pundamilia; species Pundamilia nyererei. Next base: position 773,063 of record NW_005187554.1, on the reverse strand, counting down.
TAAACGTGCGAGTTAAATATATTGTGATTTTTTTTAAAAGCACACCGTACTTTTATAAATATTTTTATGAATATTTTTTTTAAAAAGAGGAACCGTCACAATAAATCATGATTTTTTAATGTTATACTCATATTAACATCAGGAACTTATAACATGTTATTTAAAAGTTACAGTAGGCGTCTAAGTTTTTATTTAAGAAAAATAGAAAAACTTCACTTAGTAGTTTGTTATAATTGTTTACATCTTCTATTCAGAGTCTTTCTGAATAAATTTAATTGAACTTTTTACATTTTATTTTATCTATTATTCTGATGTCTTTTTCTCAACACATCATTCTGAAACCTTTAAATATTACAGGCTTCAGTATTGGGAAAAGGAATTATGATACACTATTCTAGATGTTTGCATTGCATTGTTTTGTCTCACTCCAAAAACTCAAAATCTTACCAAGTATATTTGTCTTATTTCTATTCAACTTAAAACACTTAAAATAAGACAAAATCAGCTGCAGAGCAACATTTCAGTAATACAGGGACGTAAGTGTAATGAGATCATTTTGACTAGAAATAAGACAAATATACTTTTTTAAAAGTTTTTGCAGCGCTTTATTTCAGATTTGTCACACCCCTATAAAAACATACATCAACAGAAAAGAGACCTTTAAGAAAAAGTCTGAATTTAAACCCCTGCACAATCCAGAAAAAGGAAGCCATAGTCTAGTTAGCAATTTTATCAGTACAATAATAATAGGCTGCTGTTGCTGATAATTAAAGGGAGATCTTGTGCACTCAGACACTCGTGGACACCCATCCACACATTGTGTTCAAGCAGCTGGAATAACAGTATCTCCAGGAAAACAGACCTATGTGGTCAGTAGACAGGGTAGTGTTCATACTTAATGCAGTTGTCATGTTGATGCACACACCATCTGCGTCACCCTAGGAGTTAAAGATGCATCACTTCCCACAAGGTGGTCCCAGGCGGGTAGGGGTGGGGAAGTGGAGCAGCACAAATTCACATTCTGTGGAAATTTCCAAAGTGCTGCTGCTGCTGCTAATAGGGCTTGTAGCAGTGTGGTATGATTTACTCCAAACTGCCATCTCCCAAATTCCCACCTGCTTTCTTAATTATCATCGTGCTTCAGCGTGCAGTTAAATTAGAACATCATTCTCATACATCAAAATTAACTCCTCCGTTTAGCAACTGAGCGCTTCCTAAATGCTGTGGAGGTGGATTACCTTCAAACCAAATCACGTAATTACAGAGAACATTAGCTGGCCTCTCAGCTTTAAATGAACAAACACACATGAAGCCCTTATAACAGCTCACTGATATAACTATCAGTGAGCTTCTTTTTATTCTGCCTGGAGTATTTTGACAGGTATCTCCATAAAAGACGGCTGTATTACACCAATCCTTCAGCCCTTGTGGTCATGGCCACCTTGCCCTCGCGGCAGCTATTTGGCAGACATGAACAGCTGCTGTCTGTGCATGAGGAATTTATGCTCAGTACAACCAGTTACCCACTTAGGGACCCCATGTGTTCTTAAGACTCTTTAAAAAAGGATAGAGAACAATTTAATCCTTGCCAGGTCACCAGCTTCATGTTGATCTGTTGATTAGGGATGCGGCATCATAAGCACACGCTCCCTGCATGAACTAGGTCTTGAATACTGTTCACACAAACAGCATGGGTCCACATAGAGGACAAAAGGCAACATGCAAGGTTGTCACAGTCACATATTTGTGCCTTTGTGGGGAAATCTTTAACCTTTAGTGACAGTTATGTTGTTAACCTAAAGGTGAAAAAATATACAAGTTTTTTTTAAAGAAATATGTATTCTACATTTGGAAATAGACTAGCATTCGTATGGATGTTTTTTCAGGGTTACTACAGCCACTTCAAGCTTTAAATATGTCACCTATCTCACATCTACTGCCTAACGTGGATGTCTTTGGAGTGAACTAGAGCAGTCAAACAAATTCCACCAGTCATGGGGAAATTGAAGTTAACAGTAACCACATACACATCAGATATATACTGATATATAAGAAAGGAGGAAATAATAAGTCCTTTAAATCTGAAGGAAAATTATTTAAGACCTGAAACAGATTATTTCCTGATACTACATCTTGAATCTAGGATAAACACTAAAAATGCAAGTTTTTTGCTAAAAAACACATTCATATCTTTTTGGCCAGTTCATTTTATTCTGGCACAGGTATTTATTTGGGCATTTTAATATAGCTCCTGCCCTTCTAACACTCTAAACATTGCTGTGATAGCCTCTAAATACACACTGTGTCATTTTAAGTGGATCTTCTACTAAGTAAGGTTTACTTATAAAGTGCTTTTAAAGAACAAAATTCACAAAGTGCTTTACAATTTAATATTTTCAAATAATTTTTGCAAATATGGCCTGTCCCTGTGGTAAAAGAAGATGGCGTGCGCATCAACAGTTGAAGTTGGTGTGTTTCTCTTAACCCATTCCTGCACTGCACTTGCTTACAGTAAAGTAATCAGGCAATCAGGACATGATGGCCAAGACCCTGTGGCATGAGCTGCAAACTGGCTCGGGTCTGTGTCACACTATACATACAGATATTGTCTGTATGTATTGTATGTATACTTTTAAGGTGCCTTTTTAATACCCCATCATGTTACTGATCTGTTGTCAATTAATGTAATTTGTTGCAAAATGTTACTCCAGTGGTTTCTTTTTATTAACACTTACTTTTCCAGTTTTTTTGTTCTTCCTTTTCAAAAAATTGTGAGATGTGTTGCATGCCCAACTCCTGTCCTAATGTCTTTGGAAGTGGGATTCTACGATGATCATAAAATGTACGTTACCCTTTAACCACCCAAGATTTGAGAGCAGCAACACAAAGAAATCAAGGATTGCATTAATAGTTAAAGATACTTTTCTGCAATTGTAGCCCTTGGTGCTATGGTGGTGGTTACAGTGAATGGGCACAAATGATAGAAGGTGGCTTCTTGAAGTAAACATTAATTTACCAAGTCAAGTATCAGGGATTAATTAGTCTAGGTAAATGCTGGTTACATTGGATTGGAGGATAAACTGTGTTTTTGAGACTGCCCCATTTTCACAGACCACCTTTAAATCATAAAGGGGGGAAATAAATAAATACAAGAAAGGTGAGGTGGTATTTTCCATTAGTTTCAGGTGGCTGAGGCATGAACATATTTAGGAATTCCACTCATACCACTTCATCATATCTATTTTGCTTTCCCAGGAGGAAGGACCTTGTCTGAGACTATTTACCACAACATTCATCCACACTAAGCTGGTATTCTAAAAGATGCTCACTTCAGTAGCTTTATCTTAACTCATCAGTTTAGTTTTTAGTGTGAATCAGAGCCCTGTTGTTCTTTTGGTACCAACATAATGCATTGTTAAGGTCAGCAGGAGCTTTGAACCTGGGATATCTTTTGTCTTAGCCACAAGCAACAAGAAAAACACAGACACGGTAGGTTTAAAAGACAGTCCCCACACAACACACACACATGCATGCATGCACAGCCTTACACATCTTGAGGGCCTTTTAAGCTAAATTAATAATGGAGATCTTTAAAGAATGTGGGCCACACAACAAAGAAGACAGACAAGAAGGGAAGCAGCGGGACAGCTAATGACATTTACAATTGTGCCTGAAGCTGTGTGGCAACATGCAGTATTAAAAGCTGTCTTCACTTCACACTTGGGGGTAGATTAGTACAGATATAATCTGCCTCTGTTACAGCATCCAAGCACATAAAAGGCTTATACAACCCAGTGTTAATTATGTAGCAGGCTTGGACATGCAATTAAATGTAAGTCTTTGCTGTGCTTGTTTGTAAAAGTGAGTGAAGTCACATAGATGGTAAAAAAAGAGGATCAACTGAAAGATATGTTTGAAGAGATAAATTAGTCTTACAGTCACTCCAGTTTGTAATTTTGATTCTCATAACAACCACCATTGATTTTATTGCAGCGTTTGTTTTAATGGTGTTTTTGACACTCATGCCAAATATCTGCAACACTGTCATGTAGCTCATATATTGTGGTTTACAGAGGAATTTAAAAGCTGTATCATTCATCACTTTTAGGATCAACCCAAACTGATGTGTCTATAGCAAGCACCAACATCCAAGGCTGAAGAATGAGGCCAAATGGGGAACAGCCAAATACAGAGTGATTTCTGAAGTAGCCACTCGAAGCTGGCTCCAAAAGTGTTTCAGTGATGTAGACTGTATATAAACGATGGATATAGACGATGATTCACCTGATAGTTTTAAAATACACATTTAGAAGCTTCAATGTACCATTCTACCATTTGTTTGAGTTTTCTTTGGCTATATTTATTTGTTTTAAGCCAGAAGGAGATTTAGGTTAAGTTAGTTAAGTTACAAGGTAACACTAGCAAGCTTGGGTAGCAAGATACATTACACATATTTGTTCACTATTAAGTAATAAATAAATGCTAAATAATTATTGGAATTTTATTCACCTAAACTGATGCAGAGATTTTCTTTTTGACCATGCTGTAAAAAACAGCAAGCCATATTTTTTTATGACAGAAATCCATTAAAAGAGAAATAGAATCAAGAATACTGCAAAAAGGTCCAATCACACCAAGAAGGGGGCGTAAAGGCTACAGACACAGACTGGATACAACTGCTTATTTCCAAAAAAGAAAAACCCTGATGGCGTCCAAAATTCTACTATTGAGGTTTCAAATTGCTATGGCCAGAAAGCAACGGGTAGCCATTTTTATATACAGTCTATGACCAACAGTTAGTTTGGTTTTTGGTGAGACTGTGGCTACTTTGGCACATTTGCTTTGAAGTAAATGCTCAGCTTGATGCTAGCATTTACTAACATTAAAATGTCAGCATCATACTTGCAAATGAAGATGCAGATATTTTGACCTCTTGAGAATATACTTTAGGTATACAGTATACATTTTACAATATAAAAATTTTAATATTGCATGCTCTCTATATATAACCACTGTGAAAGCGTTGCAACTACTTTCACTTTAAATTCTGACTACACCCACACATAAGCTACATAAGCTACAAAGCACTTGTTTTTACTTCATTTATTATTTTCTATGCTATTTTCCATGCTCAGGGTTAGGTTTATTCTTTATTTTAGTTAATTGTTATTTAGTTGTGTGAAGGGAACCTGCAAAGTAAGAATTTCATTGCTCTGCGTAACCACTTGTGTTTTGCAGTGTGACAATAAACTTCTTGAATCTTAGGTATAACTGAGCAATTGTGAAAAGTCCTGTAATTCATCCTGGAGATGGCATGAATAAACATTTACAATACTTAATGCTAATCCGTGATATATTGTAAAAACATGGGTGAGACTTCAAGTTTCCCATGGTGCTACTAGGAGAAAAAGTCAGGTAGTTTTCTGAGCACTATAAATATTCAAATGCAATTTTATGGCAGTTTAGTTAGATTTCAGCCCCTGCAGCCAGTTTGGAAGCACAAAGGTGCAGCAGTTCTTCCAGTAGCAAAAAGGGAAAAAAGAGAAAACTCTGAAGTTATCTTTTAGGATTACTGGACAAACTCCCAGTGTGAACTCGTTGAAGTGAAAAGAGAGATAAGGCTGACACCATGTGGACACATCGTAAAGTGTGTAACACTGGATTGGTTAACAGAAATAAGAGGAGAATTAGCTCAGTTTCCTTGTCTTCTATTAAGAAGAAACCAGTAGTTTTGAATAGTATCGCTTGTTATTTCCAGTGTGATTTTTGCATCTCATACATCTTTTTAATGTGTTAGAAAACACAATTTATGTAGGCTGTTGATGTCTGTTTTAACACAACTGTCAACACAGATTTGGTAGCAAAGCATTTGACAGATAAAAATAACCACATGTTGTTTAACAGTAAAAAAGACTTACGTTGACACTTGGCAGCCAGAAGCCTCTTTTATAAATGAGTATATCAATTTGTATTTCTACAGGAGATGGCAGTCTGCCAGCTTTATTCTTCTCCTGAACCGGCCTACATTCTGTCACAGTGCACACTGTGTGCTTCCGCCTTAACGGCACACGAAACTTTCACCACAGATGACTGCAGTGCTCTCCTGTTGTGGGCATCACGAGTCAGCCAAGAGCCTAAAACTGTCTAAAAAGAAAGAATTTGCTGTCTGATATGACAGCAGAGAAGAAAACTTTTTTAAGGTTGTATTAGTTACAATACATTTGTAAACTGATTGTGTGTGTGTGTGTGTGTGTGTGTGTGTGTGTGTGTGTGTGTGTGTGTGTGTGTGTAATGGTACATACACACACACACCGAAGAAAGTGTTATATTCATAGATAAACAGCTGATGATGACGATGATTACATTACGTTTTACTTTTTCGTAAAACAAAGCCATATATAGACATACACATATGCGCACATACTACGTGTACACACACATATATATGCATAGACATACACACGTATGTGCTCAAACAAAATCTCACATGAAGTAACAACTCAATCACCAAGTACGAAATGGAGTAGGCGGAAATATGTACACACTTATTGCAGCCTCTCTATCTATTTACTGTGTTCGTGTCATCCCTACTGGTATATACTCGCTATACAAAAAAGAGAGAAAAAAGTTACAAAAACCTACGTATAGAGATATAATTATTGGTAATATCTATACGACCAGTAATGGATTTCATACTCTTACAAAAGCACTTTGGCAAAAAGCTGCCGTGACCCGGATTCGAACCGGGGTTGCTGCGGCCACAACGCAGAGTACTAACCACTATACGATCACGGCGGGCTGTCCTCAGTACGGCAACTTTAGCCTGGAATATTTGATCCCATAGACGTCACCATGATTCGCGTAATGAGACAAATAGAGCATTACAAGAATCTAACTTGCTTGATACAGAAGAATGGACCAATTTCTCTGAGTCAGTTTGAAACAAGAATTTTCCAACCTTAAATATATTTTAAGTGATATAAAGCAGTTCTGGTAACCGTACTAATATGATTATCAAATCTGAGCTCGATGTCCAAAATGATACCAACATTCCTGACTTGCTTACTGTGTTTCAGAGAAAGGGATGATAAATATGGAAACAAAAGATTTGTCTCTGCGTTTTTGGACCAACAGCAAATCTTTCTGTCTTGTCTCTGTTCAGCACCAATAGATATCACATTTCACCTCTACAGGTTTCTTATCTTGAAACGAAATGCCCCTTTTGCCGCCAGGGTTTCTGATTTCAAACTTATTCTCATGAGCCACGTGTGAAGCCTCTGTGAGAAGAGAGAAAACAAGCAGAGCTGATTCTGCCTTTCCAGCTTGGGAGCTTAATGTCTGGAGAAAGCAGTTATGCCGTGGCCCGGATTCGAACCGGGGTTGCTGCGGCCACAACGCAGAGTACTAACCACTATACGACCACGGCAAGTTGGGCTTGAGAGTGTAGGTTTTATCTGGAATATCTGATCCTGCAGACGTCATGCGCACCCTCCCTCCTCTCCCCCCAATGGAATGGCCTTAAATACTGCTGATCTGTCTGGGAAGTGCTGAGGGTTGGTGTATTTCTAATTCATTTCAGAGCTAGATATTTTGTGTGCTTTGGGCTCTCCAACATGTATTCAAAAGCTTAAGTGTGCAGATCTAAAACTGGTAATGGAAACAAAAAAACATCTATCATTTAGATATGATGAGAGCCAATCAAAAACGTGATAGCCTCTTGATAAGTTTGTTAACTTATGCTGTTTAGCCTACAAATAGGCTAAACTGGCCAAATCAACAAATAATGAGGTCATGCATACCCCCCTGCAAAATAATAAAATAAATAAATAAATAAATAAATAAAACAACCCCCCAAAAGTAATATGTAGCTTAAAATGAGAAGAGTTACTTTTAAAAAATAAAATGTGTCCAAGAAGTTGCTACAGTGGGGTCATTATTTGATTAGGTAAAGTACCGATTTGCTAAACTGATAGAAATAAATTATACAACTTCCAGCTGTGATAAATATTTTATTTAAATGATCAATGAACAGTAAATACAGATTTTTTTTCTGTATTAATTGCAAGGTTTTAGTTACCATTTTTTGTCTTGAACTAATTGCAATATGGTTAAAAACAATCTCTGGACTGAGTACTGAAGGTTCAACCAATCAGAGCCTGAGATTCCGTAAACCCAGATTGTGTCTGCGGGGTCCGGGGCAGGAGCTGCCTGCTGGTGAAGCTCTGGGAGAGGCAGGCTGATTCACCACATTCCCAAGGTTCTGAGACACGGAGAGTGTAATGTCTGGGCTGGGTGAGTCTGAGTGGAGGTGCTCATGGGGATGCAGGTGAGTGTGGTTATGCTGCTGGTGTTCAGTGTGCACACTGCCTGCTTTTGCGTGAGCCTGCGCCTCCACAGAGGAAGCCTGAAAACGGAAGATAGTCAAGAGAGCGGTGGTGCTCAGCAATGAAGCATTTGTCAACATTTTTGAACTGTGTTTTAAAAACCCTTTAACAATCAAAATATCAGAAGTGCAGTGATAGACTGTGAAGATTTGTGAACTTTTTTTTATAATTTAAGTCTTGTGTTGTTCAAACAAGTACCTGAGGTTCATAGATCTCACATTTCACCTCTACAGGTTTCTTATCTTGAATCAAGCCATCCCTTTTGCCACCAGGGTTTCTGATTTCAAACTGATCCTCACGAGCCACATGTGAGCCCGAACAGAAGCCTCTGTGCTGAGAAGAGAGAAAACAAGGAGAGCTGAGCCTGCATTTACAGCTTGGGGGATTTTTGTTTGGAGCCAGTGGAGATTGGATGCAGTACACAGAGCACACCAAAGATGAGACCAGGCACATGAACATAGGTTTAAACATGATAAATTAACCACCGAGGCTTAAGACAAATATTATAATTATAAATTGAGTGTAAGGTGCATTACTGGTCTTTAAGATATCTATGCGTATTCTTTCATCACTGTTAGAGGAGTTTCACATTCAACAGCAGATTATTGGCAGTTTTTCAGCTTCAGCCTGGTAGCAGTCCAGTTTTATGAACATATGGTGAGTAAACAGAGCATTATTTTCTCATTACTTACAGCAAACTGACAGTCCATAGGTGTGCAGCGGCTCAGTTCACTGACATCTGTTTCCCTTGAACAAACTGTCTCCACTATAGTGAATTCCACAAAGTAGGACGGACCAACAACCCACTGAAAAATATATTTATGAAAGCCTAGTTTAGGACAGAGGTAGGTCAAAATAAGCGAACTATGACCAAAACTAGTCAGATAAAATTGCTAAGAGCTTTACATTAGGTCTAGTCTTTTGAAAAGAATAGAAAACTAAAAGTACTTGCTTAGAAGAAATCACACATAAGCTTAATTTGTATTCAACCTGTTTCTTTACTGACTCTCTGCCTGCGTTTGGTTTCTTTTTCTTTTTCATTTCTTTTTCTGTCTTAACCTGTGAACTGGCTTTCGTTATGTTCTCCAGAGTAAAGTAGTTGGCCAGGCGGCTCTCCTCATTGAACCTCTGCAGGCAGAGATTGGCCGTCTCTTTGACAATGGGCTCATTCAGATTTTCGGCCGTGGGACAGTCTGGGCACGTGTCCACCACTGCAGTAGCTGGAACTGAACACAAGGATCAAGAGGTTCAAAGGTCAAAACAAAATTCTGAAGCCTGAGGGTCATCCTGTCTCAATCAATCAACTCATTTGTCACTTCTAGGCTTGACTATTGTATTTAGGTTCTTCTAAAATCTCTATGAAAATACATGATTTATCCAGAATGCCACAGCAAGACAAGATAGAGAAACGGAATTACTTTAGTGAGTACACACTGTTAACCCTTGTGTGGTGGATGGCATTGTTCTCAAACAACAATTTCCTACTCTGAGCACACAAAGCACTTTTTAAAAACAAGCCATATTTGCCAAAGCACTTTTATGCCCGATTGATCTAACATTAATACACATTCCTTCACAGGGAGCAACTTCGGATTCAGTATCTTGCCCAAGGATGGTTTGGCACACAGTACTGAACCAGCCAGGGCTCAAACCACCAACCCTCTAATTATTAGAGGATCATGTTATTAGAGCAGCTATGCTTGTAGGTTTGTTGGACCCTTGCTTTGTTTTTTTTAAAATTTGTAATTATAGCAACCATAGAAATTGAACCCTTAATAGATGTTTACTTTATCCCTATGTCAACCAATACAGACCACATCCATGTTTCATATGGGTTATTTACCTCTGTTAGAGCCAATTTCTTAATAAAATTGAGATTTACTAAAATTTAATAGAAAAAGAAAAATCTGTCTTGATAATTCAAGACACGGGTCGAGTTTTTTATTTTTTATTTTTTTAAAGCAAACTTTATTATCACTACTGATGTTTATTTCTTGGAACTTGAAATTGATGAGATTCTTGTGGGTCTATAGTTCAGCCCTCAGAAATGCATCTGCCCGTTCTGGTTTACTAGTGATGGGAATTCCGGCTCTTTGTAGAGAGCCGGCCCTTTCGGCTCCCACCCGGCTTTTCAGGTTGTTTTGTTGCTTTAATAAATTTATTATCAACAACAATATAAAATTATGCACAAAATGAATTGCTAATGTAAAAAAGTTTTTTATTTATATATATTTATTATATAAATATGCTTTTATTTTATTTATTCACTCAACATAAAATTTAAAAAATAAATTCTTAAATACAAAAACCAATTATGTAAAATTCTACTTTTAACTATTTAAATTTTCAAGTTTTCCCCTTTAAACAAATTTAAAGTGAAACAACACAAAACACTGCAAACAACAACACAATAACATATAAATGAATATGCAAAACAAACGAAAATGCACATTCTCTGTCATATAGGCCTGGGATGATTTTTTGGGAGAGGGTTTTCCTGGTTGGAATTGCATACACAGGATTCAGTGCATGAATATACTTTCTGAATCCTTTAACATCCACAACTGGAAATGGTTGAAAATCAAGTGCAGTCATTTTTGCCAGGTCTTTATCAATTGAGTTCTGTCTTGTGGTGAACCACTGGAGGGCTCCACTCACACCCAGTTCCTTCCATTGCACTGATGGGTGGACAGTTCTCAGCCGCCTGCGCAGGTTGTTTGTGGAGCCGGCTCTATATGATATCCTTCTCTTGCAGACTCTACACTCTGCCTTTGTATTGTCAATAAAATTGAAATGGTTCCAGATTTTGCTTCTTTTCTTGGTGTCACTCATTTTCATTACTATACCTTTCTAATGTGACGATGTTGTCTCTTGCAACAACCCTGGCTCTCTTTCTCTCCCTCTCCTGCTCTGTTCCTGTGCTACTGCGAGTGTAACTATCACCCCTTTTATCATGTTTGTGCATCAGTATTTTTAGCTTTGCTAGTTCCTGACAGGTTTATATCGAGCTGGCTCAGGTGCTGCTGTAGCACCTGGTTAGTACTGTAGGATAGAGTCCTCACTGCACGGGTCTGGGTCTGACTCTGCCCCCATACCATTTCCTGTGTGTCATTATTCTTCAGTCTGCCCCCACTTCACTCTCTAATGTCTGCACTGTCCTGTTCACCAAAGACAACAAACTCATATTCTGAAAACTCTTCCTCTTTCAAATCTCCTCTCTCGTCTAAAGTTTTTGAGGTTTTTTGATCAGAGAATCTTCTCACCGTCTTGCTAATTTGTTGGAAAAGAAATGCAGAGTTGTTCCTACATGACGGAGGGCTTTAGATAAAAAGACAGATGTAGGTGATAGAAATGTAACAGTGTTGGAACTGTTGTGTGAACAAAACAGAGTGTGATTGCTTTCTGTGGCTAAGACGCTGTAAATAATTTTCTGTTTTATACAGTGAAGTTGACAAAAATACAGAAGAGTCTCAGTGATGCTTTGATCTACCTTCACGAATTGTACAGGAGTAGCTTTGTAGTTTGACTTGAGTGTGAACATAGGCAGATACTTGACACTCTCCATACACCTGAAATACACAAACACATTTATACAGTAGCTAAAGACACATGTACGTGTAAGAGGTGAACCACAGCAGCTAAGAAATTTCATACATTCATAAAAAAAACTATCTATGTATACTTTACTAAGCTCATACATGCAGAACATATGAATGTATGCATTACAATGCAGTGCTTTGTAAAACAAAGACAACAGAAGACTCACTGTATTAAAACTCTGAAAAGGTTGTCGCTGCAACTTCTGGTATTTTAAGTCAAATTTTCTGATAATTTTATACAGCTTTACTTAAAAAAGACCTAAATATTTTTTGTCAGTCTGGTATTGTGAAATGAATCAGGATCCATAACTTGGGACAGATATGTCAAAAAATGTCAAAGTATTGGCCGGTAAAAAATCCACCATTCAAACTCTCATTTTGAATTCAAGTTTTTCAGATCAGTTTATTTGTACAGCGCCAATAGTTGTGCTGAGGTGACTCTAACACTGTAAAATAAAGCATGTAGAATACTTTTTAACATTACATTCTTGGTTACAAAAATAAAGAAAATGAAAATTTCCTTTAATTTTGATGCCGGATTATAACAACTTATATCACAAAAATATCATTGTTGTCCTGATTGTCCTGTCCAAATAGTGTCAAAAATGCTGGAGTTTCAAGATGCTAGTTATAATGTAGTTATGTGTGCACATTTTTCATTTTGAAGACCTGGGTCAATCCAATCACAAATCATATTTTTAAAGATATTTTTTCCTCTGCCTCCACAATTTGCATGAAAAATGTGTGGCCCAAAGTTTGCATACATTCAAATATCAGACATGGTAATATAGACCAGTAAACATTTCAGGCTTTTATCTTTGACATATTCACTTTCAAACATCATCTCAGATTATAACGTGTTCTGTGACATGTGCATTGCTTGGTACTTACTGGTACATTCCCAATATTTCTGACTTCACATTGTTTCCATGGTTTTCCACTGGTGATGTGGCATTTGGTCTCCATGACATCGATGGTTAGTTTGTACAGAGATCCATCTTTCCCCTGGACACATTCATAAATAAGCAACTCTATTTTCTTTCTTCCTTTTGTGACTTTTCTAACATAAAAACAATATGGCTGCTGGTCAATATGTTGCAGCATGCCTTTGTTGCATGATCATGTCTTTGTGCATGCATATGCATAATTCACCCTGACCTGTTCTGGAGTGTGAGACAGATCATAGAGCCTGTTGAGGCTCCAGATGTATCCAATTTTCCTGTCCTGGTTGATCTGTTCCAACGCCTCTTCTGCCACTCGCACTGCATCAGGGCTCATGCAGCCTGGAGGGTCCGAGGCCTCCCCTCCCTGGGGCAGCAAAGCCAAACATACGACCAGCAGGTACACACTCATCCTCATCTAACACACATACAGACTGGTCCTAATAAAAAAAAAATCCCACCTACTTGAATTACTAAATCCTATGCTGGCAGATCATTTAATAATGAAACTGAAACATGCATTGACCTGGAAATCTTCTTTTGCAGGACCTAATAAGTAATCCCAGTTTTTACACAAAGAGTTGTGAGAGACACATGTGAGACTGATGCTGGACTTTCTCCTCTTCCTGAAAGGATGAACAAACAGCTGCTATCGGCTGCTCTGCAGGCCAATGACTGGCTCAGACAAACTGAGCGGTCACAGTGCACTGGGGAACAGGGCAAATCAATTAAAAAGCTCACTGCACACCTCATTTCAGTTCTTGAATATTACTTTAAAAAAAATTCTTTAAGAAATGAAGTCACGCAGTCTTGATGAACAGGAATGCCTGTGAGCTTTCGATTAGCAGAACTCTTCTCAGCTCAGCTCATCTCATCGAAGCTTAAAAGAAAGTGAGGGCCATTTGCAAAGCACTCCATCAGTGTAAGCCACTTCTCTGCTGCTGATTCTTCTTTTTATTTTATTTGTGCCAGTTCATACTTCCTCATAGTAACTGTAACTGGCAAATCTAAAAAGCTCATGTCGGTAGTATCATATAAAACTTAATGGGCTAGCAACAGTGGAGTGTGTAGCTGCTCTTTAGCTGTGCTTTTTGTTCATTTGATTTCTTTATTCAAAATGAAGAAATCTATCTATTAGTTGAGTTTAGAAAAAAGTTTGAGTTATGCTGCAGGAATCGATCAAAGAGTTTTAGATATACTTTTATCTTCTGTAAATATTTCTGTTGGAGTGTTTCCTGAAATGTGAATTAGAGGTTGACTCATAACTTTTTTCCTAATCGTTTTTGTCACATTGGCAAACACTCTGCATGCTCGTGTGCAGCCTGCTGTGCTAGAACAGATGCATTACATGAACATCAGCACTGTGTGAGTGTCGTACTGCTTTACTTCAGTAAGAGTCATAATCCTACTAAACTACAGTAATATGAAAAATGTTACGGACATGTGTATTTTTGGTGCTGCTGTTCTATGTTTGTGTATAGGTGTGTGTGTGTGTGTGTGTATGTGGCAGAGCACCGGTTCTTCAGGCCTGGTGGGTGTGTCAGCCAGGCCACACCTGCGGAGGAGAATCACACACACCTGATCAAGCCTTGTCTGGGAGCTATTTAACAGTTTGGCTGAGCGCTCTTCGACGCTGGATTGTTGTGTGAGACTCCACGTCAGTCATCTAGCGTCTGTGAGTGTATGCCTACTGGAATTAAGTGTCTTGATGGCTGCCTCTGTTATTTCCCCTCAGGAGGAGCGTGGAACACCGCAGGGCAGCAAGCACGGGGTGTGGGGACACACGGGAGTGGAGAGCACTGAGCATGGACTTTTGAGAAGAAGACAGGGAAGTGCACGGGGATTTATTGTCATTTTGCTGCCACTGTAAATAAACGCTTGTTCAGATTAAATAGAACAAAATACAAAGCATTAAAATATGTTAAAAACACAACAGCCTTAATAAACCCAGAGTAGTTTGGAGCCGGTAGTAGGGTTCATACGTCATCACTTAAAGATATCCCACCTGCTGTGAATGTTTTAATGCAGTACAGTTGTTATTATTATCACTTGTCACGTCCTCTTTATGACAGTTAAAATAAATAATTTTCATATAAGAAATAAAATTGTCTCATGTAAACTGTATATGGTGTTAAATAGGCCTATACTATTGTACTTTAATGTTAATCATAAGGGTGGTACTTCAACAGCCATATATTTTATGAGGTGGTACTCACTGTGAAAAGTTTGAGAACCACTCATCTACAGCAATAGTTCCTCAGGCTTACTGGACAATTTTCTGTTTTTCAGTTTTCCTTTGTACTTTAACCTTTTCAGCAGAATGTTTTCAGTTTTTAAGCCACTTAACACTAACCGATACAAGGAGAAAAACATTACCTAAACCAAGGGATGTCAGCATTAACACATTACATGTAACTTAGCAGCGAACTAATTTTAAAGTACCAAGCACCTAGCTGCAGAATCCCATATACACACACACCTTCACTGTGTACTGTACCACTGCACATGGTTGGAATGACAATAAAGCCACTTGTTTCAACTAAAGTGTACCTTCCTAGCAAACATGCCGTTTGTGACCCATATGGGCCCATTGTCCCAGATTGCTCTCTGATGTTTCCTTTGAAATATAAATGTGTGTCGATGTTAGAAAGCACTTATGTAGTAAAAGCATGGAAAACAGTGCCTCTATGAATGAGTGAATGAGGTCGAATAAGAATGAAGTTCTATAAAGCACTTTGAGTCCTCAGGTAGCATAAGGAAGCGCTATACGGTGTAAGAACCAGTCCATTCACACACACACACACACACACACACACACACACACACACACACACACACACACATTTATTTATTTATTTATTTATTTATATATTTCAGTAATTAAATGAGTTTTGCACACTGTGTTTATTACAGTTTCATACACCACATTATGCAGCCGGCTTGAACATGGGGTCATTAGCAAAGAGAATCCCCACACCTTGATCCCCTCCCTTTTTGGTGGGGCACAGGGCAGAGACTGAGGTTGGGAAGGGCTCGATGGCGGGCTCCATCTGTCCGGGAACCTGAGGGTCAGGCTTAAGTGGGAGAGTGACTCCAACTCCAGGCCCACCGGCGGGGACATCAGGGAAGGAAGGCAAGGTCACAGGCTGGCCCAAGGCAGGCAGGACTATCACTGTTCCCTTTGCATCATCGTGGGGTGTGTTCTCATGTTCGTGCTCGTGGTGATGGTGGTGGTGCTCGTGTTCATGTAGGTGACCGTGCTTGTGGTCGTGGTCCAGAGCCAGCTCGTGGTCAGGCACATGGATGTGCACACTTACAGCGTGCTTGTTGTGTGCCTTGGCATGATGAGTGTGCACATGATCGTGGTTCATACCGTGGTCGTGGGAGTGGTCCCAGTGCCTGTGGGAACTGCCTGTGGCATGGTCATGTGTGTGGTGGTGATTGTGGTCATCAGTTTGGTTCCTGTTGTGGCCATGATGAGAGTGGCTCTTGGTGTGGTCGTGGCTGTG
This sequence comes from Pundamilia nyererei, assembly GCF_000239375.1. Classification (NCBI taxonomy): domain Eukaryota; kingdom Metazoa; phylum Chordata; class Actinopteri; order Cichliformes; family Cichlidae; genus Pundamilia; species Pundamilia nyererei. The sequence goes on along the minus strand of NW_005187554.1, from coordinate 756,630 downwards.
TGAGTGTGTGTCGTTGTGGCTGTGGTCAGTCTCTCCGCCCAGCAGGGGGAGCATCATCTGTCTCTTAGCAGCCTGGAGATTTTATACAGAGTGTACTATAATAAAGAGTTTAAAAAACAGAGCCAGCCCAAGGCATAAGGAAAGTAAGCACCTTCTTAGGTCCCCCATCACCATTTATTACTTACACTGTTCCCTATGCGACTGAAGGATATTTGAACAATACAGATATGACATGTTAATGAGTCTTACCTCAGGCACATAGAGCTCACAGTCGACATTAATTTGCTCCTCATCAAAAAGAGGCTGGAAGAGAGATGCCTTACAGAAGCCCTTGTGCTGAGAAGAGAAAAGGAAGAAAAAACTTAAGAAAGCAGAGGATTGAGGATGCCTGTGGTTTTACTACGGTGGAACAATTACACATACTGAATGAAAAAGTAATCCTCTGCTGTCACAAACTAGTCAGTAGAACTTAGAACACACTGGATCAGAGCTTTGAGTGGGAAGCAGAGGTCTTTGATTGCAGCATTAAAACTAAAATGACCCCCTGATCAGGAAAGTCATACTGCACTCACTGATTTCATCAACCCGTCTGACTACAACTTTACATGAGTGAGACTAATAATTCTTTCTCCTGACTCACAGCAAACTCGCAGTCCATAGGGGGGCAGTTCTCAGCCGTCACTGCTTCTGTGCTGTGGGGGCAGGTGGTCTCCTGGATGGTGTATTCCACACGGTAAATTGAACCTGCGACAACCTGGAAACACAAACACAAAAAGCATAACAATATGTCAATCTAAATGAGAGTCCATGATGAATAAAGGATCTTTCTTATCCCTGTTAATATTCTCATTCATTTCAGATTGATCGAGGGCTTTTCAGTGAACCTTTCGCACAAAGTGACAATACTGAACTATAATAGTTTAGCCCAGAAGTAATGACTGTATGCGCTAGTTTTTCAGTGTCACCCAGTGTTAGGTTGATTTTGATAATAGTTGTCATTGTTGTACTTAAATTAAACCTCGTCTTAAACTGTATGTTTAGAGATTTTTCCGTTCCTCCCCTACACATCTACGATGGGGGGGGGG
>NW_005187554.1:752117-753168 GCF_000239375.1 Pundamilia nyererei | reverse complement strand
CACACACACACACGCACGCACAATCACTAAACCTCCTGTCAGTGGCAAATATAACCATTGACCCCAAACCTTAAGAAAAAATTGCTTACCTATCAGCCAACCAATCAGATGCTGCACGGACTTGCACAATGGGGTTATCAGTTGTTAGAGAAGCAGCCCTGCAGTCTCATTTCTTTTGGATTAGTACGTACAACCAGTGATTTGAAATGTACATGATCCACTTGTGTCACTGGGATGAGTTTTAATAAAGGGGCAAACTTAATACTTGTTGAAGAAACAGAGTGGATAGATCCTGCAGCAATAGAACAGTCTGTGGATAGTAGACCCCATGCACACGGGTTGTGCGTTTTTTCAGCTTAGATAATGATCACCGGCTGTGACAACCAGCATCCCCTAACACCACACCCTGAATCCAATGCTCCACCCCCGCCCTGTAGCTGAGCCACAAACCACACTTTGCCACGCAGTCATAATCTAAAACATAACTGTACAACTTAATATTGGAGACATGATGTTGGAGCTGGGTGTGGCTGAGTGCAGGTGCTCATATTAGGGTTAGGATATTCGTGTGTGATTGAGTGATATCATTCACCCAGTCACACACAAATTCATACAGGCACCTTTATTCACAAACTTTGTCATCTGACCCGCCTTCTGACTTACATATTATCTCCCCCTACTGGCAATGCAACTTCTGCATGTGTGTGATTTCACACTTTAGAGAGCCAAAGCGTGAAATGGACATGGCGGACTGGCGTGTCTACTGCATGCTTCGTCGAGATATCAGGTAGTCTGTTGAGTGCGTTGAGTCCAACTCAGGGTTCAGTATCTTGTCCAGAGATAAGATGCAGACTGGAGGAGCCGTATGGGCTCAAAATGTGGTCATAAATATTTTGTACTTGTAAAAAAGATTTGTGTGTGCGTATAAAAGATTTGTATGTGTAAAAAAGATTTGTGTGTGCGTAAAAAAGATTTGTATGTGTAAAAAGCATTTGTGTGTGCGTAAAAAAAACCCCTGCAAGTTACAACTACGAATTTTGACCCTATTTTT
>NW_005187554.1:739197-740630 GCF_000239375.1 Pundamilia nyererei | reverse complement strand
CGCACTACTCGCTGGAGAGCTTTGCAGTTGTAGGCGGTGCTGTTGCCATACCAGGTGGTGATGCATCCAGTGAGGATGCTCTCAATGGCACAGTGATAGATTTTAAATTTTAAAATTACATTTTAAAAAGTACGTTTTTAAAGCCAAAGCCAAACAATTTCATATTCAACATCAGATGCATCAATGCTCTAAACAAACAATGATATGAAGTTTTTTGTCCCTGTTCCAAAGTTTGTGCCCCTACAGATGGTAAGGCACAGCTGCCACGTGATATCATGAGATTTCTTCTAAACAGCATGCCACAGACTTTCCACTGTTAAAAGTCATTTTAAAGCTAACTTTTTGTTAACACAGTATTTTGATAAGGATGAAAAGGCTTGAGCTGGCACCAATAAAAATGAGTTTGACGGAGCTAAGATCCTCATGCTATATAAACAAATTGCAAATTAGTAACACAGATAAGATTAATATTACTAGAGGTGGCAAAAGTACAGACATTCTTTACTTAAATAGAAATAAAGATACCTGTGTTAAAAAAATACTTAAAAATTGAAATTCTGAATCAACTGCTTTACTCTAGTAAAAATGAAAAAGTATAGTCTCTAAAATGTGCGCAAAGTAAGAAAGTAAAAAGTACTTGAATCTTGTTGTATAGGACACAAGAAGTGAAAAAGAGAATATTTTCTGTTGTCTACATTGCAGAAGTTGACTAAGATCAGTTGTCGTGGTTCAGTGTGGGAAACAAAATCAAAACTTACAGTAATATATAGCGTGAGCTCCTGTAGGTTATCTTAGTGTACATGTGGTGATCCGCTGACCTGCTTGTGTTTGTGTGGATTTGCAAAATTGAGTTCAAAAAGATGTTTCCCATGCTGTCTTGGCAGATTTTCCATTTCCCATATTGGAAGTATACTGTTTATTCTCCTTATACTAGATGTATAAGTTTGGTGTAAAGGTGGAATTAATGTAAGTCTCATAACTTAAATTTAATCTACCACATTGGACGTGAACACTGACCATGAGCACCACAGACGCTGTGCACCAGTCCAACATGATGTTTTACTGTGAATTCGGGGCAGTACTGCAAGCTAATCTATCACACAACATTTCAATAAGAAATATTCTTCTCTGACTAAAGTTAGCTCGCATTCTTTTCTCTCCCTGAAAATATTGCAGCTGGACTTTAGCCTCCCACTTATAAAATATTAATCCCTTTATGCTCACCCCTCTTCAGTAGCTAGCTAGTGTGCCGACCACAACTCACCCCACTTTAACTCTGAGTATAAATGCTATAAATGATTGGAGCCTGTTTTGAAAATGTCGAATGTAGATATTTGTGTTAAAATGTGGGGAGTAAAAGTAAAAAGTTGTCAGAAAAACAAGTAGGGGAGACCGGGGATAGTTGTAACGTGGGTCAGTTGTAACACTTCCAA
>NW_005187554.1:737009-737926 GCF_000239375.1 Pundamilia nyererei | reverse complement strand
TATCATTAACTATACTGTTCTCCATTCTTCACTTTTTGTGCTGTATAGATGTTAAGCCCAGAGTATAATAACCAATAGCGTTTAGAATGAAATTTAAAAGATGAATGTGGTAGAAATATTGACTGCAAGAATATTTGGCAGTGTTAGCTGATGAATTCAATACAGCAATTTTGCCATAGATCCTTGTATAAATGTTTAGACTGTTCCTCAATTAATTTTCTTCCACTTCACTGGAACACCTCACCCAGGCGGTATTCTTATCATTTTCCCGATCAGATAATTTGAAACCTTATCCATTTACTACACTGTCTAATTATAAAATATAACTATCAACATATAGATGCCAAGTTATCAGAAATCAAACTTTTGGTATTATATACCACGTCATGTACTGACAAATGTTCCAAATAGATGTGACTCATTTCATCAATGATATTAGACATTAGTGTAAATGAACTTTTTCTGGTTCCAGTAAATTCAGTTTTGTTATATAAAAAATGTTATAAACAGTTATGGCAATATCATCCTCTTGCTTTTGGTCATGATTTTGGACAATCGGTAAGCATGCTTTCAGTGGGCAGTTGTAGTTTCTGACTTTTGTTTGTTTTCTTATGACTACCTTTACCAATGGAGATGGTTTGACTGCCATTGTATTCACAGCAAACATGGCTCTTGTGGCCCATGTAGGGCCCATTCTGGACAGACCCCAAAATGTATGTAAGTACAGCACATTTGACTCCCATAATTACTAGAGATGGCACAATACCACTTTTTTATGTCTGATACCGATACGATATCATAAATTTGGATATCTGCCGATACCGATATGAATCCGATATTCAGTATCGGATTCTGAATCCGATACATTCAGAGATGAACTTACACACTTCCTTTACTTCTCTCTGGGATCACTTCCT
>NW_005187554.1:702461-705359 GCF_000239375.1 Pundamilia nyererei | reverse complement strand
TCGCATAAAGCATATGTGATGAATACTGTGATTTGAATTGGACTTCAGTCGTCAGCTTGATGCTGCAGTAGTTAACGCGTTCATCTCACATGTGAAAGCTCCCTGATTCAAGACCAGAACAAGATCCCAACTCCCAATCTCAGGAGGTCACAGCGAGCATGCTCCTTGTGCCAGTTCCAAGCCTGGATAATTGGGAGTTTTATTTCATATATGCACCAGAGCTGGTGTGGGAATACCCTGGGAAATACAGAAGAAGACAAAATATCTCAAAATTTGAACTATTGCCACCCTCTTCTACTAAATCAACACAAATTACACTACACCTCTCATGAGGAAAAACTACACCAGTGGTCATTTGGATTTTTATCTCACAATGAAAGGCTTAATCAGTAACACAGCTTTAAATTAGAGCCCCAAAGAATCATTCTCTAGACTTGAGAATCAGACATGAGTGATTGAAAGCTGTTGTGAACTAGCATCTGTGAGTAAATCATTGACATTTAAAAATATTTTAAATTTACATTGAAATTGCACCATCTAGCTGACAGGCTGAAGTAGAGTTGAGCAGGCAGTGATCTGCAACACAAGCCTGTGTTGTCAATGAACACATTCTTAAGCTGTAACAGTATCCAAATGTATGAACTGAAAGATAAAATTCCACACCCCTTAAGAAGGGGGGACATAGCTAGGGACCCCGAAGTTGTTCTTTGTTCTTTGTTGTTTTCATTACAAAGATGGCTGCACCAACACACTTTAAGCACATACTCACATCTCTACTTAAGGTTGCTTAACTGCAGTATTCTGCACATGCCTTAATATACTGCACTCTGTATCTCTCCTTCAGGCATCTGAGAGGGAGAAGCAGCTCCATCTGTTGGGTGTAGAGACTGAACACACCCATAATGACACACACTCACATAGTCACCTGCATGAACACGAGCACAGCCATGGGCACAGACTTGGGGCCACACCCCACAAAGACCCAGAGGGAATAGTAACAGTCTTGCCTGCCCTGGACCAGCCTGTGACCCTGCCTTCCTTCCCTGATGTCCCCGCCGGTGGGCCTGGAGTTGGAGTCACTCTTCCACTTAAGCCCGACCCTCAGATTCCTGGAGAAATGGAACCCACCATCGAGCCTTTCCCAACCTCAGTCTCTTCCCTGTGCCCCACCAAAGTGGGAGGAGATCAAGGTGTGGTAAAACTCTTCGCTAGGGACCCCATATTCAAGCCAGCTGCATAGTGTGGTGCCTGAAACTGATCTCAGAAATACACACAAAGGCTCAAGTGTGATGAAGTTATATTACACAGTGAATTTCAGTGATTGCTAACTTTTTCTGTCACTGTAATAAAGACAGTGTGCAAAAAATATTGAATTATTGAACTCTCCAATATGTAGTGTGTGTGTGTGTGTGTTCAAGTACAGTCATTCATTGTAATTATGGGGGTCAAATGTGCTGTACTTACATTTCGGGGTCTGTCCAGAATCGGCCCTACATGGGCCACAAGAGCCATGTCTGCTGGGAATACAATGGCAATTAAATCATCTCCATTGGTAAAGGTAGTCATAAGAAAATAAGCAAAAGTCAGAAAACTACAACTGCCCACTGAAAGCATGCTTACAGATTGTCCAAAATCATGACCAAAAGCAAGAGGATGATATTGCCATAACTGTTTATAACTATTTATATATAATAAAACTGAATTTACTGGAACCAGAACAAGTTCATTTACACCTAATGCAATTGATGAAATGAGTCACATCTATTTGGAACATTGGTCAGTACATGACGTGGTATATAATATCACAAGTTTGATTTTTGATAACTTGGCATCTATATTTTGATAGTTACATTCATAATTAGACAGTGTAGTAAATGGATAAAGTTTCCAATGATCTCATCGGGAAAATGAAAAGAATACCACCCGGGTGAGGTGTTCCAGAGAAGCGGAAGAAAATGGATCAAGAAATGGTCTAAACATTTATACAAGGATCTATGGAAAAATTGTTGTATTGAATTCATCAATTTCAGCTGACACTGCCAACTTGAAGCCGAGATTTCTACCATATTCATCTTTTAAATTTCATTCTAAACGCTGTTGGTCATTATTCTCTGGGCTTAACATCTATACAGCACAAAAAGTAAGTGAAGAATGGAGAACATTATAGTTAATGATGTACAATGTTCAGATGTGGGAAGTAATGAAGTAAAAATACTTGTTTGAGGTACTTAAATAGAATTTTCAGGTAACTTGACTTTACTTGAGTACTTGTTTTTCTGACAACTTTTTACTTTTACTCCCCACATTTTAACACAAATATCTACATTCGACATTTTCAAAACAGGCTCCAATCATTTATAGCATTTATACTCAGAGTTAAAGTGGGGTGAGTTGTGCTCAGCACACTAGCTAGCTACTGAAGAGGGGTGAGCATAAAGAGATTAATATTTTATAAGTGGGAGGCTAAAGTCCAGCTGCAATATTTTCAGGGAGAGTAAACAATGCAAGCTAACTTTAGTCAGAGAAGAATATTTGTCACTGAAATGTTGTGTGAAAGATTAGCTTGCAGTACTGCCCCGAATTCACAGTAAAACATTATGTTGGACTGGTGCACAGCGTCTGCGGTGCTCATGGTCAGTGTTCACATCCAATGTGGTAGATTAAATTTAAGTTATGAGACTTACATTAATTCCACCTTTACACCAACTTTATACATCTAGTATAAGGAGAATATACAGTATACTTTCAGTGTTGAAGATGAAAATCTGCCAACACAACTCGGGAAACATCTTGTTGAATTCAGATGTGCAAATCGACAAAGAGAAGCAGGTCACCTAATAACCTACAGGAGCTCGCGCTATATATTGTGGCGAGCTCAGACAAGGAGGAGACGGAGGT
>NW_005187554.1:697983-702323 GCF_000239375.1 Pundamilia nyererei | reverse complement strand
GTCGCAGCGAGAGGGCGTCACCCGTCACTATGGCAACATAAACAAAACATAACTGTACAAACAGAACCCCGGACAGCCCTGACCCGCTACAATATTATTGTAAGTTGTGATTCCACTGAACCACTACAACTGATCCTGGTGTTTCCCCACTTGCTGAATTTAACTTTAGCCCCTGAATGTTCTCATTTTCCTGTTTAGGTGTAGAGGCAAAGTCAACTTCTGCAATGTAGGCAACAGAAAACGGTCTTTTTTTCACTTCTTGTGTCCTATACAAAAGATTCAAAAAGTTGTTAATTTCTTACTTTTAGTACATTTTAGAGACTATACTTTTTTATTTTTACTTGAGTAAAGCAGTTGATTAAGAACTTCAATTTTTATCAGTATTTTTTAACACAGGTATTTTTGTTTCTATTTAAGTAAAAAATGTCTGTACTTTTGCCACCTTAGGTGATATTATCTTGTCTGTGTTTCTAATTTATGCTTTCTTCGTATAATATGAGGATCCTAGCTCCTTCAAATTCTGTACCTTACGTTCCCTTTCATCAGGTTGTAAGGGCTGAGGGTAGCTGGGCATCCATTCTTCAATTCTGTGACTATTTGAGGCTTTTAATTCCAACTGCCATTTTTATCGGTGCCAGCTCAAGCCTTTTCATCTTTATCAAAATACTGTGTTAACAAAAAATTTGCTTTAAAATGACACTCCAACCTTTGACTGTGGAAAGTCTGTGGCATACTATTTAGAAGAAATCTCATGATATCACGTGGCAGCTGTGCCTTACTATCTGTAGGGGCACAAACTTTGGAACAGGGACAAAAAATTTCATGTCATTGTTTGTTTAGAGCATTTGTTGCATCTGATGTTGAATATGAAACTGTTTGGCTTTAGCTGTAAGGTACTTTTAAAAGGCATAGATAACACTCAGGTTGGTGTAGCAAAGGTATATTATGTTCAGTTCATATTAAAAACAGGATATTCAAAAGGGAGTTTATAGTTTCTTATTTCATTTGTATGTGTTTTTAATGTGTCTTTACCTTTTCTGAGGATTCTGTGTGATGTATTTTCTCCAAACACGATCAAATCTTCCCCAGGGAGTCTTCCTCTTCTTCATGTTTATAATTTTTCCTGAAAATAATATACAAGTATATTGGAGAAACACCCCAAAATGTTAAGGCAACTCTTTCATTGTCCTGGTATCATTGAAGGACTACACCTAGGTCGAGTAGCAGTTTTATCTAAATGTTTTTGTTCATAGTTAGCTTGTTTTAACCTACCTGTGTCCTAAAACTGGGCTTTCATTTTTTTTCAGTGGGTTGTTGGTTCATTGTACTTTGTGGAGATCAGCTATATCAGTTTTCCTTTGAACAAACTGTCTCCACAACAGTGAACTGAGCAGCTGCATGGCTATTAATTGTTAGTTTGCTGTAAGTAATGATCAGATATTTGAAGAGTGATAAATTATGCTTTCCATACAACAAGTTCATTAAACTGACTTTTCACAGACTGGAGCTGATGCCAATAATCTGCTGTTAAATGTGAAACTCCTCTGAGATTTACAGTGACTTAGGCTGTTAAATACCCTCATAGCTCAGAGACTGGCAAAAACGATTTTTTTGTTATGTTATATATATAGCTGGTGTGCAGCACTGGGCAGGAAACGATTGTAAAACTTTATCATCCCCACAAACTCCTGCAACGCTTTAACCGATGTGGGACGCATAAAAGCCGAAACGGCCTGGACCCTGTCTGGCAACGGGACCACACCGTCAGCGGAAATATGGTGCCCAAGGATATCCAGGACAGGCAACCCAAACTGGCACTCGGAGGGGTTGATGAGCAGGCCGTGCTCTGCCAAATGCTGAAAAACCTGGCGAAGATGGAACTTGTGCTGGCCCACTGAGCAGCTGGCCACCAATATATCGTCCAGGTATAAAAAAACCTGTCCATCAGCCACTGAAAGGTCTGGGCGGCAGCTTTCAGGCCAAACGGCATGCACAAAAACTCGAACAAGACAAAAGGAGGTAATGACAGCGGTTTTAGGAACGTCTTCGGCGTTCACAGGAACCTGGTGATAGTCAATTTTAGAACAATTTTAGAAAAAATCGAGGTCCCGGCAAGATGGGCGGAAAAATCCTGAATGTGAGGGATGGGGTAACGATCGTTCTCCATGGCATTATTTTAACGGCAAAAATCTACGCATGGCTGCCACTGACTGTCCGATTTGGGCGCCAAAAGAATAACAACATCACGGAACGTAAGTTTGGATAACATCATAGAAAGCTCACGGCTCTGCAACGGGAGATTGAGAGACCAGTGTTGGACTGTTAGAACAGCTTTGAAATTCATATGAGTTGTTCGCACTAAAGTATAAACCATCATCACTTCATGCGGAGACCCCTTCGGCGCCAGCTGCGGCCTCAAGGCTGGAGCTGAACAAAACACCCCGATAACGACTGTTTTTAGACTGTTCCCCCCATTCCAGAGTGGCAGAGTGGCAGGAGAACCATGTTTAGCTTCATGATATTCTTAGAATAACTGTATTCATGTTCTGAAACATGTTGAGTGCTGTCTTTGTTCGACGAATATAAGCTTTTAAGGACTGTTAATATAAGCTGTTGTTATTAAGAGATTAGGAAAATCATTACCTTTTGATTCTTTCAAACCAGTCATCTGACAGACTGATGTATAGAAATATATATGACCTCCAGTTTGTTTCGTAGTCTGATGAAGGCTAAAAAAATGAAATATTCGCGTCTTTGTTGGCTTGGCCAAATAAATAGGTGTATTTGAGAGTTGTCAGCTATCAAAGTTTTATGCGTGTGTATTTCCTTTGAGAATTCAGTGCTGGATTTTGTCAACTGAATTTGTCAGTTACAACAACTATGAGGATTTCTGACTATTTAAGTAAAAAATGAACATACCCTGTTTCCCAATGCACTATGACCTCTCAGTTTGTCTGAACCAGCCTTTGGCTTGCAGAGCAGCAGATGCCAGCTGTTTGCTCATCCTTACTGGAAGTCCAGCATCAGTTTGCCAAAAGGCCCCACAAAGAACATTTTCAGACTAGCATATGTGTTAATATTAACCCTGTAGGTACAAGGGGATAATTATCTGTTTTTGGCTACTCATGATTTTTCCTTTATATTTCAGCTTTAAAAGGGTCAGCCTTGTCGTTTGGTATCATTCTTTCCAGAACAATCTCACGTGTGATTTTACTTTTTTTTTTGTTTTGTTTTGACCTAGAATCACACAAACATAAAATAAGACTAGGATATGGATTTTTTTTTCTGTGAAAACCACAAGCATGTTTAACAAATCATTGTCTCAATGTGTAAATTTCAAAAACCTGTGTACAAATTTAGCAAACAACAAGGGTATATACAACTATTTACATAAAAAGTCAGGCAGTGCCTCTGGCATTTTTTGTACATTTAAAACTCTTTACAATACAATCAGGTGTTTGTGTCACTCCAAAAAATATTCCTGTCCACCAAAAGACAGATGGGTACATGACAGATTGACCAACAGCCTTGCTTTTAAATCTTTGAAATATAAGAGGAAAAATAAAGCAAATATAGAAAGAATTGTTTTTTTAAATGTCCAGATGTGTCCAGGAGAAAGGTGGATCTCTTTACAAACACTAAAGGAGACAAGTTAACCAAGTTGGAACTTCCACTGTTGAACGAGGAGAAAGACTCTAACTACCTCGCTAGCATCAGCTGAGTTGCAATGCCCCCGCCATTTCATACTGTACAGTGCAGAATCACAACTGCAGTATGGTCACCTCAAAGCACTTTGTATTATAAGGTAAAGACAATAATACAGAGTAATTGCCAACAATCAAGAATGTACTTGGAAACAGTGGAAAGGCAAAACTCCTTTTTAAAAGGAAGAATCCTCTGGCAGAACCAGGCTAAACCAAGTTTAGCATCTGGAAAAAGATACTTAGCAACATTAAGTTAAGAAATAAGCACAAAGTGCTCGTAGATTATTTATGTGTACACTGCCCACATAGCAAAATTGGTATGGCCGGGATCTGGCCCACACAATGTGCTTACACGTGGCTCACATACTGAAAAAATGACGGCCCTTTTGTGGCCCAGATCTGGTTTGCCAAAGATGGCCCACACATGGGCCAGCACAAGGCCAGCTGCAGACACACTGGTGGTCCTGTGCTGGCCCAGAACAGTTTCAGCTCTGGCCCTCAGCTCAGCTCAGCTCAGCCTAATGTGTACCTTAACCCTAGAACACTATCGCTGGGTGATTTACACCCGAGAAAATACATTTACATGATTTCTCACTCCTGCAGCTGTTTGCGTGTCGAGGAGCCTGTGCCATCACC
>NW_005187554.1:691312-692436 GCF_000239375.1 Pundamilia nyererei | reverse complement strand
GGAGGCACTATATCCTTGGTGCCTCCAAGCTGCCTGATGACTTGTGGACAAGGAACCGAATCCTGAGTTGCTCCAGATGCACACTGGATTGTGGGTCTGTTCATGAATATTAGACACAGAGCTTGAATAATAGTACCCTATGAATGTGTGTTCGATTGGGTGAGTGAGGCTTGTAGTAAAAAGCCCTTTAAATGTTCAGAAAAAGAAAAATGCTATGTGTTATATAAGTGTAAAACTAAAGTTAGTTCAAAGTTAGTGCAAGACAGAAGTGCAAATGCATTAATAAATAATATGTACTATTTAGATCTAAGAAAAACAGCTTCATTGGTAAGAATCAATTCCTAAAGCATTCTTTATGGCAGGGAGGTTGAATCGATCTCAGAGAAACGGTGCTTAGCTGCCTCAACAGTGTGGAGTGGAGCAGGTGTGATGGGTTGTCCTTGATGGAGAGGCGTTTGTTCAGTGACCTCCTGTCCCTCACTGAGTCAAACTCCTCCAAATTCTGACCAATGATATTGCAGTTTTTTTCCTCAGAAAGTCAACTCCCATCTCTTTAGTCTTGCTAACATTCAGAAGGTGGTGACAGTCATCCTGAGCAGCTTCTCACTCAGAAGAAGTAGCTGAATGGAATTAAAGCACTGGAGAAATTTAAAAAAACATGATTCTAACAATGCCACCTGTACCATCCAGGTGAGAGTGAGCACACTGCAACAGCTGGATAACAGAATTCTCACCACTTCAAGAAGAAGGTTAAGCAAACTGAAGAAGGTCAAAACTTTATGCCATGTTGTCGATTAGGCTCAACTGTGTGGCAACACTGGACCATGTGCCTATTGATCCAAAAGAAGAGAGGGTGTACAGCCTGTTTATTTAACAACCGATAACTTTATTATGCAAGTCTGTGTGTGTGTGTGTGTGTGTGTGTGTGTGTGTGTGTGTGTGCGCACATGTGGGTAGCAGGATATAAAATGTGACCTCTCCATCTCTACACAGCTCTTTTGGAAGCTTGAGTGTGGCAGTGTGTAAGAGAGTCGTCCCAGGCCTTTACCATGAAGACCTGCGTGCTGTTATCACTGCTGCTGGCGTTGGGTTGTGTGACCATCAATGGTGCACCAGTGGAGCAT
>NW_005187554.1:675651-689970 GCF_000239375.1 Pundamilia nyererei | reverse complement strand
AGATATTGCAGTTCTGCTAAGTTATTCCATTTTAGCAAAGTTCCTTTGCTTCTGCAAAGTTTTTACAATTTCTGCAACTTTTCAGCTTTTTCAGCTAGTTTTTGCATACAGCTTCAGCTTTAAAGCATCCACACTGCATTTTCACAGGAAATGCAAATTTTTCTAGTTCCCGATTCTTTTCTACTTTTAAAAAAGTAGGGAAATTTTTTTTTCAATTGCATATTTTGATATTATATAATGTTTTTGACTTAAATACTTAGTGACGAGAGCCATGATGTTTAATTTTACATTACTTTTACTTTTTTTTCCTGTACTTTCCTGCTTCTGGACAATGGATTTTTAAGGTACTGGTAATCTATTGTACCATAAAATAAATATATATGTATAAAAAATGCAAATTCATGCTTTTGTTGCATAAACATTGCCTTGGTTTGTCTTTTAGTCAGTGTGGTTAACACTTGTATTCATATTTTTAACCCCAAAATTGGGTTTTATCTGGCGGACATGTTTTGTCCCTTATCTCAAGAATCACTGAGTAACCAAACGGGGACCACCGTGATGTTTTCCATCACTTGGTGCCTCATCAGCTACATACCAATGTGCTCCACCTGGTTCGTGGTTCAGTGGCTGCGGGTCACTTCGGAGTCACCATAACTTTGCAAAGACTTCGGTCCTGGTTCTACTGGCCAGGGTATCACCAAGATGTAGAGCTCCATCAGTATGATGCTTGCACTGCCCAGAAGGGGCCATCAGAATGGTCCCCACTTGCAACAGTATCAGGTGGGGGCTCCCATGGAAGGTGTTGGGGTAGTCATCCTTGGCCGTTTCCCTACCACTAACCTAGGGAACCGCTATGTCCTTTTCCTGCCATGGACTACTTCACCAAGAGACCTGAAGCATATACAGTCGCCGCCCAGAGTGCTGTTACCACAGCTGAGTGTCTGGTCAATGAGAAACATAATACTCAAAGAAGGGGGGAAGGTCTTGCACCCGGCAGGTGTGGGTTTATAGCCCATAGAGGAAAAAAGGCCTTGCCAGCATTGCCTTCCCCAAAACCTCCAAGATTTGGCTGAATGTAATCTGTTGTAATCTGTATGTTATCTCCCATCATGCCTCTGGCAAACTGTGCTTCATGTTAAGTTTAAGGAAATTGTCTTTGCTGTATCTGTTATTGTTATGAAACTTACTTAGTTTTTTTTCCTGCATATTGTGCTGTGTTGTTTTAACATACAGCTGTTGTTATAGTGGAAAAGAGATGTTACACCATAAGTGAAGATATATGCAGGGTTACTGACCCTCTTGGAAGCACAGTGTTGGGTGTCTTCTCAATGGTGAATAAACAAGCTCCCCCTTGTGTGTCACTAGGATAAGAGGCATTATCTAAAGAACCAGCACCTAATTGTGAAATTTCTGCTATGTGAGTGCTGAGCTTGGTCTAATATTTTGCATGACAAACAGGAAACATCTCTTAAGGACATGACTTTCAGATACTAATCCTCAGTCTTTAGTAATTTTTTAGGCCTGACACTTATTTATGTTTTTTGCTCCTCAACTTCCTCAGATTTATAAAGCTAATGATTCATTGCGAATAATCTTGATTATTGGCAGAAGTACAACTATATGTCTGCTAAATGCAACTAACTTTACATTTGTTATAGATTCAACTAAACAAACTGTATGTTTTTGCAATAGGCTGCTAGAAACAAAGTGCCTAAAGACACAATTTAAAATAGGCTCTTAGCTGAGTTTTGTGTTTTGCGTAGACACCAGTTCTTTCTTTGAGCTATGTGCCTTTTCTCTAGCTGTGGGTTCTCAATAATGACACCTGTCACAGTTAGCAGGGCAAACCGTGTGGAATTATTGAGAGACCCAAGATGCAGGCACTACTGATGTGAGGGAGCTTTATTAACGGAGAGTGAACATACAACAAAGGTTAGGGTGGCAAAAACAGAACTAAGAAAACCTAAACTGGGAAAACTAAGCAAAAACAAACCTTGAAACAGAGATGCAGGGAGACATAGGGAAAGAACACAGACGAACCAGCAACAGGCAGGAGAACACACAGGGCTTAAATACACACAGCAGTAATCAAGGGATGGGAGACAGGAGGGGAACACACCTGGGAGAAATCAGAGCTGACGAGACAGGGGAAACGTAAACTGAACACACTCACATGAGACAGAGACCTTCAGAATAAAACAAGAAACTTACAGACACAGAGAACCAGACAAGACACTGAACTTAACAGACAGACTCACAACCAGACACAGTGACACCATGGACAGACAGAGGGAACACAGAGAAGTGGGAGCAGGCAGGCACAGAACAAAACCCTAACGAATGGCAAACCTTAACAAAAGACATAACAGAATATACAAGAACATAGAATAACATAAAGGAATACAAAACACCGAGTCGTCAGACTCAGGGCCATGACAACACCGTTACTTGAAGAGAAGGTATTTTATCAAACTGGTGTTAATCACATGTGAACAGCAACTCTGCCAGTCTGCCGTCAGGTAACTCCTCTCTAGACCTCTAGCTCCCCCTACAGTCTGGGCATATTAACAACATCAAACACTGATACTAAGCAAATATGCATTTGCTGTTATCATTACATCATCCCCTTTTTAAAAATATAATAATTCTACTTTCATAAACATAAACGATCTCTCCTTTTACTTGTTAAACCAAGCTTTGTCAATTAAAGGTTAACAGCACAACTGGTTTTCAACAATCATAATCAGTTCAACACCAGTACACAATTATAGTGCAACTTGTGTAAATACTATGACAATATTATCTTCCAAACAACGTATCAACACATTTACCTCTGTTCAATCAGTCTCATAGGTGGCTTTACTTGTCTTACAGATCTTCTGTGTTTGTTCTTATGTATGTGTAGCTGTTCCAGGTGATAGTGTCTCCAGTGTGTGTTGGGGTTGTTCATCAGCCTCCAACCTCTATTCTACTCTACATGTCCGGAAGATCTTGGCGATTTTGTCTTCGAATAGCATCATCTTCTGCCTGAATGATGTATGATTTGGTTGATCTTCCTTTGGAACATTTGCTTTGTGGCGTTGTGCAGTATACTAGCAGGCTTTGTTAGAAGTCAGTACTACTGTCTCTTGCCTTGCTCAGCAGCCTCTTCACTGTTTGGACTGACTTTTCCACTTGTCAATTAGATTGTGGGTAATGCGGGCTCGATGTTGTGTGAACAAAGTCCCATTCCTTGGCAAACTGTCAGAACGTAATATTTGTAAAATTGCAGTCCATTGTCTGTGAACACTTCACTTGGCACACTGTGTCTTGCAAATATGGCTATCATAGAAGTAATTACAGCCTCTGTTGTTGATACAGAGAGAAGTAGTCTGCGACCACAATATAGTTCTTTCCTCCAAAAACAAAGATCCAGAAGATCCAAACTAAGCTTCACATTTTGCTTCACATAAACATAGTCATTAATTCCCTCTTACTTTTGCTGTTTTGCTTTCACCACGATAAAAATCACACCTCACATCTGCACAGCTCTCTCTCTCTCTCTCTCTCTCTCTCTCAGTGTGCTTCAAGAACAGTTTCCCATCTAAAAATCTCTGTTTCCTGCATTATTCTCTTGCTTATTACCAGTGATGGGAATAATGTTACTAACAGCATTATTTTTTTCAGTAATGAGTAATCTAGCTAATTACTATTTCTATTGTTACAACGCCAGTACTGTTACTAACAAGAAAATGTGGTGCGGTCGCGTTACTATTTTTCAACAAACAGACGGTTGAAGCTGTGTTCAGCTTACCGCATTTTATATCAGTTACACAGAAGTAGCTGTAAGTAATCTGGGCGCTACAGCTTTAAGCAGCTGCGCCCGCTTCCGCAGACAGCAATCACTTTCTGGCACACGATCACTTTTTGGCACAACACCTGTAGCTAGGGGGCAAAACAATTGCATGCGTGCTGTTGTTTGACTGAAGAAAAATAAAGTAGTCGTGGTAAGCCAATCACATGACCACTTCAAGATGACAAAGCAACAATGTGATATATACCAGTTTTTAAATTGTGTTGATAGGCCACGTAAAACCAGAGTCATGATAAAAATATATTTACGCGTGTTTTTCCTCAATAGTTTCGTCACGTTTATTGTCTAAGCTAAGGACAGCGCTAGCAAGCACTCTCTGCTTATGACCAAAAAATAAAAAAACAAAACAAAAAACATCCAGTTCGTGTTGACCAATCAAAAATGATATGGCAACATGACATTTGGTTGTTTAGAAAGATGGTTAAGTTTTAGGAGTGATGGTGAGAGAGAAAGAGAGAAAGAAAGACAGGAGAAAAAGAGAGAGAGCGAGTTTTAAGAAGTGAGAGATTTGTGACGTTTACCGTGTTTGGAGTGTGTAGTTAATGTGTTGCCTTTTGTAGTTAGTGTGTAGTGTAACCGGTGTGATTCTGCGTTGTGTCTGATAAAAAAAGGTAAAAGAAAGAAAGACCTCCAAGTAAATAATTTGCCCACTCCAGCTCCTCTCCCACAGGGGAATTGTAGAAAAAGGGGCTGGCATTTATTTTTACATTAAACATAAAATATGCATTTACACGTAACATATTTGATATAAGATAAAACAAAAACAACAACATGAAATCCGACATACCTGATAAAAAAGGTAAAAGAAAGAAAGACCTCCAAGTAAATAATTTGCCCACTCCAGCTCCTAGACCAAATACAAACAGTGGGGAAGAGGGTTAGCTCAACCCACCACAGCTCCCAAGCTAGCAAGGAGTATATATTCATGCTAGCATTTATGGCGCCTAAAACACATTTATGATACACACATACTACACACTTATCACATCTTACAAAAACAGGCTTAATAATGACAATAACTGAACTAACATCGCAATCATAAACATCAGGGTGGCTAATTATGAATTATGTGTGTTTTTAAGGTGTTGGAAAGAAATGACACCCACCTCTCCCACAGGGGAATTGTAGAAAAAGGGGAGAGGCAAAAGGGGTACACTGTATTTATAGTATTGCACCAAAGAAGAAGAAGAAAAGAATGAGGAGGGGCTCTAACTGATAATGAACACAACTACAGGCTTGGAGGTCCTAAAAGTCAGGTATAAAAGGAGCAGTTTGGGGGTTTAGAACACATTTTGTGTAATTATAACAATGTGATTTATGACTCTGTTACATAGTGTTGTGTGTCAGAACAATGGGGCGACTGCTGTCTCCAGGTAAAAAACAATGGGCCAGCTTGTATATTTTATATGCTTGTAGTGATGGTGGTAGCACTCATGTTCATGCAGGTGACAATGCTTGTGGTCGTGGCCCAGAGCCAGCTCATGGTCATCCTCGTAGGTGTGCACGCCTTCAGCATTCTTGTAGCCATCTTCATAACAACAGTACAGAGTGTGACTTTTATTTTTTAAATCTTCTGTTAGGACACTATTACAGCTTAAAATGAGAGGTGTGGGTGCTGTGACTGAGAATCTGGACAGCATAAACCACAGTAGAAAATCTATGTTTGCTAAACTTTCTTTGCAGTTGAAATGTTTACTTTAAACAATATTATAGAAACGTGTGCCCTTGTGTAATCAAAACAAATGGGTAGTTTCATATCTAGTCTTGGCAGAGACTAACTTGAAGCTTTATTTGTGAAGAGCAAGTTAGCTAGCTAGTACTGCTAACATGAGCATAAAAGGGTGGGGCTAACTGCAGTGATGCTAGCATTAACCGTGTTAGCACGTTACCTTAAACAGTTGGTTAGTCCACAGGTGTACACTCAGAGGTTCAGCTATTCATTTTATTGCAGAGAAGCTGAATCAATACTTTAGCTAGTTCCCAAATTTTTAAAACAAGTACCTGTACTTCTTCTCAGCTACAGAATGTCTTTACCTTTTGTCACCTGTATTCAATTTTTAAGGTGCCACAAATTTTTAACTCCACAGCATGCTGATTTATGGCAAGGATTCAGTTGTAACCTATATGGGAATTGCTTGGTTGGTGCAAAAAATATTAGCAGCCTTTTGCCAAAGCAAATCAGTTGTTTAGTGGAATCTATGAAAAAATGTGCATTTAAAACATTTTTTTTTGCTCTAGGACATGAAACGGTAAGATTGACTCATGCAAGCAGTCCTTTACTGACAATGTGTTTAATGTAGAAAAATGCAATGCCAAATAGTTTTCCTTCTTTTCATTACACTTGAGCCTTTGTGTGTGTATTTAAAAACAGTTTTATAGGCTTTATGAACTGGCTGCAGCTGGCTTGAATTCGAGGTCTTTAGTGAAGAGTTCATCCACATTTTTATGCTTTCCCGCTGTGGTGGGGCACTGGGCAGAGACTGATTTTGGGAAGGGCTCGATGGTGGGCTCCATCTGTCCAGGAATTTGAGGGTCGGGTTTAAGTGGGAGAGTGACTCCAACTCCAGGGCCACCAACTGGGACATCCGGGAAGGAAGGCAGAGTCACAGGCTGGCCCAAGGCGGGCAGGACTATCACTGTTCCCTGTGGTTCATCGTGGGGTGTGTTCTCATGTTCGTGCTCGTGGTGGTGGTGGTGGTGCTCGTGTTCATGCAGGTGACCGTGCTTGTGGTCATGGTCCAGAGCCAGCTCGTGGTCATGTTCATGTGTGTGCACACCTAGAGCATGCTTATAGTCGTGGTGGTGACTGGGAGAGTCACCGCTGTGGTTGTGTGCCTTGGCGTGATGAGTGTGCACGTGATCGTGATTCAGACCGTGGTCATGGGAGTGGTCATGAGCGTGCCTGTGAGCGCTGCCTGTGGCATGGTCATGTGTGTGGTGGTGATCACGGTCATCAGTGTGGTTGTGGGTGTGGCCATGATGAGAGCTGCACTTTGTGTGATCGTTTGCGTGGTCGTGTGTTTGGTCTTGGTCGTGGCTGTGTGAGTGTGTGTCATTGTGGCTGTGGTCAGTCTCTCCGCCCAGCAGGTGTAGCTTCTTCTCTCTCTCAGCAGCCTGGAGAAGAGATAAAGAGTGTAGGATATTAAAGAGTGAACAGTGTATTATAGATTTGCAACCTCTAATGGCCATGTGAATAAAATATGGTCTGATGTTTCCATCTTCAGATTTTCAAGGCCCACTTAAGTCCTGAAAATAACAAACAGCAATTCTGGCCTCCATAGCTATGGTCCCCCTTCACGACAACAGTACAGAGTGAATTTTATTTTTTAACTCTTCTATCTGGACAGTTAGAGCTTCAAAATAGAGGTGTACCAGGTGTGACTGAGAATTTTGACAGGCTAAAGCACTGTAGCAGATCTGTTTGCTAAACTTTAGGGGAACGGTGTTAACAAAACTTTGGATGTGTCCATCTGATTCTGTAGTTTAAAAAAACACATCCTCATTGGAATTATACAGCAAAGACATGTATAAACAGTTTGTGTTAATTTAGTGAGTTCCAAAACACTGCGTGCAGTGAATTAAAATTAAAATCACACAATCCACCAATCATTCTTTTTTTTTCTTATGCTGTAAAAAGACATTGAAGGTAAACAGCGAAACCATCTAAAAGAGTCTCACCTCAGGCTCATAGATCTCACAGGCTCCCTCAATCTTCTCATCGCCATTGAGAGCGTGGAAGAGGGATGCCTTACAGAAACCCTTGTGCTGAGGAGAGAAAAAGAAAAAAAAGTAAGAGTGCAATAATTATGCCTGTGGTTTTACTGTAGTATAAAGGCCATGTACAGTTTGTGCAAATGTTTCTTGTTTTAAAAATACTTTTGGACAATTTTTTTTGGATCAAGTTCAGTTTTTCTTATTCTCGCGTGTGAATTAACAGATTGGACCAATCAGACCACTGCATTTGGCAAGTGTGCTTGCAGCTCAAAGGCATACGAGTACAGAATATACAATGATATGGTAATAGGTTTTTAATTCTAAGCAGCTAGATGCTGCTCTGGGTCATACGGCTATCTGAAAAATATTTCTCTGCCTCCTCAGGTGTGGTCTACCCACAATAGCTCAGACTTCCTCACTGACGTCCTGAATTATGTACAAAAGCAGCTGTGATGCAGCTTCACCTCTTGGATTAAAACAAGAAATTCTTTTTGCTGCTGCCTTCTATTTAGAATTGGATGATGTCCAGAATGGACAGCACAGTGGCATGGTTAGCACTGTTGCCTCACAGCAAGAAGGTCCTGAGTTTAATTCCACCATCAGGCCAGGGTCTTTCTGTGTGGAGTTTGCATGTTCTCCCCGTGTTTGCGAGGGTTCTCCTCCCACAGTCCAAAGACATGCACTTTGTGGGGATAGGTTAATTGAAAAGTCTAAATTGCCCATAGGTGTGAGTGCAAATGGTTGTCTGTCCCTGTGTGTTAGCCCTGTGACAGACTGGCAACCTGTCCAGGGTGTACCCTGCCTCTTGCCCTACGACAGCTGGGATAGGCCCCACACCCCCCGCGACCCTGAAAAGGGTAAGCAGAAGCGAATGTATTTCTGGATGAATCCAGAATCTCAGTTTCTTCATTTTCTTGTTTAGAAACCTTACGACCAACTCATCGTCACTTGATGCCATTACACTACAAATTTGCATCTGAAAACTTTGTAGTTTTATGTTGTTTTTTCTAAACTAGGCGAACTAAATATCAAAGTAATCTCTTGCTGTCATACACAAGCCACTGATATGAAGCTAGAACATACTAAGCTTTGAGCAGCAAATGAAGGTCTTTTCCTTGCACTGTTAGAAAGTAAAACAATCCCCTAATGGAGAAGGTGAGTTGAACTTGATTTCATTTGAGAATAAACAGGGCAAAACCTAGTAGATGAAAGATTAATAAAAGACTCACAGCAAACTCGCATTCCATGGGGGGGCAAGGTTCATCTGCTCCTGCCCTCTGGGGGCAAGTGGTCTCCTGGATGATGTATTCCACATGGTACTTCCTACCTGCAACAACCTGGACGCACAAAGACACAGAGAGAAAGGAAAAGCCCAAATTAAGGAAGAGACTTGATATAAAATCATGTGTGAGAATTGGGGCAGCATAGTTAGTGATGTTCTGTGGCGGTGTGGGATACAGCAAAGTTTTGGTATAGAATACATTTTAATAACCACTAAATTACGGTGATTCTTTTTTCACACAGTAACTAGTTAACAGAATGACCATTGGCAAGTCTGGAGGTGGTGTAGCGCCCCCTGTCACGAAAGTAAGACATAGTCCAAATGCAAAAAAATGAAAAAGATTAAAGTTTTAAAAAATATTTTAAGCACTATTCTTGTTCTTATTTTTGTCAGAAATATGTGATTAAGGAAGTTGTGTGAAATTTTCCCGTTCTGTTTAATTAAAGTAAATCAATTTTAATTCAGTTTTTTTATATAGTCTCAAGGCATTTTATATTGTAAGGTAGACCTTTCAAAAATACAGAGATAACCCCAGTAATGAAATCACCAGTGGGAAGGAAAAACTCCCTTATAACAGGAAGAAACCTCCAGCAGAATCAGGCTCAGGGAGGGGCGACCATCTGCCGTCACTATTTGGGGAGACAAACAAATTAGCTTTGTTTCTTCTGTTTTCTGTCTGTTTCTTCTTGGCTGCTGGGCTGTGGTCTGGTAGGTTCAAAACTGAGATACTTTTTAGTGCAATATTAGAATGTGACAAGATGAATGGAAAACTGTATACATTTTATTTCTTAGAACCTGGAACCTCTATACGTTGCTCCACTTTGTCACTTTCTGCAGCCTGCATAGTTCTGCTTAGTGCTGCTGAGTCATGTGACCGCAGGTCAACGAAACACAGCAGAGCAGGGAAGAGTGGGTGGAGCAAAATGTGTCTTAATGTAAGTACCAGAGTACCATTACAGTAGTAGTACCAGATTAGGTATGGATACAGTCAGTATCAGTCCAGGCAGAGCAGTGCCACTACCATAAACATTTATGTGCCTCCTTTCTGTTTATACCAGATTTGGTAGAAAACTTTATGAAATATTATACAGTTTATGCAAACTTTACTTACAGGCTACTGTAGTTGTTTAATCTAATTTTTGCGTAGGAGCTTCTCTGTGTGTTTCCATTAAATTTGATGGTGTAAATTTGTAAAGGGGAATTCTGCCACCTTATTCTCAGCCTTGACAGTGCATGATGAGAATATATATCTATACAATAAAAGAGCCGAGGATACATTATGTCACACATCTTAATTTTGATCTCCCTACCTGTGAAGTAGCACGGGAGATCTTGAGCAGAGCAAAACGATTGGCCAGCCCACTCTGCTGATTGAACTTCTCCAGAGACTGAGTCACAGCCTTCTGAACTTTATCGTGATTATGGTCAGTTAAACCTGGACAGCCACCACAGGACTGATGCACCCTACCTGCAGGAATTGAGCAGAACAAAAAGTCATTTTAATTATGAAGAGACTGCTGCACTCCACAAAAACATGTTTTAAGTCTGGACCTTGATGTCTTTTTAGATATAATGGTTGAATTTGAATGAAAACCACAATCACTTCTTTTTGATACGTGTAATATTTTTCATACCTGGTCTGATAGCACACTTGTATTTGTAGAGACGAACCACTCTGTGTACCTTACTGATGAAGATAGCAGCTTTGCACTGTCCATATACCTGCAAACACAATACAATACATGATGTTAGTGTACTGCTCATACATACAGCATCACATTCGCAAAAGAGTTTATTTAGATTTTTTTAATACCTTTTTATAAATTAGTTGAAAGAACAATGACAATATCTTGTGATACTAAATATCTTTATTCACCTGCCAACTTATGAACTATTGCTTATGGAACACAAAACTAAGATGCTCACTATGTTAAAAAAGAAAGATTTAAGATTGTAAGAAAGCCTTAAGCAGAACACAAGAGACAGTAATAAAAACAATCAGGACTAACACATGTATTAATTACATACGCATACAGATTTTTGGTAAACTTGTTGATGAGAATTTGCACATGCAGTGTTTGTGTGTGTTTTTTCTAACCTGCGTATTGCCACTACGAATGTCACAGCTCTTCCAGTCCCTCTTGCTGAGAACGCTGCAGTTGGTCTCCACAACATCCAGATTCAGGTAGAAGACCACACCATTCTCTCCCTGTAAAACACACAAATTTAATCAATCATTATGTACAGTCAATAAAACGCTAATGGAATTTTTTTTCAGTGGTTACTCGTTTAATTTATGTTCTGATCTTTCACATGGTCATTTGTTTTTCACGTAAGTTGCCTAACATGGCATCCCCCCTTCAAAAAAACCCCCCAAAACAGTCTGACTTGTCATACTTACTTAAAACATTGGTTTAATTTGTTTTTGTTGTCTCATTTGGTCCAATCACAGTGAAATGTTTTTGGAACGTATTTGTTTCATGAAAATGTTTCTAACTAACGTTTTCTCCAGACTTTTAGTCAAATCACTTTATGATTTTATGAATTTCAGTATTCCAGTAATGCCAAAATACACTGAACTTCTCTGGACTCTGCTAGAAAGTAATTCTGCCTTAAACAGCTCTGGTCTACCACACAGTAATAATACTGCAAGCTCAGCTTACATGTCTCTTTATGTGGGCGTTGGACAGGCGGTGCAGACTGAAGATGTAGCCCTCCTTTCTGTTCTGGTTGATTTTGGTAAGAGCCAGTTCAGCAGCTGCTTTTGTTGAAGCATCTTCACATGAGCCTGGTTCTATGCCACCACGCTCCACTGGTGCACCATTGATGATCACACAACCCAACGCCAGCAGCAGCGATAACAGCACGCAGGTCTTCATGGTAAAGGCCTGGGACGACTCTCTCTCTTTAACACCGATGTGCAGAGATGGAGAGGTCACATTTTATATCCTGCTACTGTTTAAGTCCCCGCCATTCCACCCACACACACCTCTTGTCAATGGTAAATATAACCATTGATCCCTACCTCTCAAAAAGTCATGCTCACCTAGCATCCAGACAAACATTTACAGTGCACACTTGCACAACGGAGCTTATCAGTTGTTAGATAATCACTCATGCAATCGATATTTTCTTTTGGATCAGCGTGTGCAACCAGTTTGTTGAAGGTCATATGATCTACTCTCGGCACTGAGTTAAATCAAGGACAAAGCTTAATGTTTGTTCAATAAAAACAGCAAAAAGGTAAAAAATGATGGCGAGTAATCAAAGCAGCAACTAATCTCACAATGCTATCCTATAGTTGAGCATGCATTTACAACTTGGTGGGATCTGGGGTCAGAGGAGACTGGACAGAACACACACAGAGCACATGAAAGATAAGATCACACATATGAAAATACATTTAAAAATTATAAACTGAATCTTACATTCAATATCATAAATAGAAACTGAAACTGAACACAGTATACTTTTCTTATTAACAACACTAGAGCTAGCTATTCATTCTTTCTTCATTCCTTGTTCTTTCTTCATTCTTTATTCTTTCTCTAGCAGCCTAAGTGACTGTAAATTTCAGAACACTGTCACATTCAGCATCAGGTTTTTAAATTCAGCCTCTTAAAAGCACATTTTAATGAAATTACTATAAGTAATTAGATAATAAGCTCACTTTGTTTTGAAGTATTTGTTTGTTACATGAAGCAAAGCCACAATTCATAAATGTGCACACAGGGAGAGTCAGTTGTTTCCTTGGTGGTTGGTTCATTGTGATTTTTGGCTCTGGGACAGTCTGGGTACACATTCACCACCATATTAACACAAACTAAATGGGAGGATGAAGAGGGTGAAAGGTCAAAAGAACATAGCATTTATTTGTGCAAACGGACGGTTGGTGCACAGCCATTTTCAGATCTCTCCAGAGATGTTCAATTGGGTTCAAGCGTCTCTCTCTCTGGGACACTTAAGAAGTGGTCCTGAAGCCACTCATGTGGTGAGTCCTTAGGGTCATTGTCCTGTTTGGAGGTCTGAGGTTTAGAGCACTCTGGAGCATGAAGATTGACCGTTGGGTTCTTGGCATCTCCCTGACTAAGGCCTCGACTCAGACATGATATCAGAGGTTAGTTAACAGAGAGATCTTTCTCCTGGATACACACACATTTAAATAAGCACTTCTAACTCTATTTGCTTTCTTCTTTCTGTGATGTTTCTAGGCTCTCCAAAGAAGGCTGCTGGTCAATCAGCTGATTATGTTGCCACATGCTTTTTCTTTTTGTATGCTCATCTTTTTGTGCACGTATTTGCTGAATGTTCACCTTGACCTGGTCTCGAGTGTACAAGAGCAATATCAGTATCAGTATTGACAGGGAAATCTTCCTTTGCAGGACCTGTAAGCCTAGTTTTTACAGGGAGAATTGTGACAGACACATGTGAGACTGATGGTGGACTTTCTCCTCTTCTATCTGTTGCTCTGGAGGCCAATGGCTGGCTCAGACAAACTGAGGGGCCATAGTGCACTAGGGAAGAGAAGAAATCAATCAAGAACTTATCAAATTCACAAAAGTAAGTGTCACTACAAGAAAAGAAGTGAAATTACAGGCTTTTTTTTTATCAACGTAAAAGATATATGACATTACCCTGGCCTGCAGTAACACTGTGAGAAATCTTGGAGTCATTTTGATCATAACTACTGTCATTCATTTGCTCAACTAAAACTAGAAACATCCTGTCTCAGAATGATGCTGATAGGTCACTTCACACTAGGGCTGGGCCATATTATACCGTTCACGGTAATACGGGCATAATGTTAGGCAACGATAGGAAAATGAAATATCGCGATAGAATATGAGTAAAACGCCCATGCGCATTGCCTTTGTTTTCATACGCACATGGCCGATTGTTGAGTGAAACAGATGAACCAGAATTGGTTTGTAAAAATGGTGCAACTTCAGTGATGTGGAACTGGTTTGGTGTTTGTCCGTCAGATACACGGCAAAGCACATTTTTTTGCAGAACAGGCAAGCGGCCGTCGTTATTGTCGTATTTGTCGGACTAAGATGCTCTTAAATCTGGGAGTAATCTGGGTCCTAAACTCTGTATTCTTCAGGTCAAACGAACACTGCAACATCACTGAGAGTTAAAAACTGTCTAAATTCTTTCATCTCTAATAAAACGATCAGCATTGCTGCTTTACCAGCTGTAACTATGAAGTTTAACTTCCAGGCATCCATGAAAACAAAATTTATTACATTTAACGGAGTTAGAAGTTAGCAGGAAGCTAGCGGAAGTTAGCTCGCTAGTTTCGCTAGTTACCTAAGCATGCTATAGCATGTTCTGACTGAGAGATTTCTGAAAAAAAATCAAATGTACAGCTCTGCTATCACTTCCAACATAAATGAAGACAGGAAACTAAACAGCAGTGACGTTTGTAGGGTTACTGAAGTTGGGCTAGCTGGTATATAATGATGTGCTA
>NW_005187554.1:673097-674722 GCF_000239375.1 Pundamilia nyererei | reverse complement strand
ATAGCACCTTATTATTCAAATAGAGTACTTCACTCTCAGACTGCTTACTTGTGGTTCCTAGGATATTTAAAAGTAGAACGGGAAGCAGAGTATTTTTTGGTTTTGTATTCGAAGTGTTATAAATAGCAGATATTCTATGAAGGCATCGATCTGGGAGGGGTCAGGTATAAGATGGACAGGACCACAGAATGGGGCACGTATACATGCATTTGTCTGGTTGTCATTGTGTGTTTAGTCTCAGTTGTAGCTGGTTGAGTGTGTGTCACTGTGGTTGTGGTCAGTCGTCTATACCAGCATGTGGAGCTTCTTCCCTATCTCAGAAGCCAGGAGAACAGTATACAGTATAACATAGTTAAGCAACCTCAGTGGCCATGTAAATATGTGCATACAAACTGTGAGCCGGTGCTGCCATATTTAGATGGAATGAAATTTGTTTTATGGTTACCAGAAAATCCAGCTTTCTTACACATGCATTAAGACTACAAAAGGTGGCTAGATAAATGAAGTGCTAAAAACTACAATTCCACTGATTACCCTGTGAGGATGTTTCCAGTTTTATCAAAGCAGACTTCTGATGTGCCTGGAAACTGCTGGAGTCACACTTCTAGTTTGGGGGTTTCAGTTCCTAATGCTTCTTTATCACCATTTTGGACTTGAACTTTCACATCTGCCCCAGCTGTTCTTTCAGGCCCTGATACTTCTCAGTTTTCTCGTGCTCCTTCCTTGTTTCATCCTGGATTCTGGCCCTGACACTAACTAATCTTTCCATTACTCACAGAGCCTCAGGGTTCTGGACATCAGATATAGTCCTCTGTGGATTGTGAGGGGTATTTGTGTCTTGAGATCAGTGGTATCTATGTTCTTCTGTGGCCAGCTTATTATTCTGCCTGGATATCTGACGACGAGTCAATGTATTGATGGCTTAGATATTATTCCTACCATTCAGTTGGTTTCTCAGCACCTGTCTTACCTTCTGTTGCTGACCTTTGTGGATTTTTATTATGATTGTCATTGTAACATGGAATGCCGTTGCACTTGTAACTTGTATGCCTGATATTCTGCCTTCTGGCAACTCGTCCCTTTCAGTTTGGATCATCCTGCCTCTCTTTGCAACATTCCACACACTCTCCTTATTAAGGAAAGCCAAAACATCATAAGCATTTATCAAAGGCTTGTGTAAAATTAGTCAAAGTCAGAGTTCAACATGTGGATTTTTAATGAATTCAAATCAGAGAATTCATCATGCATGCATTTTCCTGTTGCAGCACTTCTCAGCTGTCACTGTTTCTGCACTGTGGGGGCAGGTGGTCTCCCGGGTGTTGTGTTCCACATAGTAAATCCTTCTCATCTGGATGTACAATTACAAAGAAGGAAATAAGAAACTTATGACATGCAACCCGAATTCTGAAAAAGTTGGGACATTGTGTTAAACGTAAATAAAAACAAAATACATTGATTTTTGAATCTCACAATTTCACATATTTTATCCACAATAGAAAATAGAAAATATATTCAATGTTTACACAGGAAAATGAAATTTTATGACAAAATATTGGCTTATTTTGAAATTGATGACAGCCACATGTCTCAAAAAACTGAAGGAACTGAGGAGATCAGCTGCTAAA
>NW_005187554.1:665375-671508 GCF_000239375.1 Pundamilia nyererei | reverse complement strand
GACACTATTTAAGTGCTATTTATGACACTATGTTTGCACTGAAGCACCGCAGCAATTTCCTAATGTTGTAAACCTGCTCAACATTTGGCAATAAACCCCTTTCTGATTCTGATTCTGATTAAACGAGTGAACTATGTGGTCAGGTACGTCATTCCCGTTACAATTAGGTTTAGGCCAAGGGTCTTGGGTTAGGCATTCATTTTTGATGCTTAGGATAAGAAGCTAGACATGTGAGAAGTGATGTGTTACAATGATTGTGAATGTTTTTATTGCAAATGCATCATATATCATATAGTTTTCCATTCTTTGTTACACTTGAGTCATTGTGTACATCTAAAACAGTTCCATTGGCCATGTTATACAGCAAGCATAAAAAAAGCGTCCTCAGCAAAGAGTTTCTCCACCAGGTCACGTCCTGCCTTTGGGACAGGACACTGGTCTGAGACTGAGGTTGGGAAGGGCTCGATAGCAGGGTCCATTTCTCCAGGAATCTGGGGGTTGGGCTTAAGTGGGAGAGTGACTCCGAGCTCAGGGCCACCAGCAGGGACATCAGGGAAGGAAGGCAGGGTCACAGGCTGGCCCAGAGCTGGCAGCATTGTCACCATGCCTTCTGGGTGGTCGTGGGGTGCGTTCTCATGTTCGTGCTCGTGGTGATGGTGGTGGTGCTCGTGTTCATGCAGGTGACCATGCTTGTGATCGTGGTCCAGAGCCAGCTCGTGATCATGTTCATGGGTGTGCACACCTTCAGCGTGCTTGTAGTCGTGGTGTTGGTTGGGAAAGTCACTGCTGTGGTTGTGTGCTTTGTCGTGATGAGTGTGCACGTGATCGTGGCTGTGACTGTGGTCATGGGAGTGGTCATGAGCGTGCCTGTGTGTGCTGCCTGTGGCATGGTCATGTGTGTGGTGGTGATCGTGGTTGTCAGCATGCTTGTGGGTTTGGTCATGATGAGAGTGGCTCTTGGTGTGATCGTGTACGTGGTCGTGCGTTTGGTCTTGGTCGTGGCTGTGTGAGTGTGTGTCATTGTGGCTGTGGTCAGTCTCTCCGCCCAGCAGGTGTAGCTTCTTCTCTCTCTCAGCAGCCTGGAGAAGAGATAAAGAGTATACGGTACATCACAGTAAAGCAAAATCCAGTGGCCCTGTGAATAAGTGCTTACAAAATCTGACCTCCTTCAGATGGGAGCAAATTTAATGGTGACCAGAAAATGAAGCTGTCTTGTTTAAGAAGAAGGTATTTTAAAAAAATTAAGTCAAGATGGAAGAATTACAATCTGAACTTCTGCTAATGGCCCCATAAGGATTCTATGATTTGATCACAATCTATAGCGACTACCGGATGAAAGCTAATCACTGCATTTCTCATTAAAAGTCAAGTGAACTTTTACCACTATTTTCATTTTTCTTTACAGTATTAATTTGGAAAAACTCCTATATTGTAATTGTTGGTGATTGTTGGAGTTGCTTTTTTTATTATCATAGGGTCTTTACAACATAAAGCACTTCGAGGTCACTGTTGTTTTGAATTGGTGTTATATAAAAAAAAATTAAAGGAAATTAAATCGAATCATTCAATGATATTTTGATTGCCCTGGTGAGAATTTAGCTGTATCATCTGATTTTGTAACGTTAGAGCTTGAAACAGTCTAGAGCACAAACAAGATATCAACTTTTACTTTAAATGTTACGACTGTAAAGATGACACTGTGTAAGGTTGACTAGCTGGATCCTGCTTTTCACCATCCTACCAAGCACCATTGTTTCAAAGTAAAACCTGCCACTAACTAAGCAACGGAGAAATTCTTCTGGTTCCTGTGGTATCACAGTTTACAGGTTGTATGTAGAAGTATGATGAACATTAGGAACGAAAAAAAAGTGTTTGACATCACAGATAAAAAATCAAAATAAAACTTGACATACAGAGGAAGACTTGCTGTCCAATAAAGGAAGCAACCAACTGCTAGGACAAACACAAATCCCCTGTTTTGTAGTTTTTCCTAATTAGAGTCAACAGTTTGTGTTCATTTGTTCAAGATCAAATATTTGTTCAAGAGGGAGACAAAAGTTTCAAAGGTTTTATTCTAATAAATTTAAATTTTAGACTCAATCCTGTATGTTTTCTGTGCTATTGAAAGATGTTAAAAAAAATACAGAGATCGTATCCTGATAAGACTTACCTCAGGCTCATAGATCTCACACTCTACGTCAATGATTTCATCATTAGTGGGGGAGTGGTAGAGGGATGCCTTACAGAAGCCCTTGTGCTGAGGAGAGAAAAAGAGGAACAAAGAGCAGAGAGGAACGCTCATTTTACTAAGGTTTAAGAATTAGAAAAACTGAATCTAGGAATAATCTCCTGCTGACGTAAACTAGCCAGTAATATAAAGCTAGAACACATCCTTGCTCGAGGCTTGACTGTAAACAGAGGACTTTGCTTGTAGTGATAAAAACTGATAGCCCCCTGATTGGAGAAGCCACAGTGGAGTAATTTCATCAAGCAGTTTGATCAAAATTTCTCATTTAAAAAAATTCAGTTCAGATAAAATAAAAAAGTTGTGAAGTGTTTATCTTGACTCACGGCGAACTCGCAGTTCATGAGGGGGCACTTCTCAGCTGTTGCTTCTGCGCTGTTGGGGCAGATGGTCTCCTGGATGCTGAATTCCACATTGTAATACATACTCATGGCCATCTGAACACACAAATAAACAAATGTTTAATTGAGAAAATCATTTGCAGAGGAATTATTAAGTAATCTAGAGTGGTGGGAATAAAAAGTGTTGAACATGAAAAGTAGGCCCATGAGGTTTGATGGAAAGCCAGTATTTAGTCATTTATTGATAAAGATTTTAGATTAACCTCTAAGAAGGATATTTTTGTGTGATTTCAACTAATCTCTGGTGTCAGAAATTCAGTCACAATATTCTCAGCCTTGACACTGTGTGTTATGGAAGTTAAGATGACAGGATACATTATGTCACATGTGCTGATGTTCCTTTTGGAGGTATGGTAAGCTTACCCCTGCTGCAGCACGGCAGATTTTGAGGAGAGCAAAACGATTGGCGAGTCCGCTTTCCTTGTTGAACTTTTCCAGAGAGTGGGACACAGTCTTCTGAACGTTGTTATTGTCGTGGTGAATTAAAGTTGGGCAGTCAGGATACATCTCATGTACTCTAGCTGCAGGAACTGAGCAGAACAAAAAATGTCTTCAAATTTTCATACATTTTGTGGTGTGCAAAAAAAGCGCTGTCCCAGATTTTGACATGTAGTGCCAAGTGTTGCCCTACACGTCATTTCTTAATGTTTTGCAAGGAAAATTGGAAATAGGTGAAACAAAGAGATGCGGTAATTTTCATACCTGGTCTGATAACACAGCTGTATTTGTAGAGACGCTCCACTCTGTGCACCTTGTTGATGAAGATAGCAGCTTTGCACTGTCCATATACCTGCAAACACAAATACAATATATCAATACACCACATGACTTTTTCCCCTTCCAACTTCTGAAGTAATGCTTATGGAACAAAAACCTTATCGATTAAGAAAATAAAAATATAATAAAAACTATTTTATTATAACAACTACTCAAGAAAGCCTTGAGCAGAACAGTGTGAGTACATGCACTTGCAGGGTGTGTGTCTTTTCTAACCGGCATGTTTGCAGTGGGACGAGTCTCACAGCTCTTCCAGTCCTTCTTGCTGAGAACGCTGCATTTGGTCTCCACGACATCCAGAGTCAGGTAGGAGACCACACCGTTATCTCCCTGTAACACGCACACATACAGTTTTGTCAAAAACACAAACATTTACAGTCATTAAAACCTTAACAGAATTTAACAACAGTTTCTGGTTTTACTTCCCGAGATCTGTGAAATCTCCTGATTTGTAAGCTTGACCCCTTGCAAAATACAAACACTAGTTTTTTAGTGTTGCAGGTCTAATAGTTCCTTTCTGCCCATCTTTCTGTGCAATTGTGCTGTAACGGTTGCTGCTCTGTCTCCAGATTTCAGCCAAACGCTTTTCAGTCACAACCCTTTAAATGTCTGGATTTTACTGAAAACTAAAAGTGCTCCAGTAAACAAACAGAAATGCAATGAACTGAACTGGTTTGCTACTGCAAGCAGCAGCATGGCTTACATGTCTCTTTGTGTGGGCGTTGGACAGGCGGTGCAGGCTGAAGACGTAGCCCTCCTTCCTGTCCTGGTTGATTTTGGTAAGAGCCAGTTCAGCATCTGCTTTTGTTGATGCGTCTTCACATGAACCTGGCTCCATGCCACCACGCTCCACTGGTGCACCATTGATGGTCACACAACCCAACGCCAGCAGCAGTGATAACAGCACGCAGGTCTTCATGGTGGTACACACTGTCACACTCAGGCTTCTAGAAGAGATGTGCAGAGATGGAGAGGTCACATTTTATATCCTGCTACTGTCGCACACACAGCTCCTCCTCCTGTAAAAAGTAAATATAACCACTGACCCCAACTCCTTATTTAAGTCATGCTCATCTATCAGGCAACAAGTCAAATACTCACCAGACTGCACAATGGAGCATGTTAGCTGAGATATAATCATCTTTTCAAGAGTCTTTCTTCTTTGGGATCAATGGGTGCAGCCAGTGGGTTTGATCCACTCTAGCCACTGAGATTAATTAAGGACAAGGCTTAATGTTCGTTAAAGAGAGACAGCATGGACAAGATACAGGACCACAGCAGTCAATGATCTAAAAAGACAAAGAATGTTGGAGAGTAATCAGAGCAGCTACTGATCATTGTACAACTTCATATCAGCTAACTGAAGCGATATCATGTCACCACTGTCTGATTAAATCACAGAAGAACAGTGGAGCTAATTGACACTTTCCACTGGTTTGTATACTATCTTCTTTTTCCACTGCATTTGGAAACACAAGCAGTATATGTATAGCAAGAACTTTATAACATACAAGGACAGCATGTTGCAAATAGAATTGATACATAGTCATAGACATCCCAGAATACTCACTAAACCTATGCATCAATATTTAGCAAATACAAAAATAAAAGACAATGCCATATACTTAGCCTTTTAAGTACACATCATTGTTTCAATATGTTTTCAGTTATGTTTTTCAAATTTTAGTTGTTAGTTTAATCTTAGGAAATTATAATAAGCTAAGTGTTTTTTTTGTTAAATTTGTGTTGTTACACTTAGCATTGCCCCACAGAGTGCCACACAAACCCATTCTGAATGAATGAATGTGTCGGCTTTCTTTGGTCATGCAGTTTGCCATTTTTACAGCTATACATTTATTCTTAAACTGTGTGACCTCATCCTCTCCCCACTCTTTCTTAACTGATCACATTCACTTCCTTAACATGCTTTTTGAACCATTTTTAAGAATAAATAATTGAAATATTACATGAGTGAACGCCTCCCTCTTCAGTGTGTGCAAGTGAGGTATTTAAAGTGTTATGTTAACATTCTAACATTCTTTGGTCTTTACTTGATGCTGTGAGGATAAACTGAAGCAGAAAGCAGACTTTAGGTGTATTCCCCCTGTTCCTAAATTTGACCCCGAATCCCACTGAAGGGAATGATGTTGTTACTTGTTTTCCTTTAGCTGCAGTGAATGATGTGACCTTTGACAAGCATAAAGTAGTATTTTTGGAAGAACAAGGTGATATCCATAGAGTTATTAGTAAAACAATTAGCTCTCAGGGTTATTGATGTCATGTGGGATCATCTTGACACAAAGCAGGACAAAAAGCAGCCACCATTTAAAGAAGATCTTTGGAACGTCCTTCAAGAATTCTGGACTTACTTTCACGTAAGTTTGCAAATGTTTCAGAGAGAAAATGCAGAGGTATTCCATATGCAATCATAACAACCTGCAGTGTTTAAGTTCATACTAAGGAATTAAATTTTGAGTTTCTTGAAACACACTTATTTCAAGCACAAGGTGGTGCTACAGTATAGTGCAATATCAGACCATCATTTTGCACACTGAGGTCCTGGATACACTGGTAATAAGTCTGAAGCTATTCTGCACTTAAAGACGCAGCACAGAATGCATCATTCAGCATTTATCAAAAGACACAAAAGACATTAAGAATTAATGAATAGTCTACCATGTGTATGTTTAGCTAGTGATGTATGTATATG
>NW_005187554.1:654103-665355 GCF_000239375.1 Pundamilia nyererei | reverse complement strand
TTAAGGACAAGGCTTAATGTTCGTTAAAGAGAGACAGCATGGACAAGATACAGGACCACAGCAGTCAATGATCTAAAAAGACAAAGAATGTTGGAGAGTAATCAGAGCAGCTACTGATCATTGTACAACTTCATATCAGCTAACTGAAGCGATATCATGTCACCACTGTCTGATTAAATCACAGAAGAACAGTGGAGCTAATTGACACTTTCCACTGGTTTGTATACTATCTTCTTTTTCCACTGCATTTGGAAACACAAGCAGTATATGTATAGCAAGAACTTTATAACATACAAGGACAGCATGTTGCAAATAGAATTGATACATAGTCATAGACATCCCAGAATACTCACTAAACCTATGCATCAATATTTAGCAAATACAAAAATAAAAGACAATGCCATATACTTAGCCTTTTAAGTACACATCATTGTTTCAATATGTTTTCAGTTATGTTTTTCAAATTTTAGTTGTTAGTTTAATCTTAGGAAATTATAATAAGCTAAGTGTTTTTTTTGTTAAATTTGTGTTGTTACACTTAGCATTGCCCCACAGAGTGCCACACAAACCCATTCTGAATGAATGAATGTGTCGGCTTTCTTTGGTCATGCAGTTTGCCATTTTTACAGCTATACATTTATTCTTAAACTGTGTGACCTCATCCTCTCCCCACTCTTTCTTAACTGATCACATTCACTTCCTTAACATGCTTTTTGAACCATTTTTAAGAATAAATAATTGAAATATTACATGAGTGAACGCCTCCCTCTTCAGTGTGTGCAAGTGAGGTATTTAAAGTGTTATGTTAACATTCTAACATTCTTTGGTCTTTACTTGATGCTGTGAGGATAAACTGAAGCAGAAAGCAGACTTTAGGTGTATTCCCCCTGTTCCTAAATTTGACCCCGAATCCCACTGAAGGGAATGATGTTGTTACTTGTTTTCCTTTAGCTGCAGTGAATGATGTGACCTTTGACAAGCATAAAGTAGTATTTTTGGAAGAACAAGGTGATATCCATAGAGTTATTAGTAAAACAATTAGCTCTCAGGGTTATTGATGTCATGTGGGATCATCTTGACACAAAGCAGGACAAAAAGCAGCCACCATTTAAAGAAGATCTTTGGAACGTCCTTCAAGAATTCTGGACTTACTTTCACGTAAGTTTGCAAATGTTTCAGAGAGAAAATGCAGAGGTATTCCATATGCAATCATAACAACCTGCAGTGTTTAAGTTCATACTAAGGAATTAAATTTTGAGTTTCTTGAAACACACTTATTTCAAGCACAAGGTGGTGCTACAGTATAGTGCAATATCAGACCATCATTTTGCACACTGAGGTCCTGGATACACTGGTAATAAGTCTGAAGCTATTCTGCACTTAAAGACGCAGCACAGAATGCATCATTCAGCATTTATCAAAAGACACAAAAGACATTAAGAATTAATGAATAGTCTACCATGTGTATGTTTAGCTAGTGATGTATGTATATGTACATATACATGGGTGTGATACTGCAGCAATGTACATTCAAAATAAAAATTGTATCTATACAAAAAAAAAGTGTCAAATTAATGAACCCCTGAAATAAAACAAGGTGAAACACAATTGTTTCTGATGCAAGGTACAATTAAACATTTGACTCCAGTCATCACTTTGGCCAACTGAGTGGCCCCAGTTCATCCTGATAACAGGAGGAAATCATCTCAGTGACTTTGAAAGAAGGCTCATTTGTCAGGGCACAGATGGCAGGAGCTTTAATTACAGACTGTTCCCTTGGCCAGTGCCTCAATGGGAACAGTGACTAAGCGACATCTGCATCCAGATCTACTGAAAAGACATCAATAAATAGGTAGGAAGTCGTAATCAGCAGCGCATATATGCTGACTCTAATGCTTATGATGCACAAAACAGCAGCTTCCTCAGGTACCTGAGAAAATCTGCAGGCTGTAATCAGACTGTTGAATTAAGAACTCTAATTAAAAATTATAATAATGCGTGATACAGATGTAGTCTGTCAACCCCTTATTATAAAAACGTGGATTTGGAGACCCTGTGGTGCAAAAACCACAGACAATGTTCTACGGAGATGTGTGGAAAAATACTGATATGGTCAAGTGAGTCATCAGCAGCTGAGGAAGCAAGTGACACGCACAAAGAGAACAAAACTCACCACTTGATCTCCTCAATATTAGGGTCAAGCATTCAGGCCTGCATGCTTTGGGGTGCATTTTCATGTCTTAGTGTCAGTCCATATTTTTAGTCCATCTTATTTTACAGGGTAAGACCCGGCACATCACGTTGTTCTGAATGATCACCTTTAAAATGTGAGGAAACACTTGTATCCTGATAGGACTCGTCTTTGATAACTAGCCTCAGTCCACAGGGTGAGCACATGAAGATAATCTCTTCCTCAGTCGTAATGAAGAATGGGGCTTCCAGACGACCTGGACACTCAATGCTAAGGAGAATTAAAGCTATTATGGTGGCAGAACAGCTTTTTAACAAACCTGTTTTTTTTTCTGACTGTTTTTGAACTGTCAGCAAAACTACTCATCACCAGGTATGATAAATGTATAGGATTTATTTGCATTTACAGAGAGCTTTACAGAGGTCGCGTCTCACATAGTCAGAATTTAGATAGATCTCAAACGTTAAGGGTCAGTGGATTTGTAAACAATGATTCATATTATAAGGCTATAACCTGTGCAGGAGAAAGAGAAGGGTTTCGGGGAAAGATGAGGAAAAATTGTAGCTCTTGGCACAGAGAGAAGGGTTATCTCATCTGTCTTTCAGATCTCACAGGTTACACAGGGAGTGTGTAATACCACTTCAGCATGCTCAGACCTGGATTTGTTTGGAACCACACTTCATATTGTGTAAGATATAATACATTGGGATTTTACTGACCGGTGCAATATTTCAGACGCATGCTGTAAAAGGTTTAATGCAAACATTAAATGAAAAAACGGACTTTCTTGTCTGTATCCTCCACAGACTGTGTAAAAGATGCTTCTAGCCACTTTGATGTCACCCAGTAGATTGTGGACTCAAACTATGAAAACTCAGCATGAGCATTTCTGGCCGCTGCCATACAGTTTTTTTTCTTCCAAAGAAGTATTTAGACAAGGGAGTGGAGTGTTAAACTACCAGGGAAGGCTAGCAAGCTTTCTTAACCCCATGCCTCCATGTATGTTTGACATTTACAGACACAGCTATTTGCTAATTAGTACTAATAAACTATTAAAATGCTACATAAACTTGAATGGTTTGTATCTCACAGCAGATAATATAATTTCTCAGATTATTCTGTTGTTCCGATAGGCACAAACATAATCAAGAGGACTATGTTATGGAGTCCATCTTAGAGACTCAAATTAGCAGAGGTGAAACATACAGCAGATAGCTATCACCTGCAGTTACCTGTGTCAGCACACACACTGTTGAAAACTACCAGCCCCTAACTAAGCCTTAACAACAAATGAGTAGGTTTCTAATAAATTGTTAACAAGGTGATTTAATTGCTAAATGGTCGATTATGGGGATTGATTTTCCTTTTTAGTCTCAAGTGGCCATAAGAGGAACTGCAGGTTTCAGTTCCCTGAAAAGACAGAACAAAACACATGATTTAAATTCTGTTGTGTCACCTCTTTCTCCATTCTGCTCACAAATCTCTACACTGTTCCAAAATAAAATTGATGAAATAGATTAAGGGGCAGCACGGTGGCACGGTGGTTAGCACTGTTGCCGCACAGCAAGAAGGTCCTGAGTTCAATTCTAACATCAGGCCGGGGTCTTTCTGTGTGGAGTTTGCATGTTCTCCCCGTGTTTGCGTGGGTTCCCTCCGGGTACTCCGGCTTCCTCCCACTGTCCAAAGACATGCATCTTGTGGGGATAGGTTAATTGGATAATCCAAATTGCCACTAGGTGTGAATGTGCAAGTGAATGTGAGTGCGAATGGTTGCCTGTCCCTGTGTGTTGGCCCTGCGACAGACTGGCGACCTGTCCAGGGTGTACCCCGCCTCTCGCCCTATGACAGCTGGGATAGGCTCCAGCGCCCCCTGCGACCCTGAAAAGGATAAGCGGAAGCGAATGGATGGATGGAAATAGATTAATGTATAAGAGGAAATAATCCACAGCACAGTGAACCTTACAGAACCTCAGAGTTCAAGCTGCTGTTGTTCTGAAACATCCCATAGCTTTTCTGATTGTTCTACTCCAGTTTGCTATAATGAGCACTGTCACAATGTTTACAATGTTGCTGACTGGGAAAAGAAGCTATGTTGATCTGAGGTATTCCAGTACAGCAGCTTGGCTCCTTATATAGACTGTCTGGTACAATCCAAAATACCCTCTTTTCACATTTAAATGCACACAGAGCTGGCACAAAGTTTGAGTGAGTGTCAAAATCTATTACATTTATGAACTATGATGCATATTTCATAAATTAGAGGTGATGTAATCTCCCGGTTTATCATGCCAGTTATTTACTCTGAAACTGATTTTACCAGTGACTAAAGAAATGTAAATCAGTACTTTTGCTCTGCTTATGTTGTATGATTTTCCTGGACACTTGCCAGACAATCAGAGAGGAAGACTTAAATGTTTTAAAACTCCTTATAATCAGGATAATAATATGAATATAACTGGCACATAAATGTGGGACTATTCGGAAGAGCAATAACGGGTTAACTCCAATATAACCAAAATTGTCTTCCTTTTAATAAGCTGAGTTGTACATGGAATGTTCATTGGCTGAGACCTAATTAAGATTTAAAACTAGATGTGGAAATTTTTTTTTAAATTAATGAACATAGTAAAAATATATAAATTGTTGTGGCATGAATGGCAGACTTGACTAGACTGTGCAGGCGGCGGATGCGCAGCAGGCGAGGACGTGAGCCGAGGCTCACAGTCAACTAGATACGTGCAGGACCACTGCAGCTGTTCCCCCTGGCGGCGAAACACCACCACCTGGTCCCGCTGCGTGGCCGTGGCCACCATTCGGGCCAGCGCCTCCACTGACTGTCCCAGTCATAGTTCCGCCATTCCACCTCCTGGGTTTCGGCACCACTGTGGCATGAATGACTAACCATACTCCGCCACAATTGTATTTAAATTTGTCTACTCAGCAAAATGCATTTACCAAAAGTGTGAATAGCCTTTGTATATTAATTGTATTAATATACAAGGCAAAAAAAAGTTTTCTACAATGAGTTGAGCTGTCTGGGAGCAGATGGGAGTTTGGGAAAGGCAACAAAATGTACAGCCTTGGGAAAACAGTCTATTGTTGTGAGTTTGACAGTATCAACAGCAGAAGGGGGTAAGCAAGTGACAATCCACAACAATGTGGGACCATTGCTGTCAGGGAGTTGGAAGAGGGTGGAGTAGACCAGCTAGCGGAGAGCTTCCAGACTTATTATGTGGATAGACTTGAAATGCAGACACATACTGTACTCTCAAACATCTGGTTAGTGTTGGCCATCAGAACAGGTGTTGAAGCAGATAGATTGTCACTGTGGTAAGAATGGCACAAGCAAACATGGAGGCATCGGCCCAGTGAATGACCTAAAAGTGAATGCTGGACAACACATACAAATGGTTGGCAGGACCACCTCGGGGTCATACTTTTGAGGATTCCTGACCAAAGATTCTACCTCCCAAGTGAGTGAGCCCACAATGCATGGCAGAGGGAGAATTAGATCTTAGAACCTAGAACTTTTTTTGTCATTGTACAGTTTCTTGCACAGTGAAATTAGGTAGCAAGACCACAAAGGTGAAGGTAAAGAAAACAATATACAAAAAAAAAGAAAAACAATAAGAACTTCAGTGCTTTGCAGTAGACACAGTTTTTATGTAAGCAAGAGACATCCGAAGAGTGTTCTTAGTGCAAGGGGAAACACTTGTGGCAAGGTGTACTC
Source organism: Pundamilia nyererei (assembly GCF_000239375.1). Classification (NCBI taxonomy): domain Eukaryota; kingdom Metazoa; phylum Chordata; class Actinopteri; order Cichliformes; family Cichlidae; genus Pundamilia; species Pundamilia nyererei. The sequence goes on along the minus strand of NW_005187554.1, from coordinate 659,434 downwards.
TGACTTGGTGGTCCTGGCTGAATTCATTAACATTAGTTACCATTCCTTAGTGCTCTGGACAGCTTCATGGGTACCGATGTAAGTACAATAAATACAGAGAAAAAAAAAAGTATTTTTCAGCATTTTGCATAACTTTTGCTGTATCTTGCACAAGTAACTCGAGAAAGATAGATAACCACATGAATTAGAAGTTAAAGAACAGCGAATATTGGGCATACATATGTACAGGTGAGACTGCAGATTCTTTTAACTTGATAAAAAGCACCTGCTTCCTTTCATGTGTCCCATCGCAGCTATGGGCTTTTGCAAGTTTTGTCGTTCTCTAGTTGTCTAACAGTGATTAACATGTCTTAAGCCTTTTTATTATTAATTCTCCTATAACTTTAGTAGGAACGATTAGTGGTGGTACATCCAAGAAGAAGATTTGAATACTTTTATCACTGAACGTTTCAACCCATAAAAAGCAGAGCAGCAGGTTTCTGCCATGTGATTCTGTTGTTGAATTTCCTTTAAAGGATGTAACAGCTACACCCCCAGTCGGACTTTAATGAGGCTTTTAAAAAGAGAACAGTACATGCTGTTACTGACTGGCCACGAAGAACCTTAATAATATATGCATGTATTAAATTGGCCTGTTAACTTAAAATGGAAAACAATCGTTTCAGTCTTAAAGTGCATCAATGGATTAGGTATAACTATTACTCCTTTTCTTGTTTAATGAGTATTGTTAAATTAAGGCTGCCACTAAGTTACATAACAAGTAACAATATGTTCCAGTTGCTATTTTCTGCCTTTCAGTTCAGAGTGAAATACTGAGCTTAAACACTTAACAAAACACTAAACGTAGAAGCATTTGACTGTACCGTGACCCTCATTTGGATGTTTTAATGTGGCTTAAAGTCCTGTCTTTATCTAAATCAGCTGTGTCTAATTAGAAACCTGTTATTTTAAAAATGTTTTTAAAATCATACACCCATTTATATCACCACATACAAGTTTGAACCCAGATTAAATCTACACTGTTGTGTACAATGCGCTTGTCCTTGCCCTTAAGTGTGATAGTGAAGAACAACTAAGAGGAAATGGCTTGAAATAGTATTTTCCATGGCAAACAGAGAGGCAACAACACTGACTGCAGTTTAAATGCTAAATTACACACCTCATGACTCGCTAATGGAGGACTTTGTGTGACCATTTAATCGGCAATGAACTGACAAACACATGCACGAAGACACGGTCTGACACATGCTAGTTTGCACACACATGCATGCAAAGATAACTTCAATTGCAATTTCGCAGACCAATATATCGATTAGGCAGACAAACACAGGCTCAGTGAGTGTCAGCTGAAATAGATTTTCCTGAGCTCCAATCCATTACCAATAACTGTGTGAATAAAAATGCTGCTGTTGTGAAAGCACTCCGTTGTACGATGTAGAGCTGATGATTTTAAACCATTAGTATTAATTGTAAGGCACACTTTAATTATGAGCGAATGCAGTCAAGAAGCTTTTTCTTGTGCAATTTATTGATTAAAAAGAATAAAGCTGAGTCTAAGTGGCAATCTCAAGGGCTGTAAAATGAAGCCAGAATGAAGTGTCAGAAACTGCATGTTCTAGACTGGCCACTTAAGGGTTGCTCATAGGCTCTTATGATCAGCTGTAATATTTGCAGCCTGATTCAAAAAACACTTGGAGGTTATAGGGATAGTTTCCCTCTTGGGTGAGTATATTTTTTCATGACTGACCAATTTATTAGTAACATTTATCGTTAGAGACTTGGCTTTTTTTAATTGATAGTTCACTAGCAGGGACCACTTCCTTGGTAACGATGGGCGATGAGGGATGAGGAAGTGTGAATAGTGCTGCGGCTTGGGGAAGGCCTTGAAGGGGACTGGCGACGGCTCTCGGGCCGGGAAGAACCCCATGTACTAATGAGAAATAAAGGGAGGAAAGGAAGAGAGGAGAGGACATGAGAAGAGAGGAAAGAAAAAGGGGGGGGCAGGGTGGGGCATGAAAATGAGAACAGCAGGTATTGGAGAAGGAGGTTTTTTATAGCCTGAGGCCAGAGGGGGCGTGAAGGAGGAGTGGTCTCGCTCCTGAAATTCAGATGATATCTCCACATGGCCTGACTTAGATAGTTGTAGCTGATTAGTATGCTAGGTCTTGCCTTCATTAATTCAAGTCGCTAAACTTGAAAGAACAAGAAGTTTATGTTTCAGTTTTACTGAGTGAAGACCTCATTACTTATCACTTATTACAAAGTAACACGCTACTGTAATTACAGCGTATTACTTTTTTCAGTAATGTACTAATGTAATGTGTTACTTTAGTTACAGTAATTACACTAATTACAATTATGTCGTCATTTGTGTTACAAAGGTCTTTTTTTAAATCTATCTGTACACCGGGAAAGAAAGGTTGAGGGACCTGGTGGAGCGGTGGAACAATGGTAAAGTGCAAACTGCATCCAGGGAGAAACAACTGCATTATATACTGCTAACATGCTAAAACTATGCATGCTGAACCCAGCCCAGCAGCCAGAGCTTGAACTTCAACTGTTAACAAAGATAGTGTTGAGCAGCCATGATTGTAGTCTCTGTTCCTACCCTTTTCTGGTAGGATACTTTAAAGCAGTGATGAAAGTCTGTTAAACTGTTACTGCTTTGCAATCTGGCAGATGACAATATAAACACACACATAATTTCCCCTTAAATATAATCTGTGTTTATGTCATATAAACACTGACAACTGCAGTCAAAGACTGACAACAGGTGTTGTCACAGTGCATATGTTCGTCTTTTGAAAACAATTCATGGTTTACCCTTGTACAATGAGCCCTTGAAGCTTCATGCCAGAAACCTCGTCATATTTTAAGAGGATGTTTTTGCACTGACATTATTTCATTGAAATTGCTATAATCTGTGTATTGGTTTTTGGAGGTGAGGTAAAACATTTTCTTCCTCCAGGATTTGCCAGGGCTTTGTAGGATTTGTCAGCTTTCACCTCTTTAGCTGGTCGTGATGGGCCCCAGTACACAATAAAAATGTATGCCACCTGAGTTGGAGCTAGATAATCACCAAGCCTCAGGACACCAAATTGTTTTCTACCTCTTTCTTTTTTTGGTTTTGAGTATCACAATAAATATTACACTGAAAAGAAGAAATACAAGGTCTGACAGGGAGTTTGCTATTATTAAAAACATTCTGCCGAATGCCTGATACACCATATGTGCTCTGACAGTAAACAGAGAATCCCTTTTCCTTCATGTGATATGAGACCTTGGCTTTTGTTATTACACATACCATGCCTCAGGAACAGCTGTGGCCTGTAACTACAACACGGTGATCTGGTGGGGACATTATAACCAGCGAAAACACTTCGAGGCTGCAGTCTGCAAGCGTACAGTCTTAAAGCTCATCTCCAGAGGGGCCTGTGGTCAGTCTTGACTGCAGTTGTCAGTGTTTATATGACATAAGCACAGATTATATTTAAGTACAAATTATGTGTGTGTTTATATCGTCATCTGCCAGGTTGCAGAGCAGTAACAGTTTCACAGACTGTTTGATTTTAATCTTTGGGTCAAACTTTATTTCTACTTGCACAAAGAATGAGTTCACTGTTATGGAGAGAGAGTGAGCGAGAGAGAAAGAAAGAAAGAGAGAACACGCGTGCGTACAAAGAGGAATGGAGTTATCAGTTGTGAGAGTGATTAAAATGGACTTTTTCACATGGCACCATTGACATTTTAATTAGTGTTGAGGAGATTTGCGGTGAGTGCAGTGTCCAAGTCAACAAACAGAGGTGTGCAGCCAACAGGAGCCAATTCAGAGCTTAAGTGAAGCTTTGTTGAGCACAGACAAAAGACTTTTTGGGTGTCAGGCTAACAAGTTGTAATAATAAAAACATTTTTAAAAAAAATCAACAACAGAGGACGTGCAAGAGTTCATACTTGAAATCTTTTCTTAGTGAACTTTGTGGAGTGCACATGGAAAACATCAGTTTGACAGGAAGCAAGTGGAACATTTTTCAACAGATGTCTTTTTTTAAACCAATATCTGTATTAACAAGAAGGCCAAAAATACCTCATCGACCAAGTGCGACTTTGTGTTGATCCACTTGCATTACATCATTTGACACATTTTCAGATGGGCTCACAGCACCAAGCTAAAACTGTCAAACATGGCACCGATTCTATATGCACAGAAACACACACACACACACACAGCTCAGTGACTTATCCATCAGTGTCTCCATGTCAGATGAAAGCAGTGACTGAGGCCACCCAGGAAGAGTGATTTTGATTGTGAACCTGCATGTTGTTCCACACGTAGCCTCTTCACAGCTCATTATGACCTGTCATGACTGACTTGCAGACAGTGTCTAAAAACAATCACTATAGCAGTGCTCTCTCTTCCTTTGCACAAAATACTGTGAGTTTTCTGCTAAGGGTCATTTAGCAGAATCTGGAAAAGTCTACTGCTTTGTTTGGGTTCGATATGCTCACAGTCATCTGTGAGTGAATAATAAAAACTGCCTTCACAATTATTCCTGAATAACCCATTTATAATTCGAGTACTTACAGTTTACAGTAACGCCACAAAAAACATCCTTCGTTTAGCAAGCTATGACTTTTCATTAAACAAGCATTCCTGTCATGGTACCTTTTGTGGAGAAACAAATAGGTCTTGGAATTTCTGGAGAAAGTCCTCTTTACTATTAGCGTAACTTAACCCAAAACAGAAAGCAATCATAATCCAGAGCTAAGCCTGGGTTCTTTGTATCCTTACCAGCAGTGGCGGGCCTTTCGTGCCCTGGGCGAACACCTCTTATTGCAACCCCCTCACCCCCCACCCCCACATATAAAACATATTAAGGATTGTACATTAAGATAAATATTTTACTGTAAAAACTGTTGTTTGAACTAGAGATGGACTGATCCGATATTACGTATCGGTATCGGTCCAATACTGACCTAAATTACTGGATCGGATATCGGAGAGAAATAAAAAATGTAATTCCATCCGAAGTATCACAAAATCACCTCACAAAAGGTGCTACTTGGCGTAACCCAGCTCGGCACATCGGAGCAGTATGTGTCACGTGATAGCGGCTGTTGTCTGCGAGACCTCTCAGTGGTCTGTTGGAGCATTTGGACCCTCGCTACATGCTTCTTAACCGCGGCATTTCATCTCGGAGAAAACTATCCCAGAGAAGTAAAGCAAGTGTGTAAGTTCATCCCTGAATGTTTGCATAGTATTTCCACGTTAAGCTTACAGTTTTTTCTGATTGCTTAAGCACATTTTTTGTAACTATTGGCTAATTTTGCAAA
>NW_005187554.1:643670-644846 GCF_000239375.1 Pundamilia nyererei | reverse complement strand
GATCTATATCTAGCTGCCTAGGCTGCTCTTGACCTTTGGAGCCATTAATGTGATGGGAAACACACCCTCATGCATTAAACACACCATTAAAAAAAAAACCTGACTGTTGTCTACATACCAAGCTGTTACCTAAAATAACTCACTGTGGAACTAATATTATTCACTTCACTTGTTTTGAGCAAACAATCAGCTGCAATGTTTTGCTAGGAAAATGCTGCAGAAAGCGTCCATGAAAAGTGAAGATTAACACTATTTTGAAAGCACATAAGCACCATGAACCCATCAAACAGCCCCCACAGACTTAACTTCAAATGTCAAATTAGGTGTTTTTGTCAGAAAAACATAACACTCAAGCTGACCTGTTTTTTTTAATCTTCCGAGCTCAAGGATTTCTCGTTTTGCTGTGTTTCACCTCAGAGCAGTCTCAGAGGTGTTGTGTTGTGAGATTTCATTTGGCCAAGAACTACCAACCCACTGCTGGATTCAAAAGTCTCATCTTAGTCCAGACTTCACAAAAAGCAGTTATTTTGCCTGAACTTTATATTTGGAAGATATTTTCTTCCAAAGAAACTTGAATTTTTTGATTAACAGTGACATTCTAGGACTAAGATTGGTTCAAGCATATTATTATTATTATAATATACATTTTATTTGAGGGTGCCTTACTAAAACCCAAGGTCACCTTACAAAGAGAAAAAGACATAAATAAAACAGTATATTAAAATAGATTCTAATAAATTAAAATACAAAAAACAGCAAAATACAACCACAAAACAACAAAAAACATGGTAAAATCATCTGTATTAAAGTGAGTAAGCCAGTTTAAACAAGTAGGTTTTGAGTAGGGATGGGTATCGTTTAGGTTTTATCCAATACCGGTGCCAAACCGGTACTTTTGAAACGGTGCCGGTGCTTAAAGAATGGAGAACACAAAATTGGTCCAAAAACCTCTCATGTTCAGCTGTTTTTTTGTAAAAACATAACAATGTTAGCCTTTTCTGCAGCTATAGGGGATTTATGGTATCACTCTTGGATGGAAGCAGTGCTTAAACAATGGAAAAAACACAAACTTTGTCCCAAAACCTCTCATGTTTAACTGTTTTCCACTTTTTCTTTGGTCATTTTAGCCTTTTTGGCCAGGGTGAAGGGAGTATCTGCCATCAAACAAGAAGACAG
>NW_005187554.1:640882-641908 GCF_000239375.1 Pundamilia nyererei | reverse complement strand
GGTGATATGAAGCAGATCACAGAGATAAGGAGGGGCAAGGTTATGAATGCACTTAAAAGTGAGAACTAAAATTAAAAGTTTATCCTGGCTTCTATAGACAACCACTGAAGCTGTAGAAGAATTGAGGTAATATGGTCTCTTAAGGGAGTACGAGTTATGACCCGAGCTGCAGAATTCTGAAGAAGTTGAAGTTTATGGAGGAACTTATTGGGGAGACCAAATAAGAGTTGCAATAATTGATCCAGGAAGTAATAAGACAACGCCAAAGGTACACTGTAGCCTTTCCCCCCCCTTTCTTCTTAATATTAATATATTAAGAAAGTTTTATATGCAAAATAAATTGAAAACTGAGCAACATTTAGTAGATAAAATAATGTATATTTGCAAATCATGCCATCGAATTTAGTACCTAGAGTTAATGTTTACTCTACTGTTGTCTTTATGTGTGTAATTCAAATTAGGATCCTCTGTGCATTTTCCAGAAGCACACACGTCTGTGTGAAGCTCTACGTGTCCCAGGAACACACAGAGCCATCATCACCTTGCTGCTGTGTAAGCCTGGCCTCTGGTGCGCTGATCATATCCTGCTGTCTGGTTAGCAGCAGGAGATAGCATGGCAAAATTCATTATCAGTTCCATGCTGACAGAAACCAAACAGAGCCATTTTAGCTGACCCCACACCATTATTTGGAAAGCCAAACCGTGAAGGAGAAACAAAATATATGTTATATAAAAAGCTGCTGAACTGTTCGGTCTGATTTGTGAAGCTTGGTTTTAGTCGCTCAGCACTCCTGTGAGCTGCCGGGGTGTTATATGGTACCCATTCAGCATCATGGAGACAAAAACAGTTGAGCACTTGTGTAAAAGAGAACTAAAAGTGAAAGACAAAAATCACATTTAAGATGTGCTTGATTTACTAAAATAACATAAGAAAGGTGAAAATATAAAGGTGCTTTGGCACTCAGCCAACTGGTGTGCATAAACAGATGAAACAGATTTTTTCATTGTTAAACTACAAAGGGAGTT
>NW_005187554.1:623150-638807 GCF_000239375.1 Pundamilia nyererei | reverse complement strand
AAAAAAAAAAAAAAAAAAGCAATCAGAAGATTATTGGGGCGCCGGGAAAATACCATCCACCAAAAGCACAAACAACGCTAACAATCTCCTCCCTGAGTGCGTCCAATTTTAAAAGGACTGCTCTCACTGTTTGGAAATCATTCTACCGTAAAAGGGAACTGCTGGCAGCCCTCCGTTGTTTAAATGCCTCCACATGTTGGCTGCAAATCTGAAAGGTACGCTCTTAGAACTTTTGGAGACAAGAATTAAAGCTGCTGCAAGGTATCAGATCAAAGGGAAAAATAATGCATGGCTGCAGCTTTGGCTATGAGGTCATGCGAAAAAAGTCGCTGGGACAAAGAGAAGGAAAGAAGGAAATGATCCTCATTTTCAAGGATGCATTTATCAGAAGGTTATCCTCCAGACTTTGAACAAACCTCAGCTTGCTTATCAGTTAATCTTGATTATATATTATCTGTGAGCAAGACAGATTAGTCTGTCCCTTTGGGTCGATATTAATGAGCTGGTCAAAACAACCTGCTCAGCTTGCTCAGTTTGAGAGCCAACACTTTAAAAAGTGCTCACAAAGACTGATACATCAAGCTTACACATATTCATCTGAGGTGCCTAATCATCTCCCTTCTATTCTATGTTAAACACACTCACTATTTCAATATTTAAGAGAAACAACAAAAGAAAGGAAAGAAACAGATTTTAAAGTCACAGTCTACCTTTTTCTTTTTTTTTGTGTCCTGTCTGGCACTGTAGCAGGGAAAGAAAAAGGAGAAAAGAGATAGAGAGAAAAGACAATGAAAATCTGCTTCATCACCTTTGTCTTTGTTAAACATTATTGTGCAGCACGTAAGATCGACAGCGCACAGTGTGCTTTATGGTAGGAGCCAAAGAGGGTGTAATTTGTGTGTGTGAGCACCCGTGTGTACACCTGTGAGCATGAACGCACTTGTTTTTAAAAGGTTCCTTCATGTAATGATCTGTTAGAGGGTGTGGGGAGCCACAGCCCCGTCCACCAGGGCATGAAGCAGGTATGGAGGAGATCAAGACTCCAGACATCCGGAGGCCCTCAGAACTATCCCAGAAAGAGCTGAGGAGAGTCCCAGATGAGGGATCACTCAGCAGCCGCGGAGCATAAGCCAGGGGGGGTTGCAGTGACGTGCCCAGGAGCTCCGCCGGCAGTCAGCTGTCACAGTCACAGTCTACCTACCGGCAGATAATTTATTCTCCTGACATAAAACTGCACCAGGTGCAAACAGGGAAGTGAAAACATTGCGCCTGCAGTACTGACCTGAAAGTTCCCCAGATAAGAAACCTACAGGCTGCAACTAATGCAGCCCCATACACAACAAACTGTGATGCACTGTGTATTCTGACACCTTTCTGTCTAATAAAAACCAGCATGAACTTTTTCAGCTAAGTGAGTTACAGTAGCTCATCTGATGGATGGGACCACACCGACCACCTTTCGCTCCCCACGTGCATCAGTGAGCCTTGATCGCTCTTGACCTTGTCTCTGGTTCACCATTGTTCCTTCCTTGGACTGCTTTTAGATGCTGAAAACTGCAGACCAAGAACACCCGACAAGTGTTGTGGGGTCTAGCCATCACAGTTTGTCAAACTCAATCCTTATGCTTGCCCATGCACGTCAACTTTCAGGACAAAATGTTCACTTGCTCCCTAATATATCCCACCCACTAGCAGGTGCAATGATGAAGAGATAATCAGGGAATTCACTTCACCTGTCAGTGGTCATAATATTATACCTAATCAGTGGCTGTATCCCAATTCAGGGTCTGCAGCCTCAAAGTACGCAGCCTCAACGATCCTCAAGGGCCACGTACTCAAAGACCGCTAAGGCCGGAAGTGCGAGGCTTGTGAAATGGGACGGTCTAGCCTCCGTTGCGCTGCCCAGGTTGCCTAGCAACCATGATACTAACAGCTGGAAACGTTTCGTATAGCTTTGTTTGACAGAAATGAAGGAGAAAATCCTTTGTTCATTTGTTAGTTTCTTTCTACATGAGCCTTGATCATTCTCAGTAGGATTAAGCTCAGCCATTGAACGGCGTATATTTTAAAGTAAAGGCTTTAAAACCAAGTTAGTACAAACGTCACTAATGTCACATAACTTTGCCGACATGTGGCCAACAGTAATGTTTTAATGTTCTTCGTTATTAAACATTTGCACATAAATAAGTGACATAATATTCAGTACTTACTTAAAGTTTACTCTTCGGGCGCCCCTCATCCGCCGTTTTTTTCGGCAAAATTATCCACACCCACCGCCACGCTATGCATTCTGGGATATGTTGGGCCACGAAGTCTACACTGCCACGTCCTTAAAATTCAGGGAAATGAAGGACGCATTTGAGGGCCGCATTTCGAGCAGCCTTCGAATTGGGACAACCTTCGTCGCGTCGCGGTGACGTAATCGGCCTTAACATGCGGCCTTTAAGGCTGCAGACCCTGAATTGGGATACAGCCAGTGTATATCATTACCTGTACTGAGTTCTCATTGGGTTGCTCACCGCTGTAACGCTAAGTATATTACATTTGCTACATGAACTTTTATGAGTTCTCTACATCATCAGTGTGATTACACATGACAACAAATTAGATCTTATATGTATATGTATATATTTATTTAATTGTGAGGGGTTTAGGTTAAGATAAGAATTTTCAGGCATCTATTTCATGGTCCAGGTTTTACGGGGTTACGTTTTTCAATACACACATTTAAAGATGTTTCTTCTGCTTATTTTTTGCCGCTGCTGATGAAGAAACATAGTCATATATACTATTAGAAAACAAGCTTAGAGTGTGTGGGCTGGATGCAATTGCAACTGGCCAGAGGGAAAGCACGGAACACTGGGGTGGGTAAATTTCCGATTTCAGGTTTATTCTTTGCAATCTGATTGCTGTTCTGCAGGCTTATTGTTCAAAAATAATTACAGGTCGCAGGATAATGATTTTAACCCCTGATTGATATGCAGTGCTTTAGAACACAAAGCAGTCTCTTTTGTTCAGTATTCCATTTTAGTTTGTGACTTATTCGTTAAAACATGCCTATCTGCATTAATATCCTCCACCATTCGTGACTCCTTACCTTTAAATTAACAATGCCGTCAGAAACTCAAAAAAAGAATTACCATAACAACAGCCACTTGGCTGCATCCTCAAAAAATCACTTTGGGCTTGTTTACCGGCTTCTGTATTCAAGGATAGATACATGGATGATTGAATATTGCTTGAAGTCATAAAAAGTTCTAAAGGAGATGCTTGGAGACGTAAAGTAGGAGGAAATTGCGGCAGAGGAATCGTCAGAGCCACAAATCAAGTCGTGTGGGGGACTTTGATTTCCATCCAAACAATTCAGGGCAGCGTTTCATAAGATTCCAACCTTCCACTGGTTTGAATTTACTGGGTTTAGTTTTATTTAATAAAGACAACATTTACTAATTTACAAGCTTAGCAATCCCTGGGCACCTTATATGGTAATGACCATCCAGCGACTGAAGAGTAGACTAAAATGCTCAGATTTTTTGGAAACAATAGGAACAGGGTCAGCTATGAGACAGTACCTTACCCGAGTCTCATTGCGTCACACAGTAATTCAAGGTCTGTGTGTAATTTGCTGAAATTTGTAGCGGCACAGTTTGTCCCATATTGACAGTTGGATGACAATGAGAAGTGGAGTGGGTTGAGTTCAATAGGGTCAGCCGGTTTAGTGCTGCACTGCCGTTTCTTGGAGTTTGACTAAGTTGGTTGTTGTTTTTATACTTGATCAGAACTGTCAAGATTATTGACAGTTCTGATCTACAGTAAGAGGAAAAACTGAAGTTCTCAGTGCTATAAAATGATCTTCTAAGGTAGTGAGAAAAGTAGTGAGGAAGGCAAAATGTAAACAAAACAAAATGTGTTTGATATGGTTCATATTCCGCACAGTGATACTTTTTATAGAACCTGTAAACACCCCTTTCTGTGGCATTTAATGTGCAAAAGCACAACAGCACTATAGGAATAGTAAGCTTCTCCTCTTCTGTCTTAGATAATTAGAGTCCCACTTCTGATAAGGTTGGAGATTGCATAAGCATAGTGGTGTGTGGTCACCTTTTAAAAACTACTTACCCTGACACACACCTAATAACGGGTGATTAAACAAAACAAACAGACCAGATAATAACATACCCTTTCTGGTTAAAGAGAGTTTATACACTTTTATGGTGGTAAGATATTTACCATTAACTGACAGCAGTGAAGGAAATCAACAGCTAAACTAAAGCATCTTTACAGGATGAAAAATTATAAGTAAAAGACCTGCATGCAAAACCTAAACTAAAAGCATTCCTGTGTCTCTTTTTGAATTTGCTCTCTGACTTGCTCTCTACCTGTCCTTCATAGAATGTTTTAGGATTAGGTTTATTATAATGACTTCACAAGGTTAACCTGCTGCTTTCTACAGTGCATTATTAAACCACATGTATTCAATGACTTTGACTGAGCTCAGAGACTCAGAAAATGAAAAAAACTGAACAAGTTTAAAAGACAGAGAATGTTGACTCTAAACTTGCGCAAGTAATTTGACGAATGAAATCAGGGTTGTGTAATTATCAAAACAATTGTTTTTTCTCACATGTACTGTCTCTGGAGAGACATGCCGAGTTTCATATTGAACTCGTCTGCTCATATCAAACTCTTGCTCTTGTCATTGTGGGAGGTGGTCTTCCCTTCTTGGTGATCTCAGATGTTTTTCTTGCCATAGTGCTAAAACAGTTAATACACTCACACATCTTGAGGAAAATGATTTGTAATGTATCCACTGTGATAAAAAACTACAGTATAAAATGAACATGAGGAATATAATAGCTGATCTGAGCCTTGCTAACAATAGTTCAGGGCCGGCTTTTGTCAGCAGGACATGGCCACACCTACTATAATGAAAGAACTTAGATGTGAAAGCTAAACATACTGTAGCTTTAAGAGAGAAAAAACCGCATCCTTTCCTATAGGTTGCTTTCACTTCTTTGTCACTGTAACGTATCTCTATTTTTACCTGTAACTAGCTAAGCATTGGCAGCATTTTCTGTTGTTCTGACTACGTGTCCATGTGATATGTGCTATATGATCCCCGACTGTAGACTTCCACAGAGCTAATGGCACAGTCAAACCACCACTGAGAACCCAGAAAGTGAAACTCTGAGTATTGTTTTGTTGTTTTCCGTAACACATAATAAACTGTCATTCACGATGCTTATTACTGTATATTATAAATGTTATAACATTTGTGTCTGGTAGGGAGTTGTGGCTTACACCCTTTTTGATACAAGTGTCCTGTTGGACAGATCTACTGCAAAACATTCAAGGCAAGTATTGATTTGATGAGATTATAATTGAATCCTGAAATCATCTAATTTACTGAAATGTGTTTATTGCATGCATCATATTATTAATAATGCTATGTAGCACATAATTCTCTTTATGTACAGCAGTATAAAAATGGTTGTTAATGCTTGAATATAAACACTGGCTGCTGTACGCTGAGTTGACAGTAGGTCTGGCAACAAAGGTCACATTTTCCAACAATGACCTCACAGAATACATTGAAAACAACAATTTCCAGGTCTGGATTTTAGATTTGCTCAGTTTGAAAAAGCTCTGTTTTTTTCCACGTGATGTATGACTTCACCAGTTTCTCTAATGCCTTAAATCCCTCAGTGGAAAACACCTTTTATTGTGGTTACATACGATCCCATCTGTTGTAAATGTTCCCCTATTTTCTCTCCCTCTGTTCCTCCCTCTCTGTTGTCCCTTTCTAACTGTCTTACACTCCCCCACCCCTCGCCCGTCTGGTGGGATTGTCAATCCATTTTGGAGGTATAAAACCACTGCTGGGGGTGGAGACAACCACAGCTTGCTGTGTGATACTGAAGGACTCTTGCAAAAACACTGCTGCTCACAACCGTGTGGTTGCCTCTCTGTTGTCATTTAAAACAACAGAACTGACTTTGGATTTTTAGATTTTTAACCTTCCATCATGTGTAAAGGACTTGCAACACTGCCTGCGACATGCTTGAAAAGGTAAGTGCAATATTCCTTGAACAACAGGTGGATAAAAACATTAATTCAGGAAAAAATAAAGACAGAAAGAGAAAAAATTAAATCTTTTTTTTTGATTTTGTTTTTTTTCCTTTTAAAAAATGAAAGAGCTGTTATTTTACAGCAGCAACTCAAAATCTCAATTTAAACGTGGAAAAAGAGGAACTAGCTGACAAGCTGTTAACCACTTGTTTACATAGATAAAGGAAGTCTGTGCGCAGATATCACTAATGGAAACACACTGACATTTTCTGAAATGCATTTTGCTCACGGTCCTCTTGTTCTGCCTCTCCACAGTGCCAAAGACATCAAGCACAAAATAAGCTTCTTACTCCAGAAGCCTGAACCTCAAGCAGCAGATCAGAAGCAGATGAAAGAAAAATCAACCACAGCTGCTGCAAAAAGGTTAGAGGAACAAGCCTCTCTCAGCTGAATTTGCTGTTTAAAAGATGTGTTCTATGCGCTAAGTCGCACATTGAGCCTCCTTCGAAAGAGAGAATTTTTATGATGAAAACTAAAACCAAGCCTGCCACAAATGCTGCCTCAAAAAGTATATTGTGTTTCCAATCTGAAGGAGTTGAAACTGCTTAAAAATGTGATGGCGGTGTCTGTTTGAGATCAGTCTCCTTCAGACTGATGCAGAGCTAAATTAAGTTTATTTTTGACTTTAAACTCAGTGACTAGCGCCTAACACGGTACAGATAAGAAAATCCTGGCTCGTGCTTCAATTCAAGTTGCAGACCCTTAATATTGATGTGCCTCTAAATGAATGACTGAAACTCACGGGAACTCTCTGTTATCTGAGGCTTGTTGGGAAAGAGATAGGGAGGTGATTAGAAAATAGATGGATGGATCTTTCCACGTAGAAGATGAGCTCACTTTGACGCAATAGGCTGAAGAACCATTTCATTTCATGGAAAATAAATGATTTAGTACTTTTTTTAATATATTGGACCAGTGGTATAGCCAGTGCCTCCTGTAATTGGACATAGATGTGATGACTTGTGTGGCTAACAGTCATTAAGCTTTTATAGTTGATAAATTCTGCATAAATTCTGAAATCGAATTATGTTACCGAAGAGCACAATCTATCAGATTTCTCTACACTTCCAGAGCACGTCTTCCCACGGGAAGCCTGTTATTGTTCTTTATGAGAACGTTTGCATTGACCCTGCTCGCATTGACCTTTGCTTTTTAGCAGCATCCCGAGACAGCTATGGATGATCAATATTCAGTTTTCCTGCTAAAATTGCACAGCAGCAATATCAATCACTATGCACAACACAAAGACTCGATGGCGCTTATATAACCTTGTGCATAATGCAAATTATGATTCTAAATGCTGATTATATATTGGTCTTTTATAACTGAAAATGATCATTTTACTATAGTCCGGGCTTGCTGCTGTCAGATGACGTGCGTTGGCATGATTTGATTTGCTGTCATTTTGATAATTGCATTTTTGCGACTGGGATTTGAATGTGTCGTTCTATTTACAGCAAAAGATATCTCATACAGATATCTTTGTTTTGCTATGTTGTTAAGAGATGTTTAGTGGCTACTTCACCTTTTTGGAGAAAGTACTACAAAAAGACTAGATTAGAGATAAGGTGAAAATGTCCATATGTACTTTATGTAAAAATGTTTTTCTGTGCAACCTTACTTAAAATGGCATTGATCGTTTGTGTTTTAGGGTGCCTAATACAGCTGAGGTGGAGAAATGGAAGGAGTCTTTCAGCCATGTGCTGAACAGTGAAGGTAAGTGTTACATTAGTTTCACTCATAAAAGACTGAATCTGAATCAGAACAAGTCAGATGAGGCTTTTAATCCAAAGCTAGCTGGAAGAACTTCTGACTTTGGCATCCCAATATTAATAATGCCATCAGCTGTCTGACAGAAGCTTCACTCATTTGTTCTCAACAAAATGTGCCTGTGGCTTTATATATTTAATCATTTTCATGTAGTACAATACAGTTGCAATCATGGGAAATACTGGCTTTAGCATATCACTCTAAGGGTTGACAGTAAGGCTTTGCTAATCCCAAAAGTGATGCTGAAAATCAAGCTGCAGCGTAGCAGATGGTTGGGTTTGGCTAATTAAGTATCATCACTGTGCTCATTACTGCTGTTAAAAGAAAGTTAAGGGGACTTGGCTGGGACACACAAACACGCAAATGGAGCACACACACACACACACACACACACACACACACACACACACACACACACACACACACTCAAGCACTTTCCAGCACATTCTCATGCTCTAGCTTTTGCTACGTGTCATGAGGCACTACTAGAGGGCCTCTCAGGGCGTGCTGACCAGTGCAGAGTGTGCACATGTGTGTGTGTGTCTCTGCGTGTTTCTCTGTGTGTGTGTGGATGCATAAGACCTCTGAGAATCATATTGTCTGTGTGTGCATGGGGAGCAACGGCCTTGCAGAAACCAGCGGAGTTCTGACCTGCGTCTTTCCATGACCTCCAACATAGTTATGGCTTCCTTCTGCTGTCCCTATTACATCTGTCAGCTGCTACTGCTCCTTCATTTGTTTAACATATTAAGACCTCAAAGGTCTCCTCAAACTCTTCTTGTAGTCATGTTAGACATGTGAGACAAGATGTAGCTTTTTAATATAAAGTAAATCAGTGGCGTGTTCGTGTCATGCTACAAAGCAATGTAAAACTAGAGTCCAGCACTTGGACACACTGCCAAAAAATAAGGCTGGTAAAATTCTTACCCAGCACTCAGAACTTCTGTATTCATGATTCATTTTTTTCTGGCAACTAATGTGCAGTTGGGAACTGATTAAAACTCCTATTGGGGAGGTGGCATGATTTTTGACTAAGTCTGGGCAGGTTCTCCTACCTGAAATTGGACTGCTCTAGCTAATTCTGCCTCATTATTCATCAGGCAGCCAGCCAAATTAGAAAATTTAGACTGGCTTTGATGAGTGCAAAGGCTGCCACACCATTATATTAGAGCATTTATTACACTCTGGTGAGGCTTATTCATTTTGCTTCAATAACACACTGCTTTATCTTTTTGGCAATGCTTTACAATGACGACAATGTTTAAACTGAGACTTAATTAAACTTTGGTAAAGACTTATTTCACAATAAAAGAATAGTCTTTACTAATCATTTGTAGTGTTAAAATGTATGTTTATATAATTAAATTGCGCTGTGCCACAATTCTGACCAAAATTGTATCTAAACCTAAGAAAAAAAAAAACAAGGAAAGAAGAATTACACAATCGCCATGTCACTGGCCTACTTACATGTGCATGTGTGTTACAAAGGTCATCTGTGAACATGATCTTGATGGTTACTGGGAAGTTCCAGCTGGTTTGCAAAAAATTTACCAACTAGTAAACAACATTACTAATTGTAATGTTATTAATTAATAGTTTATCAATAACGAATATATGTTAACTAAAGTTATTAAGTTAAATAAATGAATAAATGGACTATGTGGCTGTTGAGTACAGTTTGATCAAAAGAGACACATTTTTCTTTCTGTGTTTAGTGGGTCGCACAGTCTTCACCAGCTTCCTAAAGTCGGAGTTCAGTGAGGAAAACATGGACTTCTGGATGGCTTGTGAGGACTACACGAAGACTGCACCTACCAAGCTAGCAACCAGAGCCAAGCAGATCTACCAGAAATATATTGGTGCAGATGCTCTTAATGAGGTAATCACAACAAATGACAAACAAAATCAATTTGATTAATAAGAGTAAAATCCTTCAACATAAAAAGAAGATTACTTGCTGTGCAGGTAAAATATGACTCACCACACCCCAATACTATACCTGAACATTTACCTTCAAGTAAAAAAATAGTCCACCTTTACTTTAAGATATCTTTCTACTTTTTTCACATGTCTTCATTTTGTTGATAAGCCCATGTGTTTCTCCTGCCTCGCATCAGCAATGATCTCTATTACCAAAAACAGTTGCTGTTTCTCTGTGGCAGCTTAAAAGTTTAGGCTCTTGATAAGTGAATACATTACATCAGTACGTTTCACTTTTCTTTCGTTCTGTGACCTTTTAGGTAAACTTAGATGCAGCGACAAGAGAAAAAACAAGACAGAACGTCGAGAACGCCTGCCCTTCTTGTTTTGATGATGCCCAGAAGATGATCTACACACTGATGGAGAAAGACTCCTATAGGCGCTTTCTCAAATCCAAACTGATCCAGGATCTGTGCCAACAACAGAGTAACGCTGCTCAGGAGAAGAAAGAGAAGAGAAGCTATGACATGGCTGACAGCAGTCAGGTGTTAGCTGGTGGTGCTTAGTCAGGACGAAAGAAGGAAAAGCTTGAAGGAGGTGCCAAAGATCGACAGTCAGTTAGGGCTCACACTGGGAATGATAGGTTTGCTGGGGTGTCCGGGGTTTCTAGATAAGGAAGGAAGAATGGTTTTGAAGATGTCTGATGAAGGTTCATGTGAGGTCGTTTTTTTTTCCTTCTGATTTTGATACTTGCTCTTTATTTCTGGGCTTATGTGGTCACTCTTGTAAATATTTATATATTTCCCATTTCTGCATTCATCAGGTGAAATGTTCTACAGACTGACTGAATGTAAATACATCATTGCATTGTGACGTTTTCATTCTGGATTCTTTGCAAAACACAATCTGATCTAGAAGCTGTGACCAGGTTATCTTGATACTTAGAACAGAAAACTATTGAAAGCTACCTCCAGCCAACAGACACGAAAACTGGTGCCACTGGAACATTTTCTCAATGGAACGGTACAGATTACTAGTTTAGCTATGTACAGACCTGAATATTTAAATTAATACATCAAGCACTTTTTTAAAATAATGCCCCAATTCCCTTGTGTATAGGAGTAGAGTCTCCAAGTTTAAATGTTGTACAATTTTATACAGTCATAAATGTAAAGTAATAATTGACCCTGGTACAGCTGGAACAACAATAAAGTAGCACGTATACTGTAGTGATTGGCTTTGCAGTTAGTTTCAGGTGTCACAACATGGTCACAGACTGGTTATTTTCCATCATGTTGACTTATGGCCTCACAATGTAGTGGTAATGGAAAAAAAAAGCTTTATATAGTCATTTGAAGTTCCAACTCACTATTTAATACCATATGTTTGTACAACAGCCCATGGTTGACACTGATGTCTGTTTATTCACGTGAGTAAAACCCGGTGTATATCTCAACACTTTATCATGGTAACAACTGCCTTTGCTGTTTAAACATCCTGACATGATCTCTGCACTGTGAAAACACCGACTGACTAGTTCTCGTGGGAATTTTAGGCATGCTTTAATATTAGTAGAAGTAGTAATTGTCATAGAGTCATGACGCAGTTATGTTAAATGGAGTAGGATATTTTTTTAAAGCAAACCACCTTACCAAATTTTTGGTGGCCACACATTCTACAATGTCTTATCTAAATGTATACTGTGATGATAAAAAACTACATATTATATGTAAAAGAACACGTGTCTTTGTCCTATTTCTGTATACTCCCAAATGTGCTTAATGATGAAAATCTGTGGTTATATTTACATTTTTGTTTTTTGCGAGCTTTGGTGATGTCACTCGTGGAAAGTGTTGTGGAGTTGTACTAGCTTGCAGATGCTCTTTTAAAATGTAAAGCTGAGAGAAGGTGGCAGTCAAAATAATAGCTGTCCTCTGCACCTACTAGCTGATTAACACAAGTGGTGAAATTCTCCTGTAACTATAGGTAACAAGATATGAAGTAAATAAATGTGGCATGAACAGTATGTTTGTGTGTGACATGTTGGAGGATAAGCTCAAACACACACTTCTTTGTTACACAGTTACACTTCTTATGACGCATCAACCATCAAACATATTGTGCCATATTAACAAGTGGATCACCAAGGACATGAGGATAGATTGATTATTAAAATGACATAATTTCAATTAATGCAATTTAATATTATTTCAGATTTATAGATACAGTTCCAATTCACATCAATTCTCAAAAGGCATTTAATGATTTAAGGTAAAAACTCAAATATATAAGAAAAACCCAACAATCAGATGATCCCCCCTGCAACTATGTGGAGGAAGAAGTACTTAGAAAATCATCATATACGGTAAATGTAAGTTCATTTATGCTATTTTACTGAATCAAAAAAAAACATCTTAAAGGAAATTTTAATGAAGAGCAATGATTAAATTAATGTTTAAATAAAAATTGTGTTATGCAGCATTGGTTTTAAACTTGACTGATAACATTTTATTTCATGTAGTGATCAACACACGTTGATGCCAGTTGACTCTTTTTGTTGTGATGTCTAAAAGAACATTTCCATGACCTCATCACATCTGTCCCTTCATAATCAGACAGTAATCATCTATAATCAGCAGGGAAAAGGTGGTCTCTTCTATATCTAACATTGATTGCGTAACGTCTGCAGATTATAGATGATTATCAGAGGGTAACGTTATTATCGAATAATTACCAGAGAACATTTCACACATAGGAAAGACGGGTTTCATCAGGATTCGATCATTTTGTTATGAAAGCATAATTTATAGAGGTGTTTAATACACTGTTAATAATTTACTAAACAGTTTAAATTTTAAACTTCAAAACTTACAAGAAGCTAAAAATAACCTTCAGAGCTCAAGCTCCACTTTTCATACACTGGACCAACTTTTTGTTTGGATGTGCCTCATTGAAGTGAACAGTGTTTACAGCATCTGTGTTCATACCCACTGCATAAAGATGCCTATTTAAGGGGAACATATCTGAGCAACTACACAGTAAATAACTAATCAAATCTAATCTGGGAATCTAACTCATACAGACAAGGAGACGGCAAACATGCATAAATATTTGCTTTTGGGAAATTCTGTCTGCCTGCTTTGCTGCTTAGTAAGAGCACAAAAATAGAATATAAAGTGCCTTGATTCTTTAATAGAGGCAGAATCTCTAAAAATATTTGAATTAATACTTAAAGAGCATCCTTCCAGATGAGCTTCAAATTGGGATCAGTGGTAGCATGATTGAACTGTTGTTACGAGACTTATGTTGTTTAAGGTAAGATTCCTTCCTGTGGAAAGTTTCTGCAAACACAGAAAGAAAAGAATGCACACATAGTTGTGTCTGCACAGACACACATTCTCGTTTCTGTCTGATATACTGCTGTACGTCAGCCGCAACATGCAGGAATTCTGCAGCTCGAGTAAATCACAAAAAAGTGATAAATCCACTGGTGTGCCTGTGTGAATATTTCTCCGTCATCTAAAATGTATGGGAGTGAGAGACAACAAGTGAGGACCAGGGATGAGGAATCTGGATAAGCACACTTAGGGCTGGAGCTACAGTACCACTGGCTAACATTTTTCTGATTTCATTCAATACCAGTACTGGGGCACAGAGATGGAAAGGTCCAAACACGAGACAAAATAGTTCATTAATCAAGTATTTTTTCTGGTCACTCTGATGAAGGATTTGAGGCGTTGTGAATTAAAGTCATGCATAAATTTTATTTCTTTAGTTGTTCCAAGAATGATTCCTTCTTTAAGCCATTTAATTATAAATACAACATAATATTTAGCTGTTGAACTGTTGAAATCAGCTCTTGAAACTGTTTTTTGTAGGCTGCTTTGGGAATATTGTATTACTACTAATATAGGACTATTAAACATGTCATTCTCTTAAGAATGGTCAATATAAATGAATAAAAATTAAATCATCATAAAACCATTTATGTTTAGTGGCCTACGATGGACAGGCGACCTGCCTGGGATGATAGCTGGGCTAGGCTCCAGCATGTCTGGCACCCTGAATTGGAGAGATGGTTAAGAAGATGAATAGATAAACTGATGGATGTATTATGACAATTAACACAGAGCTCATTTGTCCCTCGTAGAATTTTAGGAATCTAAATATAGTGAGACACGCTCTGCTGTCGCGAGGATCAAGGTTGATAAGAATGACACGACTACATTTAAAAGGTAACTTGTAGTTAGCAAAATGTAAACTTTTAGCTGTGAAACTCTAAAATGCTTAGTAGAAAAACTTCTCTGGGTTTGTTTTTTAAAATCTTATTAATAGTTAAGTAATATCCATTTTACATAAAGCCTATTGATTGAGCCTATTTGTTGTGTAGCCTATAAAGCTGGTCCACTGTTTAGGTTACATATTATATTAACAATTCATTTTATTTATTTATTCTTTACTCTGCACCTTAGTTCATATCCTCTCTTAAGTACCCTCACCTTTCTTTCTTTTACTTCTATTATTCATTATTTATATCCTTATTTATTAAAGAAGGAGTAACGTGAAATAAGGCAAATGCCCCCTGTCAAATCTGACTGCCTGTCCAATCTATATGCTCTGTGGGAGTACACGGACTGCACTTATACTCTCAGCATGAGCTGTTGAGCAAAACTTTGGCCTTTCATTTTGGACCCACTGTCACTGTGGTAGAAATTGTAACCCTGCACAGTGACCTTTGAGGATAAATCTTAGCAGAAGTTTCAAAAGAAATGCTGCAGTGCAAAGGCAGCTTCATCGGAAATAAATGAGAAAACTCAGTCGGAAACTGAAAACATTTTGGATTTTTGATCCTTTTTCTGTTTTTGGTCCTTTGGCTTCACATCCTAGAATTAACCTCCCTAAGCGGTGAAGTGTCTCTGCTTCTCATCCATTCAATCATCAAGTAAAGTTTGCAGCCTGTCATTGAAACTCACCCCTTATTTCCTCCAGTAAGATGTTTTCTCAATGATTCAAGGACTTATTCTGATGACTAATCTCATCAGCTGATTAAAAACATCAGAATCAAAACAAACCTCCACATTTAAATGCTCATGTTTCAAGCAACCTCTCCGTGAATCGCTACCTTATCGTGGTGGAGGGGTTTGTGTGTCCCTGGGATCCCAGGGGCTATGTTGTCTGGGGGCTTTTGCCCCCTGGTAGGGTCTCCCATGGCAAATTGGTCCTGGGTGAGGGACCAGACAAAGAGCGATTCAGAAGACCCTTATGAAGAGAACATCGAGGGAACAGTTTATCCTGCCCGGGATAGGGTTACCGGGGCTCTGGAACCAGTCTCCTGGAGAGGGGCTGGACTCTGTCTTAGTCTGGAGTTGCCCCTGGTGAGAGGCGGCGGGCTGGGGTGGGTATTCTAATATCCCCTCGGCTTGCTGCCGGTACGTTGGGGTTTTTCCCGGTGGATGAGAGGGTTTGTTCCCTGCACCTTAGGGTCGGGGAACGGGTCCTGATTGTCATCTGCGCTTATGCGCCGAGTGGCAGTTCAGAGTACCCAGCCTTCTGAGGCAGTTAAACAACTCCTTGGTGGCAGAGCCCCTGGTGTTGATGAACACCCCGCCCCGAGTTCCTGAAGGCTCTGGACGTTGTAGGGCTGTCCTGGTTGACACGCTTCTACAATGTTGAGTGGAGATCAGGGGCAGTACCCCTGGACTGGCAGACCAGGGTGGTGGTCCCCATCTTGAAGAAGGGAGACCGGAGGGTGTGTTCCAACTACAGGGGGATCACACTCCTCAGCCTCCCTGGGAAAGTCTATGCCAGGGTGCTGGAAAGGAGAGTTCGTCCGCTAGT
>NW_005187554.1:610774-620657 GCF_000239375.1 Pundamilia nyererei | reverse complement strand
TTCCCCCGGATAAGCTGGAGGAGGTGGCTGGGGAGAGGGAGGTCTGGGCCTCTCTGCTTAGGCTGCTGCCCCCGCGCCTCGGATAAAACGGATGAAGATGGATAGATGGATGGATGTTTCAAGCAATACTTACTAAGCACACTATGAGAAAGCTATTACTAAAGACTATTCTTAATTAAATCCACCAGTCAGTCCTGAAATTATTTCTGTTACCAGAAAATTCAGCAACTTCACATTAATCACATCACACCATTCACACCCTATGTTGAAACCTGGCCTCTTGCTGACAGTAAAAAATGCCCCAACAGTCTGCTAACTAGACATCAGACTTTCGATGGAAGACCACAAAAATTCAGTGAAATGTCACAATTGTATAACACTGATGAACAACGTGCAGATTTGGAAAAGTGTGTGCAAGGCCAGCTGTTGGCATAAACACTGTCAGTGGTTTGTTTTTGCTTGTTGACTCTGCTGGACAGCGTGGCAATAAATCTCCATGAGAAATGTTTAACATTTAGAAGCAGATTCTGAAAGCTTTTAAATTACAACCTGATTGTTTATTGCTTGCTGAGAAGGACTATAAGCAGTAAATACCCTCTAAGTCTATTTTTTCTTTTTGGATTTTTACCAACATTTTCTCTGCGTTTTATTGCAAAATAACAAGCAGAACATAAGAATGGTACTTTAACCTGGCAATCTGGCTATCAAGTAATAAATGTGTTGTGAAACATTTGGGTCTAACTGTCTGCTTGGTATGTTCTTAATGGGAATCACTGCACACATTTCGACGATGTCACGAAGCTGACATACTCATGTGTTTATTTCCTTATGATTTTTGAAGTGTTTTTATTTATTTATTTAATTTTTCCATCCTAAATTATGATTATAGCCTGAAAATTTGACCCACATTTAGGTCCTCCTCACGTGGTTCTTATTACAGAAGGTATGAAAACATGTAACATTTTTCACCCTATATTTAAAAGAAAAAACAAAGAGCACTATTTTTGAGAAACCTCTGCAGCACCAGGAGAATCTTTTCTGTCAGTCCACATGACATTTCCTGAGAGAACAACATATATGACTTCAAGGGTGTGTACCGCTTCCTTTTACATCACAGCAGCCACAGAGGTCATAGCATTAACAGCTGTGGTCCTGCTTTAGCCTACAAATGTAGAAGGTATGATGCTGCTTGCTGCATTTCTCCACCATGCAGATTGAAACTATACTAAAAATTGTGGGTTGTTGGAGGTCTGTATGGTCAGGGATAAAACAAGTTAACTTGGCTTTTCTTTGTGCTATCATTAATCTTTCCGGGTAACAGACCAGCAACAGAAAAGAAAAACAGAGAAAATGGCTTTTCAGAAAAATACAGGGTATGTGAAGCCCCGGTGGAAAGACAAACAGAAATGATTCGCTTTTCTTCCAGCCACAGTGTACAGGCACTGGTGTAAGAAAAGTAAATAAAGCACAATATAGGCTGGAGGAATTGGAAAAGGTTAATTGAAGACAAAAGTAAGTCTTATGCAAAACTGACATGTAGCTCAAAGGAAAATTTAAAAGAGGACATCACAAAGAACAAAATCAGAGACACTTTTTAAAGCACAAAAAACCCTTTAAACAGCATGAAAACAAATATAAATAATTAAATGATTGAATGACTCTTCTATTGTTGTTGAATAGTTATGGTCACTGCTATGCCTTTAGTTTTCTAGTGTTCCTTTCTCTGCCAAGTTGTTTCATTTCCTGAGAGTTTCTTTGTTGGGATTTTTTCTTTTCTTTTGTCTCTTGAGTGCACATCTTTCTATTTCTCTATTTATTTTCTTGTACACTCAAATCTTTTGTCTTTTTCTGTTCATTTCCCCGTTGTGTTTAGATATGTGACCTGTACTTTTAAATCCTTTCAGAAAATATCATTTCCTCAGCACTTTTTCTGGATCTCAGTGGAAAACATCATAGTGCCAAGGTAAGCGAGATAAAGGAAAATCATAGAGCCTGGTGATCAGAATATTTGACTCTATGGAGCATACCCTGGATTACTTTGTGATTTAAAAATTAAAGTTGCTGATGTGGTTGTAATGAAGCTGCAGTGTTGCCTTGATTGAAGAAAAAAATGTCCATAAATCAAAAAAACTGACATTGTTTTGGAAAAAATGACATAGGTTTATGTGATGGAATAATAGCTGTTCACTGACATTTACAACTAATCGTATTTTACAAGGTTTATCACTTAAGGCTGACTCAAAAAGCACCCATAGACTGCCATGTCAAAATGGCTCACTTCAGGGTGTCAAAAAGCACATTTGAAGCCTGGTACCAGAAACATTTTTATTCTCCATGGCTTTTGTCTCCCTTTTTAACGAGTCTAGTGGACAGAGTGTGGACAGCATTACTAAGCAGCATAGCAATGACATCAAACTCGTGAAAATTAGAATTTGTGCTGTGTGGTCAAATGTTTGTGCCTGTTGGACACCTTTCCTCTCTTTGTTCTCATCACTGTTGGAGTCGTTACTCGCAAAAATTAATAAAGTAAAAGTAATTACACATATTACACAGAACTCTTCTTAAAGTGGAGTACATAACTTAATTTGTCCCATGAGAGAATGATTAGTTACGCTACTCGTTGCCTTTCTTTTTCATTTCCTTATGTAAAATGACCTGAAAAATATTGTTTTATAATTACCAGTCAACAATATCAATCTGAGGCTACAGCCCAAAAACCAACACAAATCCCTATCATAATGAGGACACGCATATGATCTTTCTCTTTGTAGTTGGGTGTGAGCACAAAGCCGACAGCACACAGCGAAGATCAAAACCTAGACTTTAATCTAATCATAATCAAGATGGGAGCTGCCAGAATTCTAATCTTCAGGCTACAGAATGGAATTAAGAAAGTAGTGGGTAAAGTCACATTGTCTATGTCCATTTTTCTCATATAGTTTATTAATATTCCCTAGTAAAGGGTGCGATGGAAAGTTTGAGAAAAAATAAAAAATAAAACAAGGACTAAATGTAGGCTACAAGTAGCATCTATTGCACTTTCAAATTTAAAGAAACTGACACATTAATGAATCAATGAATACAAGTTACAAATATAACATAAATTAGTCTGAAATATGCCTTTATTTTTTTTTTCATTAAGTGAATTTTGATGCTTTCTATCTTGAGTAAAAATGTAAATGACTGCTTTTTCCACATAGTATTTCCAAAGTGCAGTGTGGCTACTTTTACCTAAGTACAAAATCTGATGATTTATCCACCTCTGTGTACAGCACTTGTGTTTGTGTATGTTTCTCCGCCTGCAGCTGTAATAACAGCCAGAGTCTGCTCAGGCTCAAACTCCCAGACCTGAGCAGAGCTTCACTCAGTGTTAATTTGCTTATCGCTGGATGTTCTCTCCTGCCTTTCTAACGGTAAGCAGCTGTGAGGCCTGCTAATTAAAACCTGAAAGGAGGGTCTGGTCCTCTAATGTGATCATACATGCAATGAAGCA
The DNA here is from genome assembly GCF_000239375.1 of Pundamilia nyererei. Taxonomy (NCBI): domain Eukaryota; kingdom Metazoa; phylum Chordata; class Actinopteri; order Cichliformes; family Cichlidae; genus Pundamilia; species Pundamilia nyererei. The sequence continues at coordinate 617,164 of NW_005187554.1, read as the reverse complement.
CGTACCCGCTGACACGTGCACGCGCAACGCCACTGATCTCCATTGTTTGAGCACATGCACACACTGAGTACATAAATATATACATTGCTTGGCCTGCATATCTGGTTCTCTGGTTTATAGGACAGTTTGGGTAATAAAGACAACAGGGCTAAAATTTATAGTTGGGTTAAAAGTTGAAAATGTGTTTTTGAAGTTTTTAATGCTTTTTTTGTCCTCTTGCAGTTGGCAATAATAAGCAATTCATTCACACAATGTTTTTTTTTAGCAAAAGTCACAGTTAAACTCCAGAATGAAAACTTTTTTTTAAATGACCTCTATACTACAAGTAACTACGCCATAATTTCCACTCCCGCTCTATTAGTCTGTCGTACATTATGTCATAACTTCTACAAGAGCAGAGTTCCCTGTGGGAATGCTTATAAGGTTTTTTAGTCACTAAGCAGAAACTCCCCTGTACCTGCTTTACCATGCATGTGTGCACTTTTTTGTGATATGACAAAACTATATTACTTAATTTTAACACTGTGTTTTTGTATGTGTTTGCCACATTTGCAAACTGTTGTCCTGGGGTAAAAAATTATCGTATCTGTGGAAGATGCAGTCTAAAACTTTACAGGCTTACAGCCGACATCAAAATAAAGAGCTCAGTTCAATAACGAGTGAGGTCTCGGAGCTCATTAGGGATAAAATCAACTGATGTCTGGTGAAAGCACATCCTTTGAAACCGTTTAGCATTGTGGATACATTTGATAATAAATGTAATTAAAATTGACGATTGCTGCATTGTTTGTACTGTATCGGCAGTACACACAGGTAATTCCATGGATCCCTTTAATTGAAGTGCAGTGGCATTGCTCTATCAAATACCACAAAACACAGTAAGAAGAGATTTTTTATGTTTTCACTGCAAACAATCAGCCTGGCTTCTGCCGATGGGCCTCTTTTTTTGTTCTCTTTGGCCTTTCTAACTCAGATCAACATTTTAGAAATCGCATTATCCAACATATTGTGTAATGCAGAAAGACTTGGTGTATAAAAGGCCCCAAAGTTCATAGAATAGTTTTACTGGTGTTTATAAGTTTATATAAGTTCATTTAATGTTCAGTCTTCTGCCAGTTTGGGCCAGCCCACCTTCTAGTGACATCATCCGGTTAGTAAAGTGGGCAGTTTAATGTCGGATGAGCAGTGTTGGTCCGGAGGGGGTGCACTGATTCCTGGGGGATGTTATGTGTGCGTAAATGACAAGTAAGTAGTGACCTGTGTTGTATTTTGCCTTTGTTTGTGTCAGTACTGTAGTATGTTACCATTTAGGAGCTAATGTAGTCCATAGTTGGAGCCCACGCATGCAACGCGTGAGTTCACCCTCATTTCATATGCTAATTTATGTTGTTAGCTTACCCCGGTTTAGCTTTGTTGACGCATGTACGGTCGCTCGTATGTCCATAATGTCATTCCTGTGTTATCAGACCTTCTCTGTATGTTGTATGTGATGCTTGTGATTGTTTACTTTGAAGTAGCGGAGTTTGTAGCGAACAATTAGGTACGAGGATTAATAAAGTAGCGAACGTAGTTCGACCGGAAGTATACCCTTCACAATAAGAGCATTATAGCGGATTATAATTATTTTGTACAACTACCGGAAGTAGTTCCTTTGTACTGACGGTTGCTTAACCTCGCACTGTTTAGTTGCATAGTGTGAGCAGTTTGAAGTGTATTATATTTTTCTGATCTTTATATTTGCTTATGTTAACTATATTCTATCATGTTTATATTTGAGTGTTTGACTTGCCTATTCTCTTTATTTATCGTTATTTCCCTTGTTTATTTCCTTTGTAGGAAACCACACACACACCTATGTACACCCGCTGTGTTTACAGCCCCAGAAATTGAGTGATAACAATAAAGTGCCTCAAACGGAACCTCAAGCTCCCTCCTTCTTTCATACTCTGGGACAATTTGGCCTTAAGTGGTGTTCTGGCCGACACCGGGGTGACTGTAGTGCTCAAAGACTGAATCAGTACCACAGCCGTGCCTATCTTTGATATCTCCACTACACTTGGGGAACACAAAGTGCAGTCTTAGCAGCAAATCAATTTATGTGTCCTCGCTGTTTGAGATAAAGGGAGGACTTGCGGTCTGATCTAACATGCTTTGTTGAGGTAAGGAAAGGAAAATGGCTTTTTTGTAAAACTAATGAAAACCGATCTTTCCCTCCAGCTATGCTACCATACATTTTAAAAGTGTCACACTCATTTGTCATTTGTTAGCTAATCCCATTATGCCACTGGACTGACTGCTCTGTCTTTTAATTTGCTGACTAAGGGCATAATTACTTTAACAGCAGTCTGGCAGTTATTGGAAACACATAGGGGCTGAGGCGAGTCATAAACCATAAAATGACATCTTTGCCAAGTTTGACACTTAAAAGATTTGCGATGATATATTTACTTACACAGGTAGGTGAGCCAGCTGGGATTTATACAATAAAGCAATTTTAAGGATCTAATCTAGACTAGCTTATTTTCTTCATTTTCTTTGTAAGTGGAAATGATAAACATAAAATGACTATTTATGTACACTGTATGTATGTGCCAGTGTAAACAGGAAGCAGAGGCTTGATTGTTTGTCATAAGGAGTTGAAGGACATATCGTAGCTGATTCTATCAGGAAATAATTGTGACATTGCTTACAAAAGTCTGTGGTTGATGCCCAGTAATCAGTTTTGCTTAGCAATGTTCCCAGCTGAATGAAGTGACCTTATTGTTATTACAGCCGTATTACACATGTTACACTGGAACATCATTCATGAAAGGACACACTCTCAAACTACTCATAAAAAAACAGAATATCAACACAACTGAGAGACCATCATCCAAGTCATCAGTAAAATCCACACAGTAGGCAAGGATTGCACTGATACATTCAAATCTGCTTCTGAAAATTCAGTTCATTTTAGTTTTATTTATGTCACCAAATCACAACAGCAAGGTAGGATTTGCCGCAATTGGTTGGAAGTGAAGGTCGAGGTCTGGCAAATATAAAGATGTCAGGTATGTTAAAGAGAACATGAAGGGATGTCCTCATTCTGACACTACTACACTGTCAACAATAGCATGAATAGTCTTACTAAAAGTAAGAGTAGATCCGTTTATTAATACAAGAATTTAATTAATCTTTTTTGAAAATACCAACTTACTAAAAAGACTACTAAATAAACTGTTGACCAGGTTGTCTAAGTGTATATAATCTATTTAAAACCCTTTTCGTGATATCATAGTTTCTAATATTGGTATTGGTAGCCGATGAAGTCCAAGCTTGGTGTCTGACAGTGTCAGTAATATTGACATCACTGTCACAGTTTTTGCCTACGACATGATTAAATAGTGATGATAGACTATTATCGGTTATGGTTACATGTTGTTTCACACATATCTCGCATAACATGTTTATTAAGCATAAAAACTTAATTTAAGTGAGATATTTCAGTGCACACAGCAAAATAATAAAAACAAAAATCAATTTCTCTTACTTTGATTTATTTACTTTCCCTACGTCTGAATAATTCATCTTTGTCAGGAAATTAATCATTAAAAATGACCCAAAGAGGACTGAATTTGAGAGAGTGAATTTGGTTTTCAGGATATCATGCTCTTCAGCGTTGGGATGTATTTTGAGTTTGCAACCCAATAGGAATATCATATCACTGCAATACCCTAAATAGTACTGAGTTTGTACCCAGTTTTTATGAATTCTCCCTACTTCACTGACTTTTCCATCTAAGTCCGAGAACAGTGATTAGGAAAAGATATAGTAATTTTTGGGACTTTTCCTATCTTCAACTTGCAAGACATTCTCTAAAAATCAGTTGGAATTGACCGAAAGGTCTGTTTGCATGTATACAAAGGACAAAACAAAGCTTAAAAATACACCCATATGTATATGGACACAGTTGGAGTGAATGTTATACATCTTGTCAGCTTAATCTGACAGACACATGCAGCTGGGCAGGCAGGTAGCAGGTCAGGAGCTGATTAGCTGATAAGGAGCAGGTGTGAAGGCTAAACCTGTGATGGAGAGGGTGTCTGCTGGGCAGGTGTAACGTGACTGGAACTGGCAAATAAAAGACTTTCCCTCTTAACTATAGAGTGTCAATCCACTCTAGATACAGCTGTGAAGGCCACTCCACACTAAAGAGTTAGGTAGGAATCAAAAGGTATATGAATATCCATGCTTGCCACTAGGTAAGAAACATCCATCACCATGGATACTGATAGACTCTTTGCCCTCTCGATACGGCACGTTCTCATGCGTCATCTCCTTGTAAATACAGAGATGACGCATTAAAAGTAAGTGGTTTCCAAGTTTCATGCACAGCTAAATTAATATTTCTGAAGCAGAAACATGCATATCTAATTATATGATATATGTCATTCATTTTGTGAAACAAGTGCTTGCATTTGTGTTACCAGATTATGATATGTAGGTCAGTACCCCCACAGACTCCCTGTTACTGGGTTTTGAGTTCACTTGCACTCCACACCATCTGGTTTGGATTGATCTAGAAACATGGAAAACATGGAAATGGGATGGAAAGGAGACTGACTTGGGAGTTGCAATATTCATTCTTTTAAGATTATTTACAGCAAGTTTTTATTCCCTTTAATATGTGATATGTCTGTATTTCTTCTTCTTGACATCACTTAGCGCTCTCTTTTCAGAGGGCAGAATCTCTGTTTGGTCAGTCAGTGATTTGGTTTTAATCAGGTTGTCTCTGGTTAATGATTTATAGCAAAGGAGACTGTTATTCTGAAAGATCTATTTGAATCCTGAGCTTTGGATTATGTGGTTTTTATAGTTTAGCCTGTTTTGTGAACTTTTTCTCCAGATTATAATTATTTATATACATTTTATTTTTTTAATGATCTCACAGGTGGAGTAATGAATATGTTGTTTATCAAAAAGGAACAAGTCAAACATAAAATTATACCAAGCAAATTTTTTGCTGTATTTCTGCAACAAATAAGACTGAAAGCAGAACTTCTGTATGCTGTTCACAGGTATGGAGACCATCTGGCCTTTAGACTGGTGACGTGCTGCGGTGCTACTCTACTACACGTGACAATTTTCATCTATTATACTACGTCTCCAGTTTTCATGGAGACGTATTATAGCTGTACCTTGGAGTTCATATAGTGAGTAACTATGCAGAGAGTTTATTATGGCTGTTTACTGCGCTGTGGTAAATCCACTCTGCTGCAGATCATGGGTTTTAACTCCTGTTGTGAGTTACTGATGCTCTAGTGTGTGATGAATCAGATGCATTTTAATTTGACCCAGCATGCCAGAATGCAAACTGTTCTCAGCGGTGGCAGTCATCTGAGCTTTCCTTTATACATGCAAAGAACAACAGTTAGAAAGCTTCTCTAATTAACTCAGCTGCTTAAGGTTTCTAATTTATATATCATAAAAGGAAATTTGGTTTCTGTATCTATAACTTTCTGGTGATATACACCTTTGCCCATATTATGCTTTTATTGTCTGTGGGCAAGTGTTTCAAATTGTGAGTGTTAAATGCGCGAGTTAGGGTTTCACCTCCAATACCTGTATAAAAGATTGCTGTGTAAATATAGTGTGCAAAAAAACAAAAACAGATCTTGTTTCAGATTAATACAGAGAAAAGAAATCCCTTGTAGAAATGTAGTTCTGCAGGTGTTTCAAAATCAAATACCTGCAGAACTACAATCTCTATTCTAAAAAAGTAAATATAAGCAGAATATAATGATTTAAAAAATAAATAATTAAAAAAAAACGATAAAAAAAAATTGTGTCTCTTTTTGAGTTTGATGGCAGCAACATGTCTCCAAAAAGTTGGGATGGTGTCAACAAAGAGCTGTAAAAGTAAGCAATATAAAAAGGAAACAGCTATTAGTACAAGTTAGGGCAGAAAAACTGCATCTTTAAATTGTGGAACATAATCAGAAAACATTTTCCTCAATATAAAATTGTGAAGACTTTCAATGTCTCATCATATACAGTACATAATGTCGTCATAAGAGTCAAAGAATCTAGAGAAAGCATACTGGATGCCCGTGAGATTCAGGCTCTCAGACAGCACTGCAGTAAAAACAGGCATGGTCTGTCATGGAAATCACTGCATGGGCTCAGGAAGACTTACAGAACTCATTGTCTGTAAACACAGTTCACATGCCATCCACGAGTGCAGACTAAAGCCCTATAATGCAAAGAAGAACCAATACATGTGAACATATAAATGGTAAATGGCCTGTATTTATATAGCGCCTTACTAGTCCCTAAGGACCCCAAAGCGCTTTACATATCCAGTCATCCACCCATTCACACACACATTCACACACTGGTGATGGCAAGCTA
>NW_005187554.1:586319-608746 GCF_000239375.1 Pundamilia nyererei | reverse complement strand
ATAAAAAGCATGGGCCCAACAAGAGTGATATCAGTCTGTAAGATGTTAGTTCTCAGTTAACTAAACTGGAAAATAACTGGGAAGATAATAAAATGAAAACATAAAAATGAACTTTAAAGAGTTGTATTCTGCCCTAACCTCTTGAAAATAGAAAATCCACAATAAAACAAATGTAAAACAAACAAGTAGAAACAGAAGTTGGTGCCCGTGATGGAACAGTAAGAAATGGGCAGAATGAAGGGGGATTTATAAGCAGAAAAGCAAATAGCAACTAGTACAAAAAAACAAAAAAAAACAAGGTTGCAGTGGGCTGAAGAGAGACAAGCATAGACTGTGGATGACTGGATGAAAGTGATTTTCAGTCACGAAGCACAAATCTTCACTAGCAGAGGAGATGGTACTGCAACTTTTATACAGTATTTTTCAAATGACACATATAGAGACGACTGTCTGAAGAAAGCAAGAAAATGTCCCACATCATTTATGATACTGGGTTGCATTACAGATGTGAGGAGATGACACTCATTATCTGAACAGTAAATGCACAGGTATACATTTAAATTTTGGACACTTTCCTGTCCATCAGAGAAAGTAGGTTTGATGATGGTGATGATAATGGATCTTTCCACAGAGCAAAAAGGGTGAACACTTTTTTTTCGGGAGATTCAGATATACTGAATGACAACTGATGGTAGAAACAGAAAAGAAAAATGGTCCAGGATAAAACTCAAATCTGCAAAGCACTTCTGAGATGTTTGGAACCAGCTTGATGGAGAATGTTGTTTTTCCTGAAGTCCATGCCTTAAACCATTCAATGCATGATAAAAGTGTGAGAAGATGCAACAAAGTATTAATTGGCATATTTTTCCTCATGATCCCAACAGGTGATATATGTCCTATCCTTGATCTGCAAAGGAAAAAAAAACCCTCACAGCCTTAATGAAAATAATTTTACATGTTTGAGTTGTTTGTTGTGGGCTGATTGCATAATTTTTGCCAAGGCTTGTACACTGGTCATGCATGTGTTCTTATATGATTGTGATATCTAAAAGAGGAAAAACAAACACAGTCTACACACATACACTGACTGGGCATAGGCTCACAATTAACAATGATGCTAAACAGTGACAACCAAAAAGTGTTGTGATAAACTACTTGCTAATAGCTAATCCTATATATGCCAGTCCATTTTTATTTGACACCTTCTTAAATGAAATTGTTACAAAAGCCGGTTCTTTTTTTGCATTGACTAACTGATTACTGTGCATGAGGTACATATTTTTATTCCTTTCATATATGTTATGATGCAAGAAATTGATCATAAGTGTACTATAGAGTCTAGTCTGCCAGCATTACTGCACTTTAGCATGACGCTCACAAACCTATCCTTATCAACCCAGCTACTCAAACCAATCAAGGATTGTTTGAGTAGACAGACGTTATACAGCAGCAGCTATCCAAGGACTATGAAAGCCAATTGTACAGATATTTTGAAAGAAGGAAAGTGTATTTATCATTCTGATGATAGGAACTGTAATCTAAAACATGTAAATTCCACTATTAAATATTTAATAACCATCTATCCATCCATCCATTCGCTTCCGCTTATCCTTTTCAGGGTCGCGGGGGGAGCTGGAGCCTATCCCAGTTGTCATAGGGCGAGAGGCGGGGTACACCCTGGTCAGGTCGCCAGTCTGTTGCAGGGCCAACACACATGGACAGACAACCATTCGCACTCACATTCATTTGCACATTCACACCTAGTGACAATTTGGATTATCCAATTAACCTATCCCCACAAGCTGCATGTCTTTGGACGGTGGGAGGAAGCCGGAGTACCCGGAGGGAACCCACGCAGACATGGGGAGAACATGCAAACTCCACACAGAAAGACCCCGGCCTGATGGTGGAATTGAACTCAGGACCTAAATACTAAATTATTTTAATTTTGTAGTTTATCACATGTAGCCCCCATACCATCCTTCAGGAGGTGCTGCAGCATGCTTAGGCACCACTAGAGTATCAAGACACTACTCTGGGAAATTGTTCATTACTATGGAGCTCAAAAATCCCATTCATATTCTCCCTATGGACTTTGACTATGAGCCATAATGTTATAACCATCCAAAGCAGACTTAGTATGATCTACAAAATAATGAATAGTGCTCATGTAGAAACCAATAAGCCTACATGATATCAACCTTGTTTTACGGACAAAAAATGTTGTAGAAACAGCATCGTCTCTGGTTGGTGGATGCTGCTGTTTAAAACCGCAAATGTCAGGATACTGGAATAGAGCATTCTTGACTGTAATCAGGAATAATCCTAGTTTCCATACGGATAACTGTGCTATACAGTACACACACACACACACGCACACACACACACGCACAGTCACTGTTCAGTCCTATTTGCCTAGACAAATAAATTCATGTGAGATAAAGATGTGACCTTAAATTAGATGATGCAGATATTTCTGCTCAGAGATCTCCTCTCACTTCCTTGGTGTCACATTTTAACACAGTTAGTATGCTCAACATAAGCCTGTGAGCAGGCTAATGTTGAGGTTAGGTTTTCCTAAACCTATTTAATCAATTAATTTTGGTACTCTAATCAAAACAGTGAAAACAAACTAGGTACGAAATAGAAGCTGTATTTGGTACCTATATTTGATGTCTAATAAAGGAGATTGGGTTGGTTCAGACACTTAAATGTGGCAGTTTCTTTTTCATGTTATGAAATCTTCTCTTAGTTGATATCATGGTTTTACCCCAAGTTTCTTTTCCTGAGGTTTCTATTCTGAGGCCCTCTGTACCTGTGTGTGATTCCTAAGCATGATCATTTACTGTATAAATATTTTAAACACAGCTAGAAGTCAAAGTGCACCAGCCACTATCTCCAAAAAGTTGATTCTGTTCATCTGGACGTAGTGTTTTGTGGGAGAAACGTTTCGTCACTCACCCAAGTGACTTCTTCAGTTCCTTAATCTTAATTAAGATTAAGGAACCGACCTCCCAGACCACTGTTCCTTCAGTGGGCTGGTTTCAGTCATTATGCAAATGTTCTGTTTATAAGATTGGGGAAACCTGCAGTCAGCTGAGACTGAAGAACTTTTTGAAGATTTACTTTCCTGGATGATTGAGAATTCATCAAGACACCAGCCACTATGTTTTCACAACTTAAACTGGCTAGAATAATACACCTTGTGTCAGGAAAACAATATCACTTTGTGTACAGTAGCAATTTGATATCATTAGAATTGGTAGTATTTCAAGCACCAATGGTACCTTAACTCCAGTCTTTTATGAGTAGTTCATGTGCACCCAGTTCTGTTTACAGCATCAGACCTAGATGAACGTGGGGGTGGACTGTGGCTAGAAACCCTGTGGGTGCAGTCCTGTCAGCAGTAGATCTCACCGCCAGCCACAGATCTCACTGGGGGATATTGCAGAAGGTTCTATGATTTTCTCCCACAAATACAGATCATTCTTCTTCTGACAAATGTATAAAAAGCCCTGAAACCATGAGAACTGTTTGCCAGAACATTATCAATGTTACAGCCTTCTTTATGAGGAACTAAAGGAGCAATCAGCTTCCTGTGTGCTCACCGATCCTGCAGCACCCACGCCCTCTGCCTTTTAACGATGCTTAAGTAAACATAAACAGCACTGTATAGTTTTATGGTCTTAATCAATCAACAAAGACTATTTTGGACTCTGGGGATTGCAGCTCTGCTTTTTCCCAAGTACGGTCACCAACATGTCCCTAAAACTTCACACAGATCCCACCGCTATAGGTTGAACCTGAATCCCTCAACAAAACATCACATTTTATGTTATATAATTTTCTTTTTTCTTTTCATGTCTGATTACCTTTTTTCCATACTTGGAACTGTCTGGATTCCTTTTTTAACTGCTAATAAGTCTATGAAAACATATCGTAAAACATAAAACGCTGCCAGAGTGAAATGCTATGTCTTGTGGCAAGAGACAAAAAGAAAAAACTAAATATTATATGACAGGTAAAGTAAACTGAGAGTGACAATGTGTGAAATCAGAGCCAAAGATGTTTGAGTTTTGATCTGCTTACTCATCTGTTTCAGCAGTGATTGTTTGAAAGAGTATTGATAGATCTTTGGCTATCAAATAAAATGTCAGACTTTTAGCTTGCCATGTTTTAGTGCTCAGACTTTAGATACTACAAGTCCGAGTCTATAAATGTGACAGTGTCCCGCACATGTTACAAGCTCAAGAAACATTTGTCAGAGAGTCACTAACCTCCTTTGGGGAACAAAGGCATCTGACCTTTTCCATCTATTTCTAGGAAGCGCGGTAGTGACGGATGCATCCATGCAAGCTTCTGACAGTGTTTGTGTTGGCAGCTAGTTAGTCAGCTGCATCTGTTTCCGCTCTGCTCTTTAGTCATCGCTGATGTTTCTTGGTGGTGCACTCTTTACATGCAGATTCTTTAAAACAACCCAGTCATTCCAAGAAGGGATGGAAGAAAAATGAAGTAAATATATAAACTAATATGTTTTCTGAGACTTTTTTGTTTTTCAGTGCTGTTTGTCTTTGACTGTTTCTGTTACATAATTGCAGACACTTTTTTTGGGTGGTCGGTGGGGGTTGATTATTGGCCCTGAACTAAGGCCTTGAAAAACACATTTTTCCCCCTTTTGTTTTATATCAACTATATATCTATTTATATCTATATCTATATCTTTTTGGATTTATGCTCCAACTATTTGATAGGAAGGCGCTACAACCAAGCTAGCAGATATTTGAAACAATGCTTAGGCCCACAACAGGTTCCGTATGTATAACTTAAAAAAGAAAAACCAAAATGACAATTTAAAGACAGATGTTTCCTCTTTTATAAGAGATACAGAACACTAGAAAGAGTACTTGCCTTATCTCCATTCAGAGCATCATGGATTTCACTGTTCAGAAAATCTGTACACGTTTAGATATTTACATGTATAAATAAATACATCTTCAGGAATTGTGTGCATATATATTTTTATGTGATTGACTCCAAAACGTACATGCAAGCTACATCCAATAATGCATTGTCAGCACCATTAAAGCCCTTATTGATTTTAATTTTGTTTAATTTTTTTCTATGATGCTGATTGATGACTTCTCACTCTTCAGGTTATGACACCAGACTGGCTAATCTGTGCCATCATGAATCCTTGTCATTTCTCTTTAAACCTGAAAGGAATCTTTGTCAATTTGGTGGTCCAATGCATTTCATAATAACACATTTAGAAATTCAGATAAGCTGAAAAAGTAGAAAATATGATGTCCAGATCGGCACAATTTTTAGTTTTTCTTTTTTCTTTTGTGATATATTTGAATTTTTGGGAACAATAAGGACTTATAAATGCTGATTATATAATTATATTTCTGTTGGTTATTACATAAATCAAGAGTAAATATCATCACACTCAACGATTGCTACATTTAACTAAATGCATATATCAAGGACACTTCAACATTACACACCAACACCAAATCCAACATTACATCTCATTGTAGCATAGTCTTGTGTAAGTTGGTGAATACTCTTAAGGATAGAAGAGTGACAAATAACTTGTGATTGAAAGTATAAAATGTAGTCTGAAACAGGAAAGTACATATAAGGTTGGCTTTATCAACTGATATTGCATATATTTTTGAATTTGTAATGCTGCTATAAATGTTGCTAACATTACACTTTGATTTTAGGATTTAACTGTGTGCTCCATTCTTTATCATAAGATCATTCTCATTAGCCACTTGAGGGATTGTCTAGTGCTGAAAACATGCAAGATCAGTTTCCCATGTTTTTCAAAAGTAAATTTACACTAAAAGCAGATCTGGACCTTTTTATTGACTTGGCTTGCATACATACAGTACAGCTTTGGTGTTGTGACATGGGAAAAAGATCTTTCTTTGTATGAAACCACTGTTCTGTTTACTTCTATTTATGAGATTCCCTCCTACTTGATTTTCCCATCTTAGCAACTTGCACTTAAGTGGTAGACAAGGAGCTCCACCACTTAGCCAACTAGCCAGCACTGTCCTCAAGGATGACTCACACAGGATACATTACAACCAAAAGGTTGGGTGTAGTGAAAATCCACATTTTTATATCTATGTGAGGGTGAGATAACAGACCAGAACCAAAATAGAAAATAGGTTATGTGATAAATATTAGTCATGCATTGATAGTACTCCACTATGTGAGATATTCTTTTATTTAAAAAAACAAAGTATTTGGTCCATGCTACAAATTATTCAGGCAATCAACTGATTCAAAACAACCAACTGTTTTACTGCCGTTCCACTTTAATTTCCCTTTGTTTTACCTTTTAAAAAGTCATTTGCTCTACTTTCCATGCAATAAGGTCTTAAGGGGGGGAAATCACAAAACACTTCACATATCACAGTCACATCTTTCTGGATAAAACTTTAATGTCTTCTAAAATGATTTAACATTGTTGTACATTTAAGGTGAATCTTGAGGTTTTTTAATAAAAGCAAAACTGCAAAATGTTTTTCATCGTCTTATCTTATACTTGTGACTTGGTTTACAGTTTTTCTTTCTTTTGAAAACACTCACTAGGTAACCACTGAGCGGTAGGGAAACTTGAAACAGGCACTACTCCATTTAAAAGTAAAAGCTGTGTCTTGTCACTTTTGCTTTCAAGGCAAACAGTCTATGTTTCCGGTATGGGTCACACTGTTCAGAGTTTCACAACTGCATAATGAGTAATTGGTGAGTGTTTGAGGCCAAGTTGGCGCCATGCATGTATTCATGTTGGAACCGCAGCAATATACTATTGACCAAAGATATGGAAGGAGAATATTGGTGCAGCAATTTATAGCTCTTTGCAACTAATGTCATTTAGCAACGGAAAGCAATACCAATGCGTGTGGTTAGATTTTAGTGACTAGGCCTTAGCAATCGATTTAATAATGACTGTTAGCAACCTCCAGCAACTTCTTTGTACAACTACAGTAGGGGAATACTCATTTTTCTCCAGTGACTCAGCTTTATAGATTTGGAATGCCTTAGTTTTTCAGACCAAATGGAGCAGGTCAGAGACAATAAACTTCTCATCTTCTTCCTCCATCTCTTTTACTTTTTCATGCTACCACCATGTGTCAAAAGTGCATGGTAAACAATGGGGCCCAGCTTACACATAATGATAAATCTGTCTGACAAAGTTCCAACACTGTGATGCAAGTAGTAAGTATATGTTAGGTTATGTTCATAAGGGATTTTTTCAAAAGAATGATTTTCAAATCCCAAACTGAAGAACTAACTTTCTGACCTAGTTAAAGATTTGTCTGGTTTCCATAGAGATTACTTTTACATGTTTTGATATAGATTTAGTGTGTATATTGGTGTGTGTTGGTGCATCCCTGTACTTTTTTCAAAGGAAATTTTGATTTACATTTGAGGTCATGCTAGGAAACCATCAAGTTTAAGAGTCCAAATTTAGGAACGTGCGTGTGTGTGCGGGGGTGGGTGGGTGGAAAGGTGGGGCTATTTCAAAAGGCATTTTTTTCACTTTAGCTGAATTCAAAATGTAATTTTGAAATGTAATATCTATGACATTCACAATTTGGATTTTGGAAAACAAAAGTCTTCCAGATTATAGTTTGCACGCACACACACACACAGTAGTTTATTATAAATATTTAATCGAAATTCTTCATTAGTTTTCTTTTTTTCAAACCATCTAGCTACTGTTTAAAATCTCCCCACCTACCCACCCCTGCCCTAGCTACTCAATTTAGTTGACCAGGAGCTCCTGGTACTGCTCAGACCGGAGGAAACGGCCAAAGGAGTCTTTCTCCATGAGGGCATAGATCCTCTTCTGGGCCAGGTCAAAGGTTGAAGGGGAAAGCTCCACCAAGTTCCTCAGGGTCACATCCTTGGTGAAGTGGTCAATATTGACCTGTTAGAGAGATTTAAGACAAAAAACCAAAATTCTCTCAGAAGCAAGTAAAACTAGGATAAATAAGAGAAGTTGATATAAAATACGGGTGAAAATACGAGTAATATTTTAATATGTTAGCACTAACAGGCAGGCATCTGTTTCTATCTAGTCTAACCTCTCATGCAAATATGTTTGCCAAGACGGTAACGGCAATAACTTGAAATTTTACACTTAAATGTGATGTCACAGAGGCTACAGTCTTTGTTATTTCTAATTTTATGAGGTCATTCTGATCAAAAAGGTAGATCTTATGAAATAAAAACAAGTATTTCTAAAACTTGTTCACTCAAAACTCACTTGGAAGACTCAGTCATGGTTTTCTCCATGTTAGTTACGGAGTGTACCAATGGTGATAAAAGCAACAGATAAATGATTCTTCTTTTTCTTTGTTGCAAAAGAGAAGAATTACCACTGTTCCAAATGCTGGATTGATTCTCAGTTTTAAAAAGTTTGGTTATAGAAGGCTGATGAATATTATGCTTTTGTTTCTAAATAATGCAATTTGAATTCTGCCTCTAACCAATTTTATATATATTATATACAGCTCTCTGTGGAGTGATTGCTAATCTAGGGTGCTATGTGTTTTGGTTGTCATTCTCCTGCTTTTTGTTTTTTAACTTTTCTTTTATTATTTTCAGAAGTTACTTAATCATTCTTAGCCTGGTTTGATGGATTTTCCTTAAGTGGCCCAAACACGCAAATATTAAAATATGCAAAAAAGTTATGCAGTTGTACCAATGCTGCAAATATTTGTACATTAAGGCTGTTCTGAGTAAAATTTAACCTGTATCTATTTAGATCCACCAGTATGCCTCAAATTGTGGCAAACAATGTTCTTAGTCAGTCTTGAAACTGTGAACCTGTGGACTGTGGAAGGCAGGCAGAGCACAGAAAACCCACACAGGCGGGGGAGAAGTTACAAACACAGAAACGACCCAGCCGAGTTTAAAACCAGGAAACTTCTTGGTGTTTTGGGATAGCACTATTAACTCCACCATGCTGCCTATATCATTATTAAGTATAAAATAATGTTAATATAAAATGATATAATTTAACGTAATGAATTATATTAATAATTGAAGGTTGTAGCGATGGTACTTTGGCATTGTGAAATCAAAAACAAATTCACTCTCAACTTAGGATACAGGATTAATGAGTCATTTAATAATGTCAGATAAACTATTTTTACATTCCAAACAGATCTGTGCTTTGGAATTCAGCATAGACAGTCATTATGGAAATCTTGTCCTGGGTCAGTTTGACCTGGAACATACTGTGAACACATGAAATACTTAGAGTATGGAGAGTGTTAAAGTAAGAGGTCAAGCATCAGTTTCCACTTTGTGAAACAAGCAATGTATGATTAATTTGAAGATTAACTATCTATCATCTTTATGAGGCTGAGCTGATGAAAGAGTAGGGATAGGGAAGTGACATGAGTGCCTGACCTCTCTGGGTCCCTCAGACTGGATAAAGTCTTCGTAGATCTTCTTTGCCTTGGCAGCCATCTTCGCTGGGTTCTTGGTCTTCTTGAAATCCTCACAGGCCATCCAGAACTCGATGTTTTCATCACTGAACTCAGACTGCAGGAAGCTACGGAAGGCAGACAGACCATCTGATAGAGGGAGACACGACAGAGAAGGTCATGAACTGATATGTTATAGGATACAGACTCACAGGTTGTTATCAAAATCTCTCTCCTGGTATGCACTTCACTGAGGAAATATGTTGGCAATTGTAAGCTTCAGTTAAGTTACAGTGACAGTCTAAGTCAAACTAAACATGATTTGAGTATATCCGTTACACTTCAAACATGGCTCAAGAATATGGGTAATGTCATATTCCCGCAAAGACTACAAAGTTAAAACAAATACAAAGTTTGTCACTTAATGAAGAGACTTTCAATTTACTAACGATACAGAGGAGTCAGCTGTTAAGGTGAAATGTCAGAACAGTACAAAAGGATCTCTGCAAATCACAGTACTATATCATCAACCACTGTGCTTATTAACAGCTTTTGTCTACAAAAAGGGACTAATTAGAGAACAGCTTACATACAGCAATGTAGAAAGAAAGGGACTTACATGTGCTATAATGTATCATTTCTATTTATTTGATGACTGTACGTAAAAAAACAAACAAACAAAAAATAAATAAATTAAAGGAACAGAAAGCTCCAATGTCATTCTAGCAATGGTGACATTGATAAGGAACACTGATAACAAAAACAAAGAAAAAAACTCAACATGGGTTGTTCTGAGTCCACCATTAATATAACTTGTGAGAAAACTGTTTGCGTCCAATGAAAAAATAAAGACTTCTGTTTTTATTCAGTTTGCAGGGCTCTAGAGTGCGACCAATTTGGTCACAAATGCGACCAAATTTTTCAGTGGTGCGACTAAAAACAAAATATTTGGTTGCACCTGTGCGACCAACTGTTCGGGTAGCAAAAAACCCCCAAAAAAACTGCAACCTTCCCTGTGGTCAACAACAGACACACATTTTGCCCCTATCGTGGACTAAACCAATCAGAGATAGTCAGGGGCGGGACTTCTCTGATTGGCCGTGGTCCAGTTGAAAGTGCAGGTGGCAGTGGGAGGTGAGTAGATTGAATAAAGCGATATCAATTAATTAAATCCTGAATCGACTTTTAAATATAACTGTGTTTTGCCAGAAACGCCAGATTCTCAGATTAAAGCTCACAAGACCATTTCAACAACAACCAAACAGCAGATGAGAGCAGGTACACGGATTCCACACAAAGACGTAAACACAGACCTGACGCATCAGAATCAACTTTGTCTTTCTCGGCTTTCTCACCCGACAGCCCGTAGACGGACACGCTGTCGGAGCTTAGCGGTTCTGATGCGTCCGGTCCGTGCTGTGATTATGTCTTTTTTGCGCTGATTCTGAGCTGCAGGTTTTGTCTCTCTCCAACCAAAATTCACCGAGCCAGCAGCAAAAGAAGCAGCAAACTGCGCTTCACATTTGATCAATGTCGTCATGAATTTTGCTGTTTTGCTTCCACGACTATTAAAATCACACTTCATGCACAGCTAGCTCTCTCTCTATCTCTCTCTGTACTTCAAGAACAGTTTCCCGTCTCCAATCTCTGTTTTCTGTATTATTCATTCGCTTATTACCCACCAGTCTACCGTTGTTTACAGCGCTGTCGGCTGCTGTCTTTTTCTTTTCTTTTTCTTTTTTTCACTTGAATGACCTCCGACAAGAAAGGCTATTTTTTCTGTTGTTCAATACTGAAGAAATTTAAACTTTATATGCAGAACATTGTAGAATATTTTTAAGGTTATCTGCTATAAAAAGCCAGACCAGGAAAATCAGCTTCATGTTTTTCTGTGTTTTATTCTCAGTTACTTTCACACAAAGGCATCTGCTGTGATGTTCACAATTCTGGTGAAGTCAGTACTGATAAATGATCAGAATTATAATATTTCTGACTGTCTGAGGCTAAATTGAATCGAATCGGGACTTTGAAAACCGGAATCGAATGGATTATAGAAATCAGTGATGATACCCAGCCCTAGTGAGCAGCCTAGGCACGACAGAAGTGGATGTAGCTGTAATAGGAAAAGAACTATTGCTAACTTTTCTTTTAAGTTAAGGCCTGATCCTTCTGAAATTCATAGCCAGTGCTCTGACACGGTGTCATCAATCTTTGAAAGCTGAAAAAGCACAGTATATCCAGAAAAACACATTATATTATATAAATTATTATAAAATTTGTGTGCACCTAACTTTTTAAAGTTAGGCGTACCGGTACGCCCATGGCAAAAAGTTAGTCTAGAGCCCTGAAGTTTGTTATGGATGGCAGCCAAGACTTAGGAAAAGCTAATAATTTGGATTGTAGAGGAGAAACTCCTCCATTCCCAAGCAGCAATGTTTCGTGCTAAAAAATGTAGCCACTTAGGTTGTCTCTAAGAGCACATCCTCTCTAAAGTGACAGGATCTACTTATCAGCTCTTTAATGCTCTTTCATTTAAAAATGCTAAAATCCATGTGCAAACCCAGACACAGTCGGCAGTAATGACAGACTCTACTCTTGCAGAACAACACTCCTTGTCAAACAGTAGAAACTGTTTCCGAACAACTCAATGAGCACAAGAAATGGTTCAAAAGGAGTGTTGACTCAGCCTCTAGATTTTCCAAAGACTAATCCCACTGCATATTAACTGAAATAAGTCTGATCCACAAAGGCCCCAACCTTCAGCCCACAAGGCCCAAAGGATCTATTGCCAGAGTCCCAGAGTCATGGTTTTATGTATGAAAGACTGTTTTTTTGTTAATTTTCACTAAACTTGGGGAATCAAATGCAGGACAGAGATCCAAATGTTTAAGCTCACAATAGCACGTTTTTAGCTGATTCTGGTCTCTGTGGCTAATTTCCCACTAGACTGCTTTTGCAGAGCTGGGCTAAATTTTATGAAGGCTTAAAAAGACTTGTTAATACTTGAGAGCCTGTTGCTGCTCGCGCATTAATGCCAAGTGACAGGTGTGTGCTGACTAGCTGTCTGCTGATTACTTCCTCACCCAAGTCACTGAACTGGACCTTTCAACCATGTTTGTGATGTTGGTGTCTTTTGTATGATTTTTCCCAAATTATTGTTATGTGACACATAAGTCTGTGGATGCAGCTTGTGCTAACTTTGCACACCTCCCCCTTGTCCAAATATGGACACTTCTGGCTCCCCCTGCAAAAAGCTGGCAGTGACATAAAACTAAGTCAGTGCTTCAAGGCTGTTTTTCTCAATGCAGTGGGTGATGTCACAGAGGCTATGTCAGTCTTTTGTATAATGTCTGTGGTTACTCCTCTACTTTCTGTTACCACACTCCAGGGAGAGGGTGACAACCATGCCGTCTTTTAGAAAAGGTCAGGCATTTTTCATGAATTAAATCCTAACCCCCCCACCACCCCCCACCAACCCCTCAATAACTGACCACTGTTGCTGTTTTTTTTTAGAAAAATATCAGTCCACCTATACTTTTCTAACTGCTACCTGTTTTCCATTTGTCATACGGCTGTTTTTCCCCTCCTGACTAAAACCATAATTAAAGAATTACATAGCAGACACCTCAGTTTCAAAAGCCTTTATTTGACAAATGAAACTGCCAATGTTACACATTCCATGTCTAAATAGGACTTTACATGATTAAGAAGCTGACAGAATTAATGTAAACTGTGCCTAGATTACAATGCATTTCTGTTGTTACTGATTAAAAGCGGATGGATGGTGTATGCTATTTAGTGGGGCTTTACCTCATACCTTTAAAAAAAAAAATCCACAAACAATTAAAAAAAAGCCCCCACAACTTTATAAACATTTAGACAACTACCTTTCAGGAATGTCAAAAAGTAACAAATTGATTATTTATGGACAAATATAAAAGCACTTTGGTTATCACAAAATAATTATCCAAACTAAAGCTTGATAAAACAGCCACTCATTTCCCCGAAGGCCATTGTAGCTCAACACAATGCCTGCAAAAGGTCCCATTGTCTATACAGGCATATGCTGCAAATGATAAGCTTTCTGCTGCGGCCTCAGGCCTTTATCTTCAATCTAAATGGCTAGCTTGATTAAAAATAGCTCAGAGTCCTAATCAAGTTGTTGCTTTTTCTTTTTTTGTCTTTTTTGGAACGAGTACAAGGGCACACAAAAAGCAAAGCGCACATGCACAGGCACAAGTTTGTAAATGAGAGCTGCAGCGACCAAAGAACACAGCCTCGTGTTTAGTGTTTGTGTATCTGCCTTTGACTCGATACTCATGAAATTAGTTTTATTAAGCTCCAGTGAACCTTCTTGCTGATAGCAAGTGAATCATTCAGCAACACGTTTAAAAACAAAACCCCTAAAAATGAAATTACTGTAATTTAAACCAAAATACTATGCCACCAATTAAACCCTTTTTATGTCAAGTGTAATCTTTTTTTCCCTTTTTTACAGGTAGTTATGCATTATGTATTTTCTTCATAATATTGACTGTTGTGCGAGGGCGTTGGTGGTGGGGTTGTGGGGGGCAGAGTGTATCTCTGTGCATGAGAGAAAATAATTCATTTACAATCCCAGGGGACTTAACAAGGAAAAGCCATAAAGACTAATGTTAATGCAAAATATCATGTAGATAAATAATCACGGTGTGACAGTTTGCGGCAACTGTGCAATAAATCAGTGCTGCTGGAATCACTTAGACTGCTCCCTAGAGATGTAACCAAAACACCCATAACCTTCCTGGGCTGGTATACACATTTATTCAAGCATGCAAACACTGGAGGGACGTACATCTCTCTGCCCCAGACGGTGCTGAAGGAGCCACTCAGAAAGGTCCATTGCCACTCCACTGAGCTCGGTAGAGGAAATGGTTCTCTGTTCACAAATCAGCAACATCTGTATCTAGGGTTTGTTTTAATGCGCAGGGGCCACCTAAGTGACTTATTAGCTGGGGAGTTTACACGTAGTACTAAATACCGCTAACCATTAGAGTTAATCATCAGTCTTGCAGGCTCTCAGGCTTTCTGTTCACTTTGCGAGGTAAACAGCCGAGCCAGAAATTGAGTGTTTGCTGCGCATAGTGACTGTAAATATTCCTTTCCCTTCTTCTTACATTTTTCAGCATCTATGCCAAAAACTCTCTTTATATAACTCTGTCCCCTGCAAACTATTTCATTATGTGTATTATGTGTTTTTTTTGGATAGATATATAATTAGATAAATGCATTTTATCCCCTTTTTAAAGATTTAAAGATGTTATATAAAGGTTTTTTATTCATATTTCACCAAGCTCCTGCTACCCATAGTGTACTGTAAACCCATGCAGAGTGAGCACATAATATTGGATGAGATAAAGATCAAAACCTTATCGTCACCATCTCTCTTATCCAATTAAAACACCATGGCCACATGTAGGTCTTAAGCACACACGTTTGCTGTCATGGAAACCAAAGCCTGCTAGCTGTACTGTTTCTGTTTAAACTGTCTTGCAGACAGACACCAGACCTCAAAGAAGGCATGTTTTCACCCTTTGACACTGATTAAAGTTAAACTACAATGATAGCTCTTACATAATGGAAATGACAGCTTTGGACAGAAGAAAATAATGATGTTCTTCAGGCTTCTCTATGAGTACAACAAAGCAAATTCACTGTGTGGTGCACGTAAAAGGGTAACTTTACTTGGAAAATGTTCAATTTTGGGATTTCAGAAAGCAGAATTGTTGGTGTGCATTTCTTGCTTTGCTGTTACATAAACTGAAAGACGTGTGAGGTCCAATATCAAGAAGCAACAATTTTCTTTTTTTTTTTTGAAAAAACACTTTAGAGACCAAACACTTTTTAGTAACAGCCACATCCACCTATTCATGCGGTGCTTTACTTAACACCCTTTCTATCTGCCACACACACATTTATAAGGAGACGTCAGGGGCACTACTTGAACATGTGTACTGGAGGAGACCTTCCAATCCACTCCAACTTCTCGAGCCACAGATGTCACATAAAAAAATAAAACTCAGCCTTTTACAAAAAATAGGCAACAACAAGAAACGCAACAAAACGTTCAGCTTGAGCTTTCTGGTTAAGAAAGTGTAAGTGTGAGAAATAGAGAGGGTTGACCTACAGCTGTTGTTCAGGACCCGGTCCAGACTCTCACGCCATTGAGAAGCCTCTTCAGGAGCAGGCCTGTGTGCACAAAAACACCTCTTTTCAGTCAGGAGGAAAAACAGTGTAAAAGTTACCTCAGGAGCTAAGAAGGCTTTCTTTACAGTCTTTAGCTGCCATGTTGTTAGTGCTTGAAGCTTACAATTTAAACTGCAAAAAAACAGTTATTAAGGTAAACTTATCGTACAAAACTGCTTCCTGCACAATGCAGAGACTGCTAAGTGGCAGTAAAGGTCAAATGTATGTATTTATTAATAATCAGGAAACATTTCAGCCTTCTCACTGAATAACTGTACAGACACCTTTGTACATGAGTGCTGATCCAACCCAAAACAATCCTTGACTTTGAGAAATCTCACTCAGACTCTTTTTTTTAAAGCAGCCGGTTAGACGTAGATCGTTGTTGATCAACACAGGTGTTAATAATCACAATAATTAAGGCTCAGACCTAAAAAAATGATTCTTTGATTCTTTAGTGTTTGCCTTGTTTTCCTTTGAAAATGGTTGGGGAAAATAAAAATGACTGTCAACAGACACCAAGTAAACCTCTGATGAACTGTTGCCAGACAGCTTCAGAAAACAGGCTATAAATATTCAAACACATTGTATTGTACTGTATTGTCCTTGTCTGAAAAAGGCCAGATGAAAGCTTTTGAACTGAGTTTGCACTATAAGATTTCACATTTCTGCAGAGGAAAAATAGACCGTCTATGTCTGAATCTTTCCCTGTCATTTCCACTGAGCTCCAACTTTAAACTCATTCAAAGTGGACTTTTATTAAAGAAATTGGACAAAGAAGTCAGATTGTGAAACAATGCTGCCTTCCAGTCCCCTTTTTAGGGAGCATTTCCAAAGCAGCCTGCTTTTTTTTATGGGGGAAAAATAGTTGGAATAGCTAGTGAGTGACACCCAATCTGTATCTTTAAAAAAAAAACAAAGGAAAAAAGTGTGCTTCAGAAAAAATGAGGGTTAAGAATAAATAATAAGAATTCAAACCAAAGCTTACGGAATAACGAAACATAAATTCAATTTTCTCGATGATATAAGAAAAAAAATGGAGTTCTGACAGCTCAGGCAGGAGAGCAGCTGCGACTGCTGTCAGCCAAACTAAACAAAAAGGTCAAAGGAGCTGCAAGACAAATTTATAATAAATAAACCCAAATAAAGCTTCTGCCACAGCCACATAAACCTTCCTCAAAGCTGCACTGTGGCTGGTTTTTAGGTGGTAAAAAAAAAATCATCATGCTTTTACTGACACAAGTCAAGGTCTTTCTAGTCTAGTTATGCTACAATTTATTTAAAACATTTTCCATTATGTTAAAAACAAACATTAAAGGCAAAAGTTTCCCTTACAACACCAAAAGTCTAGGTGTACAGTAACAGAAGACAAATAAACACAAAAAACCGGCATAATTTAGCATCTCATACATATTTTTCCACTACCACAGTCTGTTCAAGGCAATGCATTTGAAATCTCAAGCTTTGTACCGTCACACTCCCAACGTCTGAGCCCACTCAATGTCTGGGGAGGTTTCACTTGATCTCCACATCTTGTACCTGCTTGGGGCTCTGTTCTCCCGCTTTACCATCAGTTATCTGGTTAACAGATAATCAGGAAAACACTACCCACATCACAGACATTCAGCCCTCGGAGGGAAAAACACTCACTTCTGGAGCTTCTCCGGTTTCTTTTCAGTCTTCTCAGGGTAGGGGATGATGAGGTCGATGGCATTTTCCGGCTTCTGCAGTAAGACTCCTAATTTCGACTTGATCTCCTTAGCCCTGAATGACAGAAAGAAGAACGGGACAACAACGCTTTAACATCTAACAGTCCGGTCCAGATGCTTATCAAATTGTGACACTGTGATAAGTGTCATCCTCTAACCAGAGTAGTATATTTGAACAGGACACTGACATTACACTCACAAGTAAAAATCTGCTTTAACAATCAGTGTAACACAGCTTCAGAAATAAAGCTGCTAAAACTGTTAAAAAAAAAAAAAGTCAGGAACAAAACCTAAAATCCAGGTCTTGTTTTTATTTTAGTATTTACCACACTTTTTTTTCTCTTTCTCTCATTAAGCAACATGCCTGACCTCCTTCAGTGTTTGAATGCTTAAGCAATACACTATTCATCTGTAAAACAATAAAAGCTTTAAAACAAGTCATGTACATTATTCTCTGTGTCAAAAAGCCTGTTTAAAAATAATTTATAGGAGGCAGAAAATAGACCACAAAAGTAAAAACTCATAAAGTGAACTTCTTTTTGCTTTAAAGTGCTTTCCAGTGCATACTGTTAACTTTAATGGCACAGAACTCCCACAAACAGGTTACAAAGCTTAGTCAAACTTTGTGGGATCCAAACCACATCACAGCAACACACTATTAAGATGTAAGCAATGATTCAGTACTCACCTTTCGAGGCAGGTTTGGGGTAAAGCGGCTAATCCTTTGCACATTTTCCAGTGCTTTCAATTGCAGTAAAGAACAAATTCAGTTTTCCTGTTAACCCACAGTCACTCCAGGGTTCCTTTTCCTTTCTGACTCTGCCTTTCAGCACATAGGGAGTTTTATACAGACGCCTTTTGGGCTGCGGGCCAACAGCTAAGCCAATCAGACTGGAATGTGTACTGCACGGGTAGCCTGGCTGAGGAAGGGTGGGTTTTCAGCTGTGAATGGCTCTTTGCTTTGAGGTTTTAATTAACTGGTCCAGATACAGAAAGGAACATTAGATTTCACTGATTTAAAGTTTATGTAACAGGGATCTGAAGGTGCTAATCACGGTGTGGTTCCCATCTTGTCAGTGTGTTTATTTTATTTGCAGTGATGCATTTGAAAACAGTTCTTCTGGATTTTGTATTTATAGTTCCTGTTATATTTGTTAGTACCAATTTGTTTTCTGATCCTATTTACAGGATGTTTTTTATTTTTATTTTTTTTTACCATTTTACACATTTCTTTTAATCTGACACATGAGCGTGGCTAAGAGTGAATGTGTTTACAGTTCAATTGAGTTCTTTTTGTATATCACAAATCACAATAACAGTCTGCTCAAGGTGCTTTATGTTGTAAAACCCCCACAATAATACACTATGCTATTGTTTAAAACTATAAAACTATAATGTATAACTTAACTGCGACTGAAGTTTGATGCTAAGTATGAGCTAATGTTTAACTTGTTTTGTTCCAGTTAATTGTGTCAGCTGTGTATACATAGACTTTTTTTTAAAGTCACTTTATTTGGCTTTTCCCCGCCCAATGTACTGAGCAAAGAAGAAAGAAAAAAGGCAAATGTACACATTAGTTATAAAGGTATTTTTTGATTCATGTTGGGCTATTGGGCTAATTTTGATTACAAACAAAAATCTGCAAAACTGTTGTTATTTTTAACCAAATTGAACTTTTAAATTTATTGAGTATTGATAGTTTAAAGCCATTTATATGGATATCTGAAACCCCAATCTGGAACTTTTGTAGGCTTGACTTCTTGTCACCAGAAACTCTAAATTGAAGAAGCTAAAAGAGAGCCTTCATCAATTTTCATCTTTTGACTGACATATTCCAAGTTCCAAAGTCTGTAATTCTAACTTCTAGTATGGTAGTTATGTCCCCACTGCTCCATATTATAGCTTACCCTGCGACTTAACATTTTTAATTACAGATCATTTGCTCATTTTGTTTATTGTTGTTTTATGTCACACAACTGACTGTGCTGTCTAAATTACAACCGACCAACTGCGTCTCCTAAAAATTGCATATATACATAACGGCAATAAATTGTTTACCCAGTTACATTTACTGGGCAATGTACATCTATTTGCTGCCTGGGTTAAGCTGCGCCTCATTAATTATCTGCATCAGAGTAGACATGGTGGCTGAAATGCATGACTCATGTACATAGCAATCAACTCTCTCACTTGAGAGCAAGATTTACATCCTGGCTCGAAGACACCCGTACTTTGGCAGATGCTGTGCTGCTTTCTGCAGAAGTATGAACTCAGCTTTAACCAGATTTGACCAGAAATTTGATCAGAGATAATGCTTCTCTGAAAGAAATTATGACCACTAAAAAATCCTGTATCTGACTTGCACATAATGCAAATGCAGTAGCCAGTTTTCTGGCTGAATATTCCTCTGATTATATATAAATATATAAGAATAAATGCTCACAGTGCCACATGTGCTCACTCTCTGCAGATTCACTGCAGAAATACATGCAGTTTTGAAAAATAGGCACTTAAGTTAAGGTTAGAAAGGGTAGTGCGGTTTACTTAAAGGTAAGTATGCCATTCGTCTTTTTTTTTATACACTAAGTATAACTTGGTCATAATTATTGTTTTCCTCAAAATCAATTTAGCTGTAAATGTTATTTTCACAAGGCTGCATTGGACTGGGAGACGGTGACAGTTTTCTCTAATCTTGTACATTCCATTGAGTCACACAATATGGTGCGATGACAACTTCAGGGTTAAGTGTTAATTCACACATTGAGCGTCCTTAAATGTCCTTCAACCATGACGCATTCATCGATTCAGTCTGATTCATCCCAATTAGTTTTCAGCTGTTACAGCACTTATTGAGCATTATATTGAATGTACTGCCCAAGGTCCAAAGAAGAACATTCTGTTGAATGACTAAAGCATGATGTGGTCACAAGTTTTTCATTGACAATGTAAGCCACCTACATTTAATTGAGAAAAATAGTGATGAATTTCTTCATTCACATGCTGCTTGCCAGTGTTATAAAGGCCGGACATGTTATACGACCAATTCATTACAAAGATAGAGCCGACTAATCCGAATTCTCTCAAAGTTTTGATGCTGATCAAGATTCTAATCGGCAGCAGAAGTTATTAGAAAGCAATTATGAGGCTTCTGATTTTAAAATCTCATCATGAGCAGGTTATTGTACCAACTTTATTAACCTTAGTGTCATTACTCTTTTGTGCGTGCATTTAAGTCACTGCCTTGGGCCCCTTT
Source organism: Pundamilia nyererei (assembly GCF_000239375.1). Classification (NCBI taxonomy): domain Eukaryota; kingdom Metazoa; phylum Chordata; class Actinopteri; order Cichliformes; family Cichlidae; genus Pundamilia; species Pundamilia nyererei. Next base: position 588,101 of record NW_005187554.1, on the reverse strand, counting down.
AGAGCCAAATTTAAATCTCTTTCTGAAACGTGACATGAGTGTAATACGTGCGACATGTGCGCTATAAGTTAATTTGTACCACTGAGCATACACGTAACTGAATACATATGCACTGACCTGCTTTGGAAAGGAGGAAGACAGTTCACTGTTAGCTCTCAAAGCTAACTGCAACAAACCTTTCCCCCAACAACGATCAAGACTTGAATACTTATACTTAGTTTTTAACATACATGTGACTCACTGAATTGCTTCAGTTTACTTTTCTTACTTTGGTATTTTATTTTTTCTGCAGTAAAGAACACTGAAAGTAAACAGAGCTCAAAATTTGCTATGGTGATGAACCCCATGAGATGAAAATCTAAATATATGAGCCAGAACAGCCCTGGAAAATTTCTAGTTTCACACAGTTTAACACTAATAACAAATAAATAAACAGCCATTTTCCTAAGAACATTGAGACTGCTAAAAAACAGAGGTAGGGGTTTCTCAAATGAGCCCGAGGTGCCCTCTGGACCATGATTTGCATTCTGTAGCCTTAAAAAGAAATCATCATGTTGCTACAACAATGTAGTCAGAAGGCGTAGGCCTCTGTACAGCCAGTGCTGTAGGCCAGACAAAGGAGGATGGTAAATTATGCAGCACTTGTTAAACTGAAATAAGAAAGTGCACTTTATTGGTCCCCGTGGGGAAAATCCCTCTCTGCATTTAACCCATTCACTCAGTGAAGCAGTGGGCAGCCACTGGGCGCCCGGGGAGCAGTGTGTAGGGACGGTACCTTGCTCAGGGGTACCTCAGGGTAGCTGTTCAGGGGAATCGAACCCCCGACCTTCCGATCATGGGGCCACCACTCTACCTACTGAGCTATCCCTGCCCTACTGAGCTATCCCTATCAGTCTGTCTTGGTATAGGTCAGGGGTCGGCAACTGCATGCGGCTCTTTAGTCCTTATAGTGCGGCTCCGCGTGGTTTGGCAAAATAAATTAGAAGTATTTAGCTGAAGTGTAATTTATTTATGTTGGTTCTTTTTTAACTTGTAGTTTTAAATTGGAAGATTATTGTGATATTGAAATATAAAAATATAATTATATTCTATTATTTTTTCATTGCTCAAAACAAGCGTTACACTCGCGGAAGCCAGTATACCCGCCGAAACGCCGTGCATTTCTCGAGACTTTCAACCCCAGATAGGCCAATTATAGACCTTCGGATCCACATTATGTCAGCAGCTATTCTCCTCCGTGAACTATGTTAAAAACAAACACCGCTCACGCCTCACAGATGGCAGCTTACAGTCCTGCGTAAAGATGAAGGTGACTTCGTACAGCCCCGATTTGCAGACACTTTGCACAGAGGTTCAGGAGTAGAAGTTCCATTGTAAACATACCACGGCAGACCCGACACTGTTTGCATTGACCACTTTTCACACACAGTTGCTGTACGCATACAGCCGGCTGTAGCTTTTCAGCTCACAGCCCGACACATACCAACACAACAGCATAGATAGCACAGACGTTAAGGCGGTGAGGCGTGATTGCGGGTGCCGCTCAGGTGCGTCCACCTCCCCTGCAGCGGCGCTGCAGAACACCCCCCGCCAAACACATTAACCAGGTAAAATATATATTTAGGCAGAATTTTGCAAATATCTATTTTTCATCTTTTAGCAGCATAGTGCTTTTTTTCCAATTATTTTTTAAAAGTCAGGTCAAGGCTCCAAAAGCCCAAAGGCGATATAAGGGTGGCGGCTCACAACAGTTTTTGTTTGCTACATGGATCATTTTAGTTC
>NW_005187554.1:583477-585265 GCF_000239375.1 Pundamilia nyererei | reverse complement strand
TGTTCTTAATCATAGAAACCACACCATATCACCCCTCCACATCCTCCTACTGTATGCCATACCTCCCTGTACCATCCATCTGACCGCCAATAAACTCCACCTGTGGTAATCTAATCCCTGGATGTCAGCCTCTCCTTCTGACCGAGGATAGTTACTATTGCAGCACCACCCAGCATTAAACTGATGTACACCATTCTGTACAAAGTGGTCCTTCGAGCCGGATATGCTGCACCTGCATGACATGGCTGCCTCCAGAGATCAGGATGATGCACAAAGTCCCTGTCCTAGCAGGATCCATCGAATCCCTGGACATCTGGTGGACTATGAGTTGTCCTACCATACCCGTGGGCCAAGGCTGTCACCCAGTCTAACAGAGGAGGTTATGATGGCACCGTCAGACTCTCACTACACAAGGAGGCCGGATGTGGAGGAGATAAGATGGCGAAAAATGGAGGATTGTCTGATTAATATCCTGCATCGGATGCGATCTCTGCAAGTGACTGTAGCAGAGTCCCGCGACAAAGTTCGGCACACTGGCCCTCCCAACCTACTGGTAGGGCTGAGACTACAGATGAGCTGCACAAGGGGATGCTATGTGGGCTTGTCACAGTGGCCCAGACTCCTACTCCAGACCCTGGCAACTTCACATCTTGGGAGGAGCTTGTGAAAGCTACTTACCATGCACGTCACGGGGCGGCTTCTCCTCCAATGACTGCCACTGATCGTGTGGAAGCAGAGATAGCCATTTTGAAGTCAGCTCAGTATGACAGTTTTCCGGAGGAGGTGATACCTTTGAAGAAGGGATGAACTCTGGCCCTGAATAGTTGACTTTGTTCACTCTGCCCTTAGTACGATCCGGTTACTGGCCTGATAAGGGTTGGAGGACGCCTGGACTCAGACACCATACACCCTATTGTGCTACCTCCCGAACACCCGGTAACTAAGCTCCTTGTCCAACACTTTGACACGATTCTGTTGCAGCCTGGTCCAGAGCGCACTTATTGGATCATTAGAGGGCGACAAGTAATCCGGAGATATCAAAGACAATGTGCAGAGTGCCAGAAATGGCGGGGGAGGCCTGCTCCCACCAAAATGGCTGATTTTCCGGCAGCGAGACTCCACAAACCTGCTTTCTGGTCAATGGGAGTTGATTGCTTTGGTCTCTACACTATCAAGATAAGCCGGAGGCATGAGAAGCGTTGGGGCAAGAGCTGGCAGTTCATCTTGTAATCGGAAAGTTGCTGGTTCGAGCCCCGGCTCGGACAGTTTCGGTCGTTGTGTCCTTGGGCAAGACATTTCACCTACCGCCTACTGGTGATGGCCAGAGGGTCCGATGGCGCGATATGGCAGCCTCGCTTCTTTTCTTTATTTGTTCTTTTTTTCTTTTTGCTGAGTAGACAGCAGCTGGATCACTGTCTTTTGTGTGCCACGGACCGTTTTTTTTTTTCTTTTTCCTGGATCACCTGTTGAGAAAGAAAAAAGAAAACAAGCAGGCGAAGACGAGAGCAATAGAATAAACAACATCATGATGATCTATGGGAATATAACAGTAAATTAAATGTTAAACATTATTGTGCAGCACGTAAGATCGACAGCGCACAGTGTTCTTTAAGGTAGGAGCCAAAAAGGGTGTAGTTTGTGTGTTTGAGCACCCGTGTGTACACCTGTGAGCATGAACGCGCTTGTTTTTAAAAGGTTCCTACATGTAATGATCTGTTAGAGGGTGTGGGGAGCCACAGCCCCGTCCACCAGGGCATGAAGCAAGTATGGAGGAGATCAAAACTCCAG
>NW_005187554.1:574798-583291 GCF_000239375.1 Pundamilia nyererei | reverse complement strand
ACTCCAGACATCCAGAGGCCCTCAGAACACAAGAGACCAAGGAAGACCAACAGAGGGGCAGCCGCGCCACTGTCCCAGAAAGAGCTGAGGAGAGTCCCAGATGAGGGGTCACTCAACAGCTGCGGAGCATAAGCCAGGGAGGGTTGCAGTGACGTGCCCGGGAGCTCCGCCGGCAGCCAGCTGTGCCTGAGTGACCGAGCCCCAGGCTGAGAGGCCGAGGGCACCCCACCCCCGAAGTGGCCCGAGCAAGCCCCAGGCTCCAGGCCCCGACAAGCAGCCACCAAGGAGTGAGCCGGTGTGTACCTGGATGCCCATCCCCGGACACAAAGAACCACCAACGCACCGATGTCTTAGGGCGTCTGCCACTGGCAGGGGAAGTGGTGAGGGGAGATAGGCCTCCATACCTTGGAGGGCCTGAGATGTCGCCAGAGAGGTGTCGTCTGATACCCAACCTGACATGGACACAGACAAACAGGCACACACAGATACAAACATCCATTCCCACCCTCATGCTCTCATATGCAATTACTCAACACTCACCCAACGTGGAGACAGACATAAAGAGACACTGTACCCAGGTGGTGTTACCCTTTTCCCTGTGGTGGGGAGATGCAGACCGCCCCGACTCCGCAGCAGCAGGGAGGCCCCACATTCCAGACCCCAGTCGGATGGCCAACTCCTCCTCCTAGCCCTGCATGTGTGGGTGATTGTGGTGGAGCAAGAAGAGGGAGGCAGCTGGAGATGGGGAGGGAAGGAAGGGGCAGCCTCGCTTCTGTCTGTCTGCCCCAGGGCAGATGTGGCTACAACTGTAGCTTGCCTCCACCAGTGTGTGAATGTGAGAGTGAATGAATAGTGGAATTGTAAAGCGCTTTGAGGGTCTCAAAAAGTGCTATATAAATGCAATCCATTATTATTACCTAGATTGCTTTTGTTGTTGGTGGCAGCTCAAGTATGTTGTGGGGGCTTATCACCTAAAGGTTTTAGGCTATGCTGTATTCTTGCTGTCTACTTATTTGTAACAATAGTGCTTCAGTAATGCTGTGACAGGCAAGAGAAGCAAACAAAGCTGCATAGGAGATTTGCTTTCATTTCCTGGAAACCAAAGTTGAAGAAGGGACGGGCCTTTGAGTAGATGTGTACTTAAGGCAACGGCAATGGCTGGACTGCTGTCCAAATAAACTGGCACGAGTTGGCATCCAGGTGCTTTGTTTGCCACTCTGACAGGGACTCTACACTCAATTTACACATGTAATGGTTGTCTGAAAATGCAGTCAACACAATAAAGTAGTCTTTTTCAAAGATAATGGTCTCCAAATGGCACAATAAATGCATGCATATTGTGTGAAAAGGTAGCTTTAGCAGCTGGACTGGACTTATTTTTGTTTTGTTTTTCAGCTGAGTTCACCTTCCCAGACACTAAATGTAGAAAATTAGCTTTTGGGAGTTGATGAAAGTGGATACATTAGAGTTTCTCCCAATTAAATATACAGGGAACAAAAGCTGCTCTGCCCTTCATAGTCACAGATGTTATGCAGGCAGAGGTGGCTGAATACACTTACTGTACTTGGAGCTCGAGCTGTTGGGTCTCATTATATAGGATCCTGTTATCTGAGATGTTTGTTGCTCTTTCACACAGCAACACTTGGCTTTAGTTCACTTGCAGTACGTATTAACCCTGACAATTAGCTCTTTGAACTCAGATGAACAGACACTTAACACTCCTTTTTCAAAATGACAACACATTATTTTCTTCACAACCATGTTGTTACTCTTACACAATTATCACTTTTTTTTGTCTCAACCTAGAGTTTGCCATAATTGCTGTCTTCCAAGGAAGAAAGTGAAGCAATACTTCATTGTTACCAGATGCTTTTTTTTTTTTTTTTAAGCATAACAGGAAGAAGAATGGCTAACATTATTCTAGAAATACAAGCAAGCGCCAGTACTAGGCTAATCTCAGGGCTCTGCTATGACTCTTTGGCTCAGATTAAAGAGATTGCAGACAGTTCCTGACATTTCACTCACTTCCCACTAGTTAAAGGTCAACAATGAGCATTCTGCGATAAAGACTGCAAAGTAATAATGCGCTGGAGGAGAATTTGTCTATGTTTGAATTGAAGGCAAAACAGGCCTCCAGTGATGTCAGAAGGTCAGTAGGCGTTTTGTGATAAATACAGAACGGGGTTTTATTGTTGAAACCAGATTGGTTCCGAGATCGTGAACATCTAAAAATATCCAAATGGTTTGATCAGCATTATAGAGGTATTGTACTCCTTAAAAACTCCCTTTGCAAAAACAGAGATATAGCAGATAAATGGTTCTAGGCTTTTGTTTGATTTCAGAATTAGATTTTCAGAATTGCTGAAATAACTTTGATACCATAAGTTTTTTGTTTGCACCTCCATGCTGCTGATCATTTTTCCTCACTACATTCTTTCTTTTGTTAAACCTACTACAAACTGTCGTGACCCAAGATGTGGACACACCTGTGCACTTAGAATATTATTAGTGTTTATTGCAGTTTGGATCGGATCATTTTATAATGTTTGCATGGAACATCAGTATCCTGGCCACTTTTTTTTCCTTTGCCAGATCATTGTTGTTATAGCTAATAAAAACTAGAAACTAAAACTCAGTTAAAAAAAACTAAGTTTATTTACATAAAAATAAAAAATAGTTAAAACCCCCCAAAAAGAATACTGTGTAAGTCCAGAACTAATAACTCTGGTCATTGAGGAAAAACATGTATTCTCCAGCTGTTTGGCGAGTAGTTGCTAGAAATTGTAGCTGTTGATAATCGATTGAAAAGAGGGTGCTGCACCAAAACCCTCACTGTGTTTGCTTTGGTCATTAACAGACTGCTGCAGCTGCTCATAGTTTCGATGGAAGAGGTGGACTTGTTACTTGTTATTGGTGGCTGCAACCTGCAAGTGACCAAGGAAATCACAAAGAGGAATTCAGTGCTGTTTTTTTGTCACCAATTCCCATAACTGCCAGCAAACACAACAATCGGTCATAAAATTAACACTTTTCTTTGGTGACAAGTGGTTACCACAGAGTCACTGAGTGGCCTCTGAGCCTGTGTGAATCGAGCTTTATTTCATAGCCAACAACCTCCAGCAACCATTCAAGCAGCTGAGTACACATTTTTTCCTAGTTTATTGTGATGTATCTTACTGATATTTAATTACATAAATAAAATAATTTCTGTTGGGATCAAAGATTAAAACTGTATTTACTAAAGTCTAGAAAAACAGAAGTAAGAGAGCTAACCACTCCACAGGAAATGATATAACTATCCCATGTCCTGAGATAACACTGGTATTAATCTACGTTAACCATGGCTGTATGCTGACAGAAGAGAGGCAAGTCAAAAAGATCATGAGCCAGTGGGATCAAACACATACATATACCACATTCAAAGGGAATTTTGTACATGCTCACGCTATGATTTTTGTCTTTATTAATGTCACAACAGAAACACTTTTGATGTGTTCTTGCTTTCTTAGTAAGACGGCTGTGCAGAAGTGCAGGCATGAGGCTGGTTGAATAAGGAGGTGTCCAATTTCTCAGTACTCTGTCCACAGGCCGGCGGGAGGAAATTAAATTGCTTTTCCCACAGCACCATTAATTGTTTTTGTTAAGTTGTTTATTTGTAAAGGCTTTTCCGGTGAACCTGGCTTTAACATGGGGAGGGGGCAGTGAAAAGCGGCAAAGCTTGTTTTCTCTTAAATTACTGTGGATTTGACTATTAAGGAACTGGCATTAATACAGGGAGGAAAAAGATGTGTGGATAAATAATGATGTATTCGTTATCATTCCTGCCTTAGTTAAATAAATTGCATTCTCTGTTTGGAGAAATGGATTTTCCATTGGAAGGTCAAACCTAAATACTAGCAGTGGATCTGTTGCTAGGCTTCTTTTATTTAACACAGTTAAACACACCAAAAAAAGATATAAAATAAAATAGAATAAAAGATGATTTGCAGCTCATGTACTTCTATTGCTGCAATGCATATTCTTCCAGAAATGTACGTTTCCAGCTGTTGCTGGCAGCTACACTAAAGAATTACATAAAACATTGTACAAAGTACATTGGTTGGACAGTTATGTTCTAGAAATGGTGGGTCCAGATGCAAATGTGTTTCCTCTGTTTTTGCAGTTAAACTTCTACCACATCAGATCAGATAACCCACAACTTTAAAACAACGCTGATTATCACATCATTTTATTCAGTCATGCAGTCTAGGTGTGTTTGGTTTTCAAAGATAGGGGCATGCATCAGATGAAATGGCCTTAAAATTGGTGATATAAAAACAAGCCAAGCCAAACATGACAGTGAAAGTAATGCTGTGTATGGAAAATAGCAACAGTTTGAGGTGACTGTTACAAACACAGAGGAGAGTTCAATCATGTGGTGTGAAAGCCTGTTTCCAAAGGAGCTCACGTACATTGTGTTTGTCATGTTCACACTGCTGGCGGGGTTAATGTACTAAGGAGCACTTCAAGAGCAGCTTTGGACTGGTGGCTGTCTAATGGACTCGTAGATGGGAACACTGATGTGGTCACAAGCAGAAATAGGGGGCCGATTTTCCTATGGCCAAGAGACACACTTTCCAGTCACATGTCTGATGTCTAGTCTTTATGCTGGTTTTAACAAATTTCTCCGTTTTTCATTATTGTTACACATTAACGTGACTGTTCACCATTTGATCTCCAGACCAAGGATATTAAATGTGATCAAATGATAAAGAAAAAAAAATCACTCTCTAAAGCACTTTGCTCATCCATTGTTATTAAATTTGCTTGACAAATAAAGCAAGTTTGATTAATATTCCACCTTCACTAGTTTTTATATGCAATTTTGAAACATGGCTTCGGTGATAAGGCTTGGCTTACAGTCAGGGCTTAAGTTAGTCCCAGATGTCTGTTTAGTCCTGGGTAAGTGGAGACAAGTGAAGTGCTTCCACTTCAAATATCTTTACGGACCCAGCTTTGTGCACAGGGGCAGTCTCATGCCAAAACAGAAAAAAAGATTTCCTTCAAAACATGGAGTGTTTTTACTTTCTGTTAATTTTATGAATAGCAGTCACAAAACTGTTTTAATTAGCCATAAGCAAATAAAGAAGACAATATTATTTCCTTAGCATACCTTCATTTTAAGGATAGTTAAGGTTAGCGGAGGTTGTGCTTGCAAGAAGCTAACAGGGAATTGCCATTGACGGTCCCTGAAGAGCAAGGGTTGCTACGTGAAATCCAGTCATGCTGGTATGAACATGTGATGTATGATGTGTGAGTTGTCCAGTATGGAAATAATTCCAGTGAATAATATATTGAATTGAAAGCAGAGTGTTTGAACTTTCACCTAAATGGAGAAGAAATAAATGCTAGAAATGGGTCTAAGTTATTTGGCCATGTTGTCATTGCATTTAGTTAAAAAAGTGGCAGATTGAGGAGCTGATGAGACTGAATATATTTTACACAGAAGTGGTTAAATTAGTGTGCACTGGGAAGCTACAGTCTGCCAAAACTGACAAATACTCAACAAGAGAGTATGAAGAGTGACTCATTTAGAGACATATGCTGGATATAATCAGCCAGATGGTTACTTCTTTATGCAATAAACACTTGAAAAATTAAAAATTAAAAAATCAAGATAAAATCTTAGCAAACAAGATACGGCATTCAAACAGACTTTTGTAAGTAAACCTTGGGATGGATGGAAGGATGCCCACATCTAAACTTGATGTGAATGATGTGGCGACGAGGTGCTTTGCTGTTTAACAGCTATTCTGTTTGTCTTCTGTCATCGCTGCTGTCCCCCTTTCCTGATCCATATTATGTGTTACATGCTCTCATAACTTTCCAGACCATTGACCTTTGCTAGATTGCATAACTTTGCAATTTTCTCAGCCAAATACAGCTTAATTCATAAAATGAATATTTTGAACTCTGCCACATTAAGTGTTGCCTAACCACCCTTTATATAATTCACACACCCCATCATCACTGAAATTCTGACTTTGTTTTAATTTTAGTTAATGAAATAGGGCAAATGTTTTTTGTTTGTTTTTTTAACAAAGAAGCATAACCAAACACTTCATAGCACAGATCAGCATTTTTTGCTTTATCTGAAACATGCATCAATGGATGTGTCAGAAAGCATGCTTTATTATTGTCCAAACATCTGGTCTCAATTATTAAAGCCTTTACAACAGAAATATGTCAACACTGACACTGTGGTACGATACATGAGATTAGATCTGGCATTCAAGAGTTCATAGTGTTGAGTTCAAAGGGATGACCATAAAAATCTCACACACACGCATGCGCAAAAGAAATCAGCGTATCTCATTTGAATTAAGTCCCCAACCTCCATAGCATGCCTTGCAAACTTGGAAAGTTTTAAGGTCTAACTGAGGCCTAATTTAGTGAAAAATATAAAAACAATAGCGTACATGAAATAGTCATAAGTGCTTGGATTAGATGTGGCAACGCTGCTGCAGTTGTATCCAAAGTAACCCCAGTTACCTCATGTTGACACAATGGATTGCTACATCTGTTGACATTTTAAGCAAGAATGTGTGACAGAATGCTCACAATTTAACGTAGGCAGATTCTTTTGTTTTCCCCTTTAATTGTTTGCAACTGGATTTCTATTTGCTGAGTTCCCAGGGCTGCATTGTATATTTTAGACAACTTAATTACTTTGGTGCAATATTTTGGTTTTTCTGCAATCATATTACATTATGTCAGACTGTTCAAAAAAACCTTCATGCATTCAATTACTGTACTTGCTGTAAGTAGAGTTCATTAGTTGCTTTATAAATAATTAAATAGTTTAGTCATGTGGTTGGGTTAGGGATCTCACTGGTCTCACATAGCCATAAAATGATTAATGGAACAAAAAGAATAACAAAAAACACACACAATATGCTTCACAAATAGTCGAACTAAAAGATTATAGAATGACTCAAATGCATTCTATGAAATAATGCATTCTAGCACTGTTTACAGTCTAGATTAACATACATTTTACAGCTTCAGAGTAATGACTTCTTTGCCAGTGAGATCACACATATTGAAAAACTGCACATTACTCCATGATCAATCATATTTGCTAAGTTTTTCATGCCTCTCAGTCACGAAAAGGCAAGATTTCATGATTCCACCAACATGATAAGAGAAAAAAATATTGTGTAATCTGAGTCACTGCATTTTTGTTATTTAAACTGTGCAATAAAAGATACTTTAAATCAAATATTTAAGACATGCTGCATGCAGGTTTTGAAAAAAAAAACATATTTATTCATATACAGTTCCATGATGGTTCCTCCTCCTTGGGTTTCTGCGGCCTGAGGTATTCATTGAGCATGCAGTTGGTTGGGGCCATCTCCCTGATGTATTTATGGATGTTCTCTGTTTCATCCTGGACTGTGGTACCGACACTCATCAGTCCCTGGCCTTCTTCCTTCCACTTAGCATACAATTTGGTGTCATCCACGTACAGGAGGTGACTGACAACTTCTCCATTCCATAGTCGGTATCCGTAGCCAGTCTTGTCAATGTTCTCTCTGAGAGGATTCAGGCCTATGCAGAACACCAGTGGGGACAGAGCATCTCCTTGGTGGTGTCATGGCTACTGAACGGACTCACGCGCAGACAGTTCTTTCGCAGAGAACAAAAGGAGATTTATTCACAACAGGGATCACCTTAGTGCTATATATGTACAGTGAGTTGGGAGGGGGGTCCACACACACGCTTCCTCTTCCACACAATCACCGCCACAGCTCCTCCGCACACATGCACTCCTCTTCAGCTGCACTCGCTCCAAAACTCCACACACGCTGCCACACTTGGGCAGGTCCCGTGATTTGGTCCAGAAGAGGGATATCTACACACAGAAGTTAAGGTTAGTTCCACAGAAAAATACATACAAGGGATTCTTTTTGAAAATACCGAGAGCACGAACTCAGGAGGTTCAATGTTGCAGCGGTGAGCTGCTCAGTGCCACTGCCTTAAATATCAGCCAGATCAGCAGCAGGTGGACACAATCACACAGGTGCGTGGGCCAAGAGTGAGAGCCCGTTTGTTTAATCCGAGCTGAAACTTTTCAGTCGACATTTTTGTCGAGTTGCGAGAGCTTCGTGTGGGATTATTTCATGGCTCGACTTTGAAGCCACCACCCGCAAACAAACAAAACAACCACATAAAAAACAAAACAAAGGAACACACCCAGTTTTGGATCCGAGAGGCCAGGTTTTAGCACAGCTGTCCTGGCTTCAGGATAGAAGCCAGCATCGAGAGGATAAAGGTGTCCAAGGCTTCATCTGAGCTGATGCGCTACTGTGGAGAGCAGGCCAAGAATGACCCGCTGCTAATGGGTAACCCTGCTTCAGAAACCCTTTCAAGGACAAGACGCCTTGCACAGTTTTGTAGGGAAATACCTGAACTCTTGCTTTTGATGCTAAATCCTATGTGTTAATATATATA
>NW_005187554.1:569908-574146 GCF_000239375.1 Pundamilia nyererei | reverse complement strand
ATTATATATATATATATATACAGTGTTGGGGAGTAACGGAATACATGTACGGCCATTACGTATTTAAAATACAAAATATCAGTTTTGGCAAGTCAACGGAATTAGTAATTAATATGAGATTATCTTGATGAAGTACAAGCCTTCCACCCATGGACTGGGTGGCAGGGGTCCTTCGTGAAATACAATGCCGTGATTCTGCCTCTGTTAATATAAATGTCCTCTAAAGAAAAGAAGCTGCCATTAAACATTTTGGAGGCCATACTAGATAATTATAGAGGATACATGACATGACACTCCACCACACAATGATAAAATGAAGGCCAGCCTGCTTAAGTTATGAAAAGCAGCCATTGATTAACTTTCTTTATGATATTGGCTGTATTTATGGCCCTTGTGAGGTTAGTGGACATTTGCAGACCCAGGTATTTGACTATTGTCACCAGCTCAGCTTCTCCTGTAATAAAGAGGGAATGAGGTGTGTGAGCGCTCCTCTTAAAGTCTACCACCATCTTTTGTAGTCCCCACATGGATGTATAGATTTTTTGCATCACACAAGCCAACATGTCGCATACAAGTTACAAGTCATTATAAAAATTTAAAAAATTATTTTGAGCCTTCAGTTTTCAGCTTCACTTTAGTCCATCTGAAATAAATGTGTGCTTGTATCCTGAGCATGTTTGGATTATAGACGTTTTTCTGATGCAGTGATTTTCACCACAGAGTGATGACTGAAAATGCAAAGTGAGGTTTCACTGATTTACCTAAATCTTTTAATGATCAAGTTTAAAGATAGATCTTTGCCCTAGAAAGCTTTCAGCAAACCTCTGCACCTTGTAAAAGCTTCACGCTTCACCTAATCATATCACCAAAAGCCTAATCCATTGTAAGATTTTTTTTAACATTACGGTACTTTTGGGTGGAATAACAGCTGCATCAATACTTTACAAAAAAATGCTCATTTTTAGTGAACTACATACAATTATAAGTAATATACACCAAAAAGTAAAATTTAACAAAATATGTCACAGACGTGATGTAAGTGAAGCCTTTTTTTTCCAGGCCTGAGGGATCTGAGAATACAGAGGATGTGAACCCCAAGGAACTAAGTCACTAGATAGCACAGTCGTCTCTTCTCACTAGGGACCCACACAAGGAGATTTCCCACGCTTGCAGCATTGTGTCATTGCACTCCCTCACTCATGTTCGTCTGTTCTCACCCACTCATTTAATATGCTTGGTATAAATCCTCTCCTCCTCTTCTCACCCCTCTATATTCTGCTGTTGCTGGATTTATTCTCTATCACAACAAGACAATAAAAGCCAGATTTCTTTCCTCCATATCATATAAAAAATTCACATACTAAAGAAGTAAATGAGTAAATAGAGCAAGCTTCAGTTTATGAGCTTGGTGGAAAAGATCATTTATTAAAATGCCATCCTTCTAAAAGACAATTGTACATTGTACATTTCAGAAATGCAGGCAGACAGAAATTTCTTTTCCTGTTATGTGAGGGATCAGCTAAGAAAGAAAAAACAAAAAGGCTGCTAGGAGGTCCAGGCCACAGTGAGGTGCGTCTGCACAGCACATGTCTCGTCCCTATGGGAAATAGTGAAGAATGTGCACTTTGGGTCCTCTTCTCCATATTTGCTCTTCTTAATTGCTGCTAAGGGGTTTCCTAAACATACAGCCAGGACACTGTGTGTTTAGAGCACCTATTTTAATCTCAAGGTCACAGGGTTCAGTACAGCCATATGCGATGAAGATGATCATGGCTGGTGATATGATGAACATACAGTGTGTTCTCTTGCGTACACACTGGCTCTGTTAACATTCAGGATGTAGCTGACAGTAAGGACATGGAGCACATGTTGCCTGCATCCTTATTTTCATGTTCATTTCTGCTGGTCACACGTGAAAATCTACAACATTAACAAAATGTACAATTATATTCTACACATTATACACACTAAAGTCATATTTACCTAACCACCACCCCCCTCCTTATTCTTTTAATGTCCTCTGCTCAAGAAGTGACGTTTTTGATTTTTTTGAGATGTGTTACAAGTGACAAAAACTGAGAAAATCCATGACCGCATGCTCTGGTTTATCCACAGCTCTACACTGCCCCCTGCTGCTGAGAAAGTAACCTGCACTCTGCGAACCTTGTGAGACTCTCTTACTGTGTCCAGGCCTATGAAACGCAGGTATCTGCTTCAAACAACTACTTCTATTCAAAGACAACTACAAACCTTGACACTGTATTAGTAAAATATATTTGCTTTCCTTCTGCCACATAACAAAGGAACAACCCACTCATCCTTAGCAGAATTTATGATCTGGCAAACCTGTTTATCTGGGTAACAATTCTGGTATGACAGAGGGGAGAGAGGGATTTTTACCCAAGCCATAGATCCAGATGATGAAAGCTTCTGATTGAATGGTTGACAAGCGGACGGGAATAGAGCTGGGAGTGGCAGAGGAGTTCACTTGAAAGGAGAATTGTGAAACAGCTTCAAAGATGAAAGAATACAGCATAAACAGCATAGTTACTGGCCAAAGTGACACTTTTCATCATTTTTAACAGTCTGTTTTACTTCGGTACAGACTGTACTTTTTGTACATTATAACTTCACTCTGCTTTGTGCCTGGCTAACCGACCAAGAACAGCACAAGCAAGAGTGACCCATAGACTGGTTGTAGCACAAAGTTTGCACACTGCTTCCATGCGACAACAGCGCTCACTGCAGGCAGATGGGTAGTCTTTGGAGTGGAGCAGATAACAAACAGGCTACCTCACCTGGGCCATAAATCCTGCTTTAGGAGTGTTTGCCACAAGGTCTTGGATAACATCTTTGAGCTAGCAAGTGTCCTAAATTAACCACCTCCTTCCTCACAAGTCCCGTCACACTTCTGCAATAAAACTTCACGAAACGACAGTTAGAACTGCCAGGATGATTTCTGGGACTTTGCATCGAAGCCTGAGCAACTAAGAGGCCAAAACGTCTGAACTTGAAATGCAGCTAAAGGGCCAGACACTCTGAAGACAAGAGTCTGACATGCATGTAAAAGTCCAGGAGGCTCCTACAAAAAAAGGGGACAAGTCAGCCATATTACTATACACTGTGATGTGGAGGACAAACTGAGACAGGAGGAGAAAACACAGAAGCTAGAGGAGGAGAAAAAGAAATCTGCAGAAGCAGAAAGACAACAGCAATGAATAAAAAAGGGGGTATAATAGAAAGATGAGGCAAATAAGAAAAAGAAAGCAAAAAAATAAAAATAACAGTCAATAGCTGCACGTGGAGGAAAAGACAAGGCCGCAGACCTTTCAGCTCCAGCTGGATACCAATAGCTCATCTCCCTTCCAGGGTTTATCAACTTCTTCTCATCTTTTCCACCTGTGGTTCATCCCTTTCATTCATACCACTCCACAGATTATCCTCAGCCATTCCTCTATCTCCCACACTCCCCACACTCTTTCCGTTCTCTGTTACCCTCTTCACCATTACGCCTTTGCATTTCCTCTGTCTCTCTCACGACCTCTTTTCCTTTCTCCACAATCCCACCCACATCTCCTTTTCTTTCCTCTATCCACCTTCTTCTACTTACCCCTGTGTCGCTCCTCTCCCTCCCACTCTCAATCAATCAGTAAACCAACCAAACGCACTTTATTTGTCCCCGTGTGGCAGTGCAAACACTGCTGTTGCTTTGTATCACTGTGAACCAACCAGAACTAGGTGCTGTTAAAATAAATTCTAAAAGTGAATCACTGGATTTTTTTTAAAGTTCATATTTAGTTGTAATGTCTGGATTGTAAATCAATTGGCCCTATCAGAACATAGATGTGAAATATCAAAACTATTCAACAAATCACTTTTGTGGCTTAGAAAAGTTAAGATGTGTAAATTTTACTTCATCACATCAGATATTGTAACCTTAGTGAGGAGATGACCAATTGTCTTAAGTGCGTGAGTTGAGTTGTGGCTGGAAATTCCTAAGGAAGGGATGAAAAGTCTTTAAAACATCTGTGTTTTCAGTCCAAATTGGGAACACTGGCATCTACGAAAGCCTGTCCTTTCTACTTTGAGTGCAGGTCAACAGCTGATTCTTGTCCTGGTGAAGCTGCTCTAGGTATTTGGTTTCTCCTATGTAGAGATATAAACATCCTCACTGCGCTGCATGACATACATTACGTAGTCTAGCTTGTGTTTTGTCCCTGGGATGATGGGATGAACAG
>NW_005187554.1:528454-569888 GCF_000239375.1 Pundamilia nyererei | reverse complement strand
ACAAGTCAGTATCTCAATAAACTACATCAGGCACAAGCTGAAGATTTTGCCTCACCCTTTAACCTAAACTAGGATACAGCTGGGTTAGGCCTCCAAAGCAGGGACACCATCGCTTCATAGTACTAAAAGTTTGCAGAACGAATGAAACCCATTCAATCAAACACGGAGTCACATACTCTGAGCTCAAAAGGCTTTAATGGTTATTGTGTTTGCAAAGAGACATTTACTCAGTACTGGCCATGCAGAGTTCCCAGCCTTTGTTTGGTCACATTTTTCTGTGTTTTGATCATATGTGTTACACTTACATGACTTGTGCACAAATGCATATATATACACAACAAGTTTATTATTAGACAAAAATAAACTATGCAGATACAAAATGTAGTTTGAAAATTTGGGGGTTTAGGAAAATGAGTCATTTATTGAGATTTCTTACACATTCAAAAAAGATGACGAGAAAACAAAATTGCAGATCAGTTGCAGATGTTGTTTTCTTTGATATGTTCTCTTTTTCTGATTTGGCTCTGCTTTGTATGTTTGTGTTGCCTTTTTATGTGTCTGTGTGTGCATGTGTGTGCACTTGTGTAATCAGGAGTATATCACAGAGCTCCAGGCGCTGTTGTGCTCGGTGTCAGAGACGGACTTCAAGCTGAACTCTCCTGAATACTGGCCTGCAGCATATTATAACATGTCTCAGCAAGAGCACTGCCTGAAGGTCAGCATTGCTTTTGAACTTCTGTCTGAAAGCCCAGTCAGTCAAAACTGACCACCAGTGTGATCAAATAACTAAAACCTATAAGTATTATACTGTTGTTTATACCATTATACTGAGTTTCCTGTTGTAGTCAATGTTGTTTTATATTTTAATGTATTTTCTCTCATGCTGTGCACTGGGGATGCAACGATACCAGTTTTTTCAAACAAATACGATACCGATACTTGGATCTGAGTGCTTGTCGATACAGAGTACAAAAACCGATACTTCTACCACACACACACACACACACACACACACACACACACACACACACACACACACACACACACACCACTACTATACTCTTTAATTCCCACCACCAACTGGAACACAAACTTGGGGTTACCAGGATGGGCAGAGAACATCGCACTTAAGGCAGAAATGGAAGAAATGGACCAAAACACACATAATGAACACTAAACGCATCCAGTTATCTAGACTGAGCCTTAATTAGGTGAGCAAAGGGGCATGAAAGATAACCACAGACATGCCTGGTAAAACAGCTTTGTTATTCCCCATGTGACTCAGGTTAAATATCCTGGACTCCCCATCAGAGTCTACACATGAAGAAGCCTGTCAGATGTGAGGTCAGATATCTTTATGAACCAAAAAAAAAAGTCTACCTGCCTCAAGCGCTGAAGATTACCATGACCTGGGTGACTGAGAGCCTACACAGGCAAGAAACTTGCCCATTTCACATTTCTTATTGCATATAAATTAAAATAATTCCCAGCTACAAATTTCCAGAATGCAAATAACAGTTAATTACAACCCACAATTTTTGCATTTTTATAGTGAAATGTAGACATAATAGAATTCCAAATATAGTACATAATTAAACCTTTTAGTGCAGCTAGTAAATGATGTAATTACAAAATGAAACCACTAGATGGCAGTGTAGTTTCACAATTACACCACCGGATTTTTTGTTTTACAATTCTATTACATAAAGAAGTATACATTATAACAAGTAACGTACAGTAAGCTACTGCTGTACGAAAAAAGTCAGATTTTGTCACAATAAAAAAGTAGTTGAATAATTTAAAAGAAATCGGTTGTCATCACTACATGGAGATCAGTTTTGTGTCAACATTTTTCTTTTGGTGCACAATCAATGCTTTTTATGAACACGAACAATTAAACAATCTACATTTGTGCTTTTTCTTTGCAGTCTTTTTGCTATTTATACTGTGAGTGCTTTGTCCGAGAACACTTTTTAACCTTCTACGGCAAGTGCTTGAATTACATTTCAATATTAATTAGGCAGTTAATCAGACTAAGCTAAACTGGCTGAAACTGGCAGAGGCCTAGCGCTCTGGTTCCCTGTCAAGAAAAACATTTCCTCCCACGAGGATTGTGGGCGCTTGGAGTTTAAGCCATCCACATTCCAAATCATGTATTTCCAATGAACTGGGTGGTGGCAGAAAAATTAGAAGGAAATCTTGTAGATAAAAGTCCTGCAATGTAGTGACCCATCTATGCTAGAAAAGCACCAACACTTTCCCACAACTTGCAGTTAAATAACCGTTACTGTAACTGAGTGGGGTGAAAATTAGCTTAGCAAATGATGACCAATTTCATTGTGATTTACTTACTGTGATTTACTGTTTTTGACTTTTTTTCAAAATGAGGCACTGACAACAATGAATCATGTTGTCTGTTTCCAGAGAACATTCAGGCAACATTTCCTGTTGTTTGCATGGCAGCTCTCACTAAGATTAACCATTGTTGACCAACTTTTACTATACAGTAAATAAAAGGGGACCAATGATTATACTTTCTGCATCTATTTATATTCTTGGACGATAATCAGCTGAATTTGTTATAATAAAATAGAAGGACCTATTACTCATAATAAAACTCAAAAACTTATAAATCCATCCTGAACTAGGGGCACTTAAGAAGTAGGAAAGGACAAAAGAAAAGGTGGCGCTGTCAGGCTAAGATGGCTAAGCTAAAATCTGGTGCCCCCACAGTCTCTAAAACAATAACAAAACAGTCCAATTTGAAAGCTGTTCCCCCTTGAGTTTCACTCCATACCCACCTTTTAGGAGCTGGCAGGTGACCTTTTTGGACAAGACGTTTGAGAGATAAATTGTAAGCTAACGCTAGCTGATAACTTAACTACAGCATTAAGATGTAGGTCCAGTGTACAGACACACATATCTAGAAATTTTTGCTATGTAACAGTCTAGCTGAAACACAAGAATTTCACTCACCAAAACCGGATCACAAACATGACAGAAAGGTCCAGTGCCTATACTGGGAACACTTATCAACCACATTTTGACTGTAGTCCAAAATAGCGTTTTGTGCAGTTCCTCAAGGAACTGCAGTTTTTTCCATTCAAACTGGCTTCTTTTTTCATTTTTGTAGGTTGCCTATGTGCTGAATCTCACAAACGAGAGAGCTTAACTAATCTGAATATGAGGTTACTTTGTTTTGGGAGCTTTTTTTGTTCCTGGGTCTGTTCGATGTTAAAGTAGAGGTTTTTGTCTAAGAGTAGAGTGTTTAAAGCAGTGTGAAGTCTGAAAAAGTAATTGCTTCCTAAACTTAATAACTGCTTTTGCCATCCTGCAAGAGTTTGCGTTATCTAGCAATGAGTCCTTTCTTTACTTACTTTCCTTACTGTACTTTGTATAATTGGTTTTATTCAGCCACAGTGGAGAGTTTTTGAACATCAATGACCTGCTTAAGAACTTGCAAAAGTATCTCAATCAGATTTAAGGTTTATCTAATTGAAGGACTTTGACTAGGTCTCTCAAAAACATTTGTTTTGGGGTGTTTTTAGCCATTCAGAGACAGTCTTGCTGGTGTGTGTTGATCATTCATCAGTCTTTGTACATAAACCAAGTGTGCTTGAGCTTCAGGTTACCAACTGATGACCGGACATTCTCCTTCAGGATTTTCTGCTAGGAACAGAATTCATAGTTCCATCAATTATAGCAAGTCCTCCGGGTCCTGAAGCAGCAAAGCAGCCCCAGACTGTCACACCACCACCACAATGTTTGACTGTTGGTGTGGCATTCTTGTTATGAAATGTTGTGTTATTTTACAATAGATGTAATGGGACTCAAAACTTCCAAAAAAGTTCAGCTTTTGTCTTCTCAGAATGTTCTTTTGGCGGAGGCTTGAGAGGTTCTTGTGAGATGAGGCTCCGTGTTCTTTTTGGTCAACAGTGGCTTTCACCTTGGAACATTTTTGCCCAGTCTCTTTCTTGTGGTAGATTCATGAACACTGGCCTTAACTGAGGCAAGTAAAGCCCGAGGTTCTTTGGAAGTTGTTCTGAGTTTTTTGTGATCTCCAGATGATCCAGTCTTGGAATAACTTTTAGTAGGCTTGCCACTCATAGGAAGGTTTTCCTCTTTCCCCCGTTGGTAGATAATGACTTGTTGTTCACTAGAATCTCAGAGCCTTGGAAATAGCTTTGCAACACTTTCTTGACTGATAAAGAATTTTTTTTTTCCTATCTGTCACTTTAGATGATGGCATGTTATGTTGCTTTTTGAGATATTTTAGCCTACTTCACAACTGATTTCTTGATTCAACAGGTCTGGCAGTAATCAGGCCTGATTAAGGCTAGTGAACTGAACTTAGCTGAACTCGCCAAAAAATCTTCATTCACAATTTAACAAGGCGTTAGCGATTATTTTAAGAGCAGTTGAACATATTAGGCCATTACTTTTCTCACACAGGGCCAGATAAGTTTAGATATCTTTTTCCTTAATAAACAAGATCGGCATATTAAAACTGTATTTGTCTTGCTTGCTTGCTTATTAATCTTTTACAAAATATTATTGAATGATCTGAAACACATGTGTGACAAATGTGCATAAAACTAAGAAATCAGGAAACAACAATGGTTTCTCTATAATATTAGCATAATTTCCCGTAACTTCAAACAAAAAATTAAAACCAATATCCATCTTTGCTTTCAAAGAAGCTTATTTGATTAGTCTTATACATCAACCAGTTGTTGTTTCAGACAAATGTTTTATATAATATCAATAAAAGCTATATGTAGCCTAAAAAGATAAGCTTGTTAATGATGCAGAGGTAAACCTATTACTTTGAATCCTGCTAGTGAAGGTCCATCAAATCTTTTCTAATAAAACTAAATGGAATAAATGGGTTTCTAAAACACTTTGGCTTTAAGTGCACCATATAAATAAAATGAACTTAGTTTCTTACTAATATGTATATCCTTACATATTATATCCATACAAATGTTGTTTTGGGGTATTTTCAACTAAGGCCATTAATTCAAGCTTATTTCTGCCTTGATAACTGAAGATATACTTCTGGATGTCCACTGCACTGTTCACAACATGCCAAAACGTACAAACCCCCCTAACCAGTTTTACAGATGGTCATTGCTATGCTTAGAGCTAGATAGAAATGTCAAAGGATTACTATGGAGAAGGGGGCGGCATTATGCTATATTCATATGGATCAGGTCTGTGGACCAGCTGTTGTCCACCTAATAATGGCTCCACTCTGCACTGATGACATATGAATACACAAACTAGACATTCAGACACATTTTGTACAGTGGACCGTACCAAAGCAATCATAACGACAGTATTTATCATTTTAATGAGAACAAATTATATAACCACCATCATAACCAGAGTCATTATTACCTAACTACTGCAGACTCTGGATGGCATTGCAGCTCTTTTTCCTGCAGCTTCTGTTTATTTGGTTAACAGGCAGCAGTGGTTGCACTCTAAACTGGTAGCAGCTTCGTTGTCATTTACTTCCTGATGTTGATGTTGGGTGCAAACAGTGTCTATGGTAATAATAAACTTTTACAGCTCCTGCTGTTGCGTTAATGCTGTCATCATCTCTTGAGCTTCCTATTTGCTAGAAAGCTCCTTCCCATTTACACACTATGGGACAAAAGCTAGAAGCAGGGGGGTGCTGTCATTGTCTGAGTTCTTTATGATACATTTTAGAGCAGAGCAGTTTCCTAGGTGAATAACAGTTGTGCACAACATTAGCTGCAGAGTTCGTCATGACAGAGGGCAAATATATCATTGTTACCTCTACACCAGATAATATGAATGATTAAACATCCATACTCTGGGTATTTGCACAACTATGAGCAAACTGTGCCTGACCACATATTGACATTTGATGACTCGTCTATGTCACTAGACTAAATAAGACACTTAAAGTACCAATCAGCTTTTACAATGGGTGATTTTTTTCCCATCGTGCTGTTGCTTAGCAAATATAATTTGAATATAAATAATCTTATAGAAGTAATTTTAAACCATGATTTTGTTCAGTAAGAAAAACACATTTAGGAAATAGTCACAGTTTTTCAAATAATTTAATTTATTTGGTATGTAGAAAAAAAACAGTCATATAAATATTATAGTATAAATTAAACTGCACATTATTTTCCATATTTGATTAAAAATGCAATATATACATACAGGTAAATACATAAAAATCATAAAGGACCCCACATGCCCATACAAATACATACAGTTAACAAGTTTGACAGACATTGCACGTCACAACTACAAAAGTTTGCCTAATGGCTAAGAAAAGTGCATTTTCCAAATGTGCTGGCCTCTTGCTTGATTGTCACTCAGTCTGTTTAGTAGAACTCTTTCTTTACTTTGCTTTCCAAACTCTAGCTGTATCGACAGCAGTCCATTTTCAGGCATCAGTCTTCAGCTTTCCTCCATTTTCCTTTTTTTCCCCATTCTGTTGCCATCTTCAAAGTGATGGCTACTACGCTATAGGCCCATCCACAGCTGCTCTCATGTAGCACTCAGCATCTGTACCATTATTAGCACATGCTTCACGATGAAGCACCTTGTGCCAGACTTCCCTTCCATTCTCAAATCTTAAGGCGATCGCTAACAAATCCCTTTTAGGCTCATCGACAGATTTCAAGCCTTCTTCTCCTGTTGGGGCAGATTTCTGGCCTTGTTGCTTGGCTTGGCTTGGCACACCAGATCTCTGTAGGCTGGAGAGCGGAGAAAGCGTGGATAGCAGTCTTTGGCCATGAGCATGTAGATCTTGTGTTGGGCCATGTCGAAACAAGAATGTGTGGGGGCCAGCATATTGACTTTGGTGATGTCACGGGTTTCGTGGTCAATATTAATCTACAAAAAAAGGACACAAGATATTAGGTTGAGTCTCTTTTTGACCACTTATGGCTACGTCTTCTTTGAGATTTGGCATTTACGTACCTCCCGGGGAGCTTCGCTGCCGATAAATTCATCATAGATCTTCTTAGCCTTAGTAGCTAGCTTGGCAGGACACTTGATATGTTTGTATTCCTCACAGGCAAAGTAGAACGCAATGTTCTCCTCGCTGAACTCAGACATAAGGAAGGCTGTGAAGGCATACAGTCCATCTGCAGAAATAGAGGAAATGTGATTACTCATTGCACATAATGGACCCAGAGTGGATGAATGTGTATGTGTGTGCATCCACACAATTTACCCACATTTGAATGCACTTTTTTTTTTTGTGAAAATGGCACAGAACAATAAAAGAAACAAACTGAGACTTTACTTACATTTGCTGGAAAGAAGTTTTTCAAAGGACTCTTTCCACCTTAGGCATTCCTCCAGGGTTGGCCTGAAAACAAATGAAGCATTAGTTTCAATTAGATTCAAACTGGAATTTTGACCAAACACACAATGGCAATAAATGCACCCTGCAGTATTATATTGTATATGTGAGCCTTACTTATTTTTCCCTATTTTGCAACAGGATAGATTCCAGTTGGGGATCTGCAAAACACTTCCCAGCCTTGCCTTCAGCTCCTTGGCCCTAAGAGAAAGAGAAAACAGGTTATTTACATTTTTCACCAAGACCTTGATGGCATACCCATTGACAAGCCATCTAGATTTGCACAACCTAAAACTTACATTGTATTTTAGCTTCTCAGATGCTCACATGCAGATGTACAGTGATAAAGAAAAAGCTGTTCTCTATCATCTAATCCAAATCCCCAAACATCAGTGTTTGCAAGAAGCTTAATATACCTTTCCAAGCAGCAGGTAGGCAGTGATGCTAGTCCTTTACACATAGCAGCAGGTTGGAGTTGGTAGGGGTGGTGTTTCGGTTTTGTGGTGCTCAAATTACTGTTCAGTAAAGCTCAGTATGGAGCGAGATTGTCTGTATCTGAAGAGAGTGAGTACAGAGGCTTTATAGTTCAACCGCCCCTGCTTGTGATGTGTCATCAGCCACCTCAGCCAATCACAAAGAGGGAGAGAGAGAGGGAGAGAGAGAGTATATGCAAGGACAAGGCTGGGAAATTACTGTCAGAAGATAAATGCTACTGATATTCTCCACTTTGTTTTTCTTGTATTTCCCTTAACCAGCCACAACCAAAACAAACCACTCTGCCTCTTCCATGAACAATCCCAACAAAACAAAACAAAACAAAACAAAACAAAAAACATCAGTGTTCAAGTAGAAAAAACACATCTGGTGTTGGTGGTGGTGAGCTCATGGATTTATTTAGTGCTAAGAGAGCACTGGTGCTTGTGAAATTAGTTTTTATTGACAGCCTTTAAAATAGTCTTGGGCAAGGGAACATACATTTTAACATGACAGTTCATATAATACAACAGGCTTCAAGGTCAAATGAAAAAAGCTTTTTATTTTTGTGGGTCTCTCATAGGTCTTATCACATCCTTGCGAGCTGTGGCTCTTCCCTAAAGAGTCATTAGGGCAGATTGCCACTGACATTCATGTGAGTTCGTTCCACAAAGACTAAAAAACAGAACAGAAAAAGGAAAAGAGTGCAAAGAAAAACAACACACTATACCTACACTAAACATACCCAAGTTCAGTGAAAGCAGAATCCCAGCAAGAAATCTCTCACAAGCAGAATATTAAAAAATAAATAATAATAATAATCAAATCTGATCACTTCATACTGCATGTATTCTTGATATACAGCTCTGTTGTAAACTCCATCAGACTAAACATCAGGTCCACTCAGTGTTGGGAAGGTTACTTTTAAAATGTATTCCATTACAGATTACAGAATACATGCCTCAAAATGTATTCTGTAACGTATTCCGTTACGTTACTCAATGAGAGTAACGTATTCTGAATACTTTGGATTACTTAATATATTATCATGCTGAATGTACTATTGCTGTGATTTATTACTGTTACTGAAGGTCCGCGGCTCCGAACCCGGAGTAAAGGGACCTCTGACTAATACGGCGGGTTCCGTGTTGGGCTCATAGCCGAAAAATAGCTTTACTTTGTTGTCTGGGTCAACTTTGCTTGCGAGAGACAAAGAGAGGCGTTGAAAGACTGCTCCAACGAAACTTATTGTTTTCGGAGGAAAACACGAACACAGCGTACAGTCGAGTCTTAATAGCTTACTTACAACTGGGCTTGTCAGGCACTCTTCTTGGCTGCAGTGGTTATTATTATATTTACATGCTTCCAGCTCCCGTTTTTGCTTGATGACAACTCGTCCTTTTCCACTTGCCTTTTTAAATACGTAACAGCGGTACATGTATTCCGTTACTCCCCAACACTGAGTCCACTATATAACAGACTTTGAAATAAAATAGGTTGCTAAATGCAATGATAATAATAATAATAATAATAATAATAATAATAATAATAATAATAATAATAATAATAATAATAATAATAAGCATGGCACTGCACAGGTGACTGCCAGCATCACAGAAACTCTTTTGCACATCACTGGGTTTAATTTGACAGTAAAATGTTCAACTGGCATTTGTCCTTTTAAAATTTTGTGTTGTCAAATTGATTCTCGACACCTCCTTTGTTTTTTTCCCTGATTCAATGCCCTCTAGGTGCAAACACAATCACACTTTACACTCTTTATGAGGCAGATAAAGGTGTTCATTCCTGGGCATTATGGGAAGGAAATGTGATATTCACTCTGTTTAATTATATTTTCCTGAAAGCAGGGTGGATGTACTGCCAACTGCAGGACACAATAAAGCTGAAGCTAGACCGTTTCCCATATGGCAAGCTGGGAGTTGCTTATCTGGGATTTGTTTGTCATATTCATATTACAGTAAAAAAAAAAAAAGGACAGGCACATAACTGGTGTTATAACTAGAACCAATAGAACAAATATTAGAATCTGGGTTTCCTCCTGACAGTTGGAACTTTGTAATGTGCTACTTATGTAAGGTTACAGCCATGGGCGTTTCAAGGAACTGAGTACCCACAAGGGCAGTGTGATAAATGCAATAGCCTCTGCTGGTAACATCCCTCCCCCTAGGATTAAAAACCCCACTGTGGTGATTGTCACTTGTGAATTCCCAAGAAACAGTTAGATTCACCATAACAGTATTTTAAACCACTTCAAATAAAAACCATTATACAAAGAAGGATATTCAGCTTCCAAGTGTTTTTTGGTTTTTTTCGGGGTTTTTTACTGTTTAACAAGGAATCACATATCAGCCTGGAATCTTATTAGACCTATTAAGCTGTTACATGCTTAGAATGAACTGATAAATTAAGGTACAGCATCAAGACATGACATACATGAGGTTAACCTGACAACTAATTAATAATTCTACAATTCCTTCTCTGAACAACACCAACTATTAATTCATGTGACATTTTTTGAAAGAGTTAATAACTGTAGTTATTAGCAAAAGCAGTACAGTGATACATAGCTATGAACTACTGAACATCAGCAGGACTATACACTGATCACTCTGTTCAGGGCAAACACATGGGACCTGTGCAGTTGTCCTGTGATGTCTGGCACTGGGTTTGAACCTTTGCATCCTGTGCGATAGGTCCCGGGGGGAGTCTGCTGGCTGACTCAGTGACTTGGGCTCTTTGTTGTACTCCTGAACAGTGGAGCAGGGTACACTGCCCGGCCGTAGGGCAGCCACTGCCATTGGGGAGTGCTGTTGCCATATGTGGGTGTGTTTAGTCTTTGAAAACTTTTAGGCGGGTGGTACATGTCAAAACAGTATGTACAGGGTGGGCCATTTATATGGATACACCGTAATAACATGGGAATGGTTGGTGATATTAAAGTCCTGTTTGTGACACCCATCTTGAGGAGTTTGCCCCCTCACATATACTAATGTATATGTGAGGGGGCAAACTCCTCAAGATGGGTGGTGACCATGGTGGCCATTTAGAAGTCGGCCATCTTGGATACAACTTTTGTTTTTTCAATAGGAAGAGTGCCATGTGACACATCAAACTTATTGGTAATGTCACAAGAAAAACAATGGTGTGCTTGTGTGGAGCAGGGAAATTATTTTACTGCTATTGTTAAATAATCATCATCATTACCCTTGCATTAATAATAGAATCTGCAGCATTGATATTGTATTCAGAGGTTTAAACAGTGTGTGTCTTTTAGAAAGACCAAGTGCAGCAGTTGACAGGAAGTTGCAGAGAGTTTGCAGAAGAGTTTGTAGAAGTGAAAGCAGAGTCTAAGTTATTCTGAGGAGCAGGTTAGACGAGGCTATTTGAATTACTAGGTTATTCAAATTGTCTGTTATACTTTTATATTCTTTTACTAAGCTCTTAGTATAGGTTCTTGATTAAAATATTTATTCAACATAGTACATGTAGTTTCAGTTAGGTTATTACACATAAGGATGAGCCTCTGGTCTGGTAAAAGGTCAGAAGTGCAACGGGTGAGATGAGAGGGCATGTAAGGTCAACACATACACACACACACACACATTAGTTAGACTCATTTATAGGTGAGAAGTTGGTCATGTTTGTCTCTGGAAAGAGGAACAGCGTCTGGCAGGATGTGGGGCTCGTGTTCCAGACGAGACGAAGACAACGTTCTTTTAAACTGTGTTAAAAGTCATTGTGGTTTTGATTTGACGTGTGTATATATTCTGTCTGTGACGTATGAAGGGGCGTCGTTAATTCAAACCCTGATGCTATAAAAATCTGTGTATGCTTTGATTAAGTCGAAGATCAAGTGCTGTCTGCGTACAGTGGTCTTCCCACGCGTGTATTCATTAAAATCAATTGTTTGACCAAGATCTTCTGGACCTGGTTGTTTGTACTCTCCTTCCTCAATTATGTGAACCTTAACACTTGGTTTCAATGTAACGTAATCCAAGATGGCCGACTTCTAAATGGCCACCATGGTCACCACCCATCTTGAGGAGTTTGCCCCCTCACATATACTAATGTGCCACAAACAGGACTTTAATATCACCAACCATTCCCATGTTATTACGGTGTATCCATATAAATGGCCCACCCTGTACATAAATGTCAGGACCCATGGTTTCCCAGCTGGCAGCTTTATACAAAATCAATTTGTATTTTTTTTTTAAGTGACCTTTTGGTCTTACATGAATGATGACCCTCAGATGCAAAGGCGTAATGTGGCTCAGCGATTGAAAATTGCCTGCCAACAATAATCTGCATTTTCTTAACTTTAAATGATGCTCCTTTTCTTACAGTAAGGCAGTGCTTTCAGTTGAAACCTGATATCTGGAAAAGCACTATCTGGACTATCTGTTTGGCACAATACAAATGACCCATAAGACATTTTAGTCCAAGAATATCCCTAAAAAGGAAGTAGTGCAAACCACGCTGCCTTTGATACAAACACATTTTAGCAAAAACATTCACAGTGTGCCAGGGCCAGGCAGCACTGATTAGGTTAAGTCAGCTGATACTGAGGGGACTAATTTTGCTGGGGAGGATTTAACTGCGCCATTTGGTGCCATCAAAGAACAAAGGTTTGCCTGAGAAGCCTGGGGGAACCCGGCTACCCACTCACCTACTCATACAGTCACGGTGATGTCAGCACAGCTCTTATCAATCCTGGTGACAAAGCCGGAAATGAGACAATGTAGGAGACGGTGTGAAATATGACTATGACTGACCAAAGGCCATTTTTGGAAGTTGGGTAGTCACTGTCCTTGGAGCTGGGTGATGCTAGTACTTGATACTGAAAATTATTATGAAAGGTTTCTAGCTAATTGTGATGACTATTACACAACTGTTCCAGCCAAACAAGGATTTAACTACTATGTGCTTCTGACAAAAAAAGCAAGAAAGTGCTCCGAGCAGTTACAATGTTTTTGCCTCAGTTTTCTGTTGCTTTTTACAGCAGAAAACTGAGGCATTTTAATGGCTATAATTCAGGTCAGGAGAATAATATTCACCAGAACATGTTAATGTTTCATACAATAGTTTCCAGTGTTATAAATAAAGCACAGATGTGATGCTGAGATAAAGCTGAGAGAGAAGGTGTTAACATCTGATTTCCCTGAAACTCTTTTGGTGAATTGAATTTAACCATGAGTTTGGATCATCTGTCAGCTAGCAATGCCCTTGAGCTTCGTTCCTTTGTTTCACAACAGCACCACATATTCTTTATAAAGTGCTGGTCATTTTTTCCTGTTGTTAAACTGCTACAGCTCAGACTTCCTGTCAGATAAAAAATAAAAATAAAAAAACCCACTAATGCTCACAGAATGGAGACTGCACAGACACTTTTCTCAGAAAGCCCTTGGGTGTCTTTACCCAGTAGTCAGACTTAGAAAGAGTGTTAGTTTACAAGTGATTTAAGAGAGTTCTTTGATCGCA
Source organism: Pundamilia nyererei (assembly GCF_000239375.1). Taxonomy (NCBI): domain Eukaryota; kingdom Metazoa; phylum Chordata; class Actinopteri; order Cichliformes; family Cichlidae; genus Pundamilia; species Pundamilia nyererei. The sequence goes on along the minus strand of NW_005187554.1, from coordinate 556,555 downwards.
CAAAAGGTCATTTGATATATCTGGGGGGGCTTTAGCTTAATAAAAACACAGAGTAAATGACTGAACATTTCTGCTTCAGAGCAATCTGAGAGGAGGTTATCACTTCTCTTCACTGTTTATGCCATTTGTAGGCTTTGAATTGATTTCAGCTACTATATTATGATATCATGATTTACCAGGTGTATTGTAATGGTGTAAGAATAACATGCATTCATCATGCAGGCACAGTACAATATCAAATGCAAGTCATTTGATATTGTATTGAGCATTTGTTTCTTTTTTACTTTTTGTGTGCTATTTTATGGCATGTAGTCTTGAGGTATAACTGCCTAGCTTATATCTATTCATGTGGCATTTAAATGGTGTAAAAGTTAGTAGTCAAAATGGATATGATGTGCTATTTATGCATATTCTATAAGAATGATGTGCTATTATTTACACCTGGGATTCAGTGAGAGGCAAATAGCTGACAGTAGGTCAAATCTCCATTTCAAGCAGAGCAGAGCTATTCAGTGGATGCACAATATCGCAACAGAATCTTTTCAAAACATGTTGCTTTGTTTCCTTTTCCTCAACAGCACACTCTGCCTCAACAAATAAGACAGTCTCGTTACTTTGGAGACAAAATCTTTATTCAGAACAGTACTTATCATTTGGCTGTGTTATGACAAGAGACAACCAAAGAATTAAACATTTTCAAGATTCATGCCTCAATCAAAATGAGAAAAATATAAAGAGAATTTTTAAAACTTTTATTACAGTCTGGCTTTTGTTTGTTAGGATAGGATTTCTTGAAAGAGTTCTGGATTTTCTAGTTTATAGTTGTTACAGCTATTTAGTAACTTACCATGTAACTAGAAACTATTTTTAACCTTCCACGAAATCTGATATGAACCTCCCTGAGAAATGGAGCTACATGTCAAGTAGATGCATCCCACAGAGACTTGAATGGGACAGGATTAAGAGATGTTTTTGGTTTCATTATAGGTTAGACTTGAGTTAGGCTCGGGGTATGCCCCCTTTTGTTGGTAAAATGTTTTTGGGGTTTTTTCGTAAAAACTCTGATGTATACTATGAGCAAAATTAAGACCAGTCTACAGACCAGTATAAAGACCAGTCTAGTTGCAGCCTTTTGGTCTGTGACCAGGAGCTAAGGCTACAGTTACTACTGGAACCTGGGGCTGAGATTAGGTTGATGTTGGGCTGAGAAGCACAGGAGGACAGACTGAGGGAAAGTGAGCTTGGAAGGATCCAAGTATAACCACTAGATATACCACATGATAGTATCACATTGTCTCTGCTATGTACATGTATGGGGTTTTTATTTAATCATTTTAATTTAAATTGCAGAATTTTTTTTTTTTTTAGCTTTGATTGAATAAAAACTGCAAAATTGTCAACTTACTCAGTGTGTACCATGCCTTCCACATTGCATAGCCTCTTTCTTAAGGAATTGTAACGTTTTCTTTGCTATATATATTTTAATGTTAAGATTATGGATTCAACTGATTACATTCAATTTCTCAGATTGAACAGAAAAAAATCCTATTAATTAAAATAATTTATTTAATCATTAATTTCTGAGGTGTTTTTTTACAGCTATCAAACAAAGGCAAAGTAAAAAGGATGAATGAATAATGAATTAATGTGCGGTTATAATGTTTTTTAAAAGGTTACTCACACTAGAGTAAAAATAGGATAGTAATCTCCTTGTGACTAGAAAAAAAATGGTGTTTGCCCAGTAACTGCACTGAATAATTTGCACTCAGCACCCAGTTGCAAGAAGTTGCACAGAGATTGAGAGTGATGCATGCTGATCCACTTTCAATCTCAAACTATCTTCTAACAATCTCTGTCTGACTCAGACTGACCGTCACAAGGGTTTGAAATAACTCCTGTTTAATTCTTGTTGTAGTGTCTTTACCTTACAATATAGTAAGCTTTGAGGCAACTGCTGTTGCGATTTGGTGCAGACTGATTGCCTACATGTTACAATACATTCGAGTCAGTCTGTGCTGATGAGTGCAACTCGCCTGAAATGTGCATCTTTGCAATAGAAGACTTGACTCAGCTGGTTGTAAAAATCAGTGATGCTGAGCACCTATGAGGTTTTGATGTTAAATTGCGGCAACTACATCTCTATTTGTAAACGACTTTCTAAATTTCAGGTTCAAATATATGAGATCCTGGCTGTACTCAGGATTTGACTTTCTGTGCATGTAGAAGGCAACAGAAATGTGAAGTTTAATCAGTATCACAAACAGATCACATGTAATTGACAACTTGACCCAATTCAGACTGCCTTTAGACTAACTGTCATATTGCTGTTTTATTACTGTCTTGATGCTTTGAAGACAGCACATGACTGTGATACCTGGTTCCCATCTTGGAACCAATGATTTGAAAGGCAACAAGATCAGAAATTGCACAAAGTCATAATAATTCCAGTCATGACATAAACTCCAACTACAGTTTTCTCTAGTGCGATTGTAGCATAAGAGCTGAGGCTGATGAGCCAGAATGTCTATGAGTAGAGGTTAACACAGCTCTGGTCACAGGGAACAAAAATGGGAGTAAAGCCAACTTTGTCTACCCCAGTCAGAAAAAGAAAGCCATGAGTATTGATAGGTTTGTAGCATAAACCTATTCGCTGGAACGTTCAAGACGATTCTACTACACAGCAAGCAAGACACAAGCAGGCAAAGTTCTTTATGTTTCTCGTATACGAGGAAGACCAACTGGACAAACGCCGGTCCTTCGCTTGACCCCAGTTGCTCTTGTCCGCTCCCTCGTAACACTGATCTTTTATTGAGGTTACATGAATATACATAGGTTCATTAACATATGACGTGTACACACACAAAAGAGTACCTTGCCTGTGCGTTGTGTAAGTATGTGTGTGTGTAAGTGTGTGTGTGTGTGGGGGGGGGGTCAAGATGTGACCTCATAAAGGACTTCCCTAAACCTGCTGGTCTGGAAGTCCAGCAGTTCATCTAAACAAAAGGCACTTAGACTAAAACAGACATAGATTTGTTTATCCTACCATAAAACAATAAAAGAACGTACGACCTCTCCCATGCTCCCAGGATGTAGGTGTGGATGCCAGAACAGTCTTTGCTGACCACTAAGGATCACACATCCTATCACTACACAATCGATTATACACCTCTAAGTATATATGGTTAGATATTTCCCAATACAAATGACAATAATAAAATATAAATCCAACAAGTATGATTGCATGAGCAGCGTCTGTTGTAGTCAGTGGTGGTGGCAGAGCTGATTGCTGGAAGTGGGACTGATTGAGGAAGTGGATGCAGCTGGCGAGACTGTGCTCAGGTTGTGGTGCACCTGTCTCCACTCCTGCCATCAGGCACACACCAAAGCACAAGAAGGGACAAAGAGAGAGGCTACAGGCATACTACATGTTACTTTTGGGACTAATTAAATTAGAATGATTCACTAAGTGTATATTGTCTGCACATATATTATTCCACTTGCTCCAATTACAAAATGTCTCCATCCATGCATGTGTTGGAAATAAATGCAATTCGTATTTATTGTGTCAAATCAGAATACTGAATACCACCCAGGAAATGCACCACAGGGCAGTACTGATAAACCAGAACTGACATTTACCTTCATGAGTGAGTTTTAAATCAAAGGTCATATCTCACCTCTAGCTTACTCAATTGTGTCTGGGTCAGAAATGTACCTGGGGCTAATCTAGGACACTTAAGTTGCAGGGCCTTACTTTACCTCTACAAACAGCCCTGTCCATATTACATGCTGGTCTTTTTACCCCGTGTAACCTAAAATTGCAAGTCATTTAACATCAAAGGCTATCCATCTTAAGCCTAGTGAAGATCTTTTGGTTTCATTCAGCCTCATATGTCGATGACAAAAGCTCAGCATGCTCTTCTCACAGTTCACTTCTGCGTAGGTTTTTGTTGTTGCGATGAAAAGACCGCATTGAGATCATCGTATCTACATGAGCTGCTGCATTGCTGCCTTCGCAATTACCATTGCCAAGGAGAAAATGAAAAATGACACTGTGGTCCAAATTCACCTACTAAAAACATGACCAGCAGGCAATAATATCTGGTTATTTCATAGTGAATTATACCCTGATGGAAATTCTCATAAGAAATCTTTTCATCTTTTCTTCACTAAGCTTCCATTAGCATAAAAAGTAGGTCAAGGAGCTAAAGAGATTCTTCTTATTCTTCTAATTAGGTTCACAGAGAGGCATACCCAAACTTTTCATCGTTTGATATAATTACGTGTTCAGGTTTAATTTTTCAATTTGAACAAAAGGCAGCTGAAAATGTTAAAGACACCTGTGTTCTTGTCCATGTGTCTGCACGTAACATGTTATGAAATTCACCTACTTTTGCTATTATTATTAGATGATGTTACTTACCACATGTACAGCATCTGGATCTTGCATGACACCTGCAGTTTCTTTCCTAGTTGCTAACAATGGGGTCCTTTCACGTGTCACGCTGTAATAATTCCCACCATCTGGTAATTAACTGTGAATACTTTTAGGAAAAAAATATTTTAGGGTGTAAAATTTAACTCTGTATTGACAAAAGAGCCCATAAAAATACAGATATAATATTAAAAATTAATTCATTATTATTTTGTGCAGTTGAATGTTCAGTGTTGGGAAGGTTACTTTTAAAATGTATTCCATTACAGATTACAGAATACATGCCCCAAAATGTATTCTGTAACGTATTCCGTTACGTTACTCAATGAGAGTAACGTATTCTGAATACTTTGGATTACTTAATATATTATCATGCTGTTTACAACTACGTGAATATACTATTGCTGGGATTTATTACTGTTACTGAAGGTCGCGGCTCCGAACCGTAGTAAAGGGACCTCTGGCTAACACGTCGGGCTCGTAGCCGAAAAATAGCTTTACTTTGTTTTCTGGGTCAACTTTGCTTGCGAGAGACAGAGAGAGGCGTTGAAAGGCTGCTCCAATGGAACTTATTGTTTTTGGAGGAAAACACGAACACAGTCTACAGTCGAGTCTTAATAGCTTACTTACAACTGGGCTCGTCAGGCACTCTTCTTGGCTGCAGTGGTTATTATTATATTTACATGCTTCCAGCTCCCGTTTTTGCTCGATGACAGCTCGTACTTTTCCTTTTTCTCCCTCCCTCGCTCACAGACACATAACGGGTATGGCAGTCCATTCTCCCTGCAGCACGGACTACACTGCCTATGATGCTACATTCTTTAGAGCACCTGTAGCATTCTGCCTGTTAGCTTAGCACAACAACAACAAAAAGGCGCTCTCTCACCCAGGAAACACGCAGAGAGAGAGCGTCACCCTGTAACCATGGCAACCATAACGCTGCCGCCTGGAACAACAGAACGTAGCTGTCAAACAAAACCCAAACAGTCCTGACCCGCCACAATATGAAACAGGGAAGTACCGCCGTGTAATCCATTTATTTCAACAAAGTAACTGTATTCTAAATACCACCTTTTAAACGGTAACTGTAACAGAATACAGTTACTCATATTTTGTATTTTAAATACGTAACAGCGGTACATGTATTCCGTTACTTCCCAACACTGTGAATATTGTACCAATACACATACACAAAAAAATCCTTCAGCACAGCTAGGCTTGCCTCCCAGCATATTGTTTGGGGACCACTGGTCTGCAGTTTGTGACTTTGGTGGTAATGTCATTGTCATCTTACAGCTAGCTATGGTTGGGACACTCTGTTGGATATTCTAGGTCCTCTACATTGTTTGTGAATCATTGCTGTCCATGCTAGCAAAGTTGCTGTTGCAGTTGATGGATACCATGGTAGGTAATATATGTCTTGTATCCTCTACAAAGCGTAGCATAAATGTATAAAAGTGGTTGCCGTGGGTGGTTTTCATTCTAATAATTTGGATTGCACTGTTGTTTCCACATGAAGCCTTAACCAAGGGTTAAATTGGCTTTGCTATGTGGTGCTGATTGTAAATCACTTAAGCTGCAGAGTACAGCTGCAGAGTACATTGAACAGCTGATGACACTTCAAACTAACTAAACAAGTTGTCTGACGTGTAAGCTTTCAGTGTACTGCCTGGCCATAGATGTTTATGTCAGTGTATAGCCAAAAGTGAATCATTGTGTTGCTCCAGAATGACTTTACACCTGAGGAGCTGATGAATTCGTAGCAATCATTTTTCAAATAACAGCCCCACGTTTTCCTGCCTATCTGGTTGTTTGTGTTCATGGGCAGTTTGTGTTGAAGACAAGGTCAGCTAGAAACTCCCCCTCCCTTCCCAAACATCCGAGTCTCAGGTCATTGCCAGTGTTTCCTGGCATTACATCCGCTTGTTTGTTTGTTTGTTTGTTTTTTTCAGAAGGTCCATCAGAGTGGTGACTCAGTAAAGAGCGGAACAGGAGAGCAAAAAGCCCATGAATGGAAATATTTAAACAAAGATGAATTTCAGGGAAATTCCTGCTGGTTAATCTGCCCAGTATACGAGGTTTGCCTAAGAGGTGTTTTACAGGGATAGCCAAAATAAGACAAACGTCAACAAATCAAACAAACCTTTTTTTTTATGATTTTGTGCTGTCTTTTTTTTTAATATGCATAGACTTCCTCACCTGTTTGCACGGCTTCCTGGCTCAGAAACTGTAAAAATGATCATTTATATATTTAACAATACATTTACCCTGAGAATGAAAGAGAATGATTGATAGAAGTCGTTATTTAGTAAAGGCAATGAAACATTATGAAAACACCCCACTACACATAATGTAGATTGCTGACAAGTTGTACATAAATTACTGAAAGTATCCCATCAGTCCTATAAGGATTAATAGCACCGCTATAGATATTTGTACTGTGTTGAATAATGCACAAAATGCACCATTCAGGCCTGTATTGTAGAGTGGTCAGTAAAATGCACACGACAGCACATCTGGAGTTTGTCAAAAAAGACCTAGACTCTCAGACGACTAAAAATAAATTTCTCTCGTCTGATAATACAAAGATTGAACTCTTTGGTCTGACTGTCAAGTGTCATGCCTGGAGGAAACCAGGTACTGGTCATCACCTGGCCTATACCAGCCCTACAGTAAAGCATGGTGGTGGCAGCATCATGTTGTGGGAATGTTTTTCATCATTAGGAAATTAAAATCTAGTTGGGGTCATTGAAACATTCAGTGAAGCAATGTATAGAAACATCCTTGATAATAACCTGCTCCCGAGCACGCTCGATCTCAGACTGGTGTAAAGGTTCATCTTCCAACAGGACTAAGCATACAGCTTGTGAATGTCCTTGAGGGGCCCGGCCATAGCCCTGAGTTGAACCCGAGTGAACAACTCTGGAGATATCTGAAAATAACTGCACAGCGATACCTGCCAAATCTGATGAAGCTTGAGAGGTCTGCAAAAGAAGAATGGGAGAAACTCCCCAAAAAGGTGGGCCAGTAGGTGTGTCAAGCTTGTAGCATCACACTCAAAAAGACTTGAGGCTCTAACTGCTGCTAAGGGTGCTTCAAGAAAGTGTTGAGCAAAGACTATGCATTCTTTTTTATTAATTTGTAAGAATTACAAGCCAACGTTTGTACGTTTTTTACATCACATTATGGGGTAATGCCCACTGATGTGAAACAGTGTATAGGTGTGAAAACTACATGTGAAGATACCTGACAACTGTAGTTCTGTAATAAATTGTATTCTATCTAGACAGACGCTTTTCATTCACTAATTGAACCAAAAATGCTGGGGGATTTTGTGCTTGGACAATTCAACATTTGTGTAGTGGTCATGTTCGGTCTCTCTGGGAGTCATCTGGCTTTGTGCATGTAAGAGCCTCATGGTGCTCATCTGTCTGATTGTTCTCTGGGGAGGAAAGAAGCAGCCTACAGCAGGGCCAGCCAGATGCTCTCTGTGACTGTTAAACAATAACTACTGAAGTGTGCTCCTTCTTCAGCAACACTATGATCTGTAACTACTCCCAAGGGGCATTTTAGACAGAGGTCAGACAAGCCTACAATGTGCAAAATGTCCTGACATTTGAAGTGACAATCTGTTAAATTCAGTTTTTCATTGCTGGTAATAACTGATGATGTGTGTTTTTCGAATAAAATGAGTTTCTTTTTTCTCTCCCTCAGTTCTAATTGTGATTTACATGTTTACACCGCTTACATGATTAGCATTCTTAAATTTCATCACTTGTGACTAGGAACTGTAGAAGAAGGCTGGTGCACCAGTATACAGTTACAGGCATTACAGATCTGATTAAAAACGACTGCTTATACTAACAGCTGTCAGTCATTGTGACACACTTATAATCACAAAGATAAAATACCAGCGTGAAACAAGCAATGCCCACCAATGCCCACGTGTCACTTGACTTTATGCTGGTGCATGCTAACATTTGGTAATTCATAGTGAATTCTCATAGATGGCAATGTCATTAATCTGGCAGATGTTTGTCTACTAATTAAACTAAGGGGAAATTAAAAATTTCAGCTCATAATGGAGCAAGATGAAAAACCATTGCACAGGGATTCACTATCAAGAAGCCATAATGATCTTTAGCTTGTCCCAAGCCATTTTGTCTTGCAGGTGCCATAAAATGGAAACTCAACCTTTGGAAACATGAATATATTTACCAAATGTTTTGACAGGTCAGTAATACATGTCACAAAAATGGCAGAATCCATTAAGGAACAGAACTGGGCCTAGGAAAAAATAAATAAATAAAATAAAATAAAATAAATCAGTCAATTTCATAATAAACACATTACGTTTTCATTATGCATTAAATACATTCCCATATTAAAACTACCCCATTACTGTGTTTGTACGTGATATTACTGTGCTGTTTCATCTGTGAGCTGGTTTCTTGTCTACCTGTTACATAATAGAAAAATATTTTGGGGAGTAAACTCTACCACACTCCAAATCATTTGTTCAGACCTAATTTGAGTTGTCTAAAAATAAAGTGAAGAGCACAGTAGAGATACAGACAGTCCCCTCTAGATTCAATACTGTGCTAATGATAGAGGCCAGTGGTATTATAAACCCTTTCAGAATGCATTCCGTTTTACAAGTGTGTGTTTGTATGTATATGTGTGGTGTGTGTATATTGTGAAAATGTAGACTGTAATGAGAGCTGAGCAAGGTTATCTGGCTGAGCTGAAACAGATTTCACAGCAATGAATAACATATGATGCTCCCCCAACAAAAGCACCTCCTGCAGTGAAATGACAGACTTGTATGTGGTCCTTTACCAGCAGAGCATGCCTTGGAGAAATCACTGCTAATCATTAACTTGAAGCTGGATGGCTTTGTTGTTTTCCCCGCTGTATCCCCACGGTTGGGTTGTGAAATATCAGGCCCAGACAACAACACCGTTGATATTTGACTCTTGTCAACATCACATGCACACAGTATGAATGTACCTGCTACCTTGGAGATCCTAACAAACAGTCAGCAATGACAATATCAGAGAGCAGCAGGTATTATTGCTCTTACAGGCTGTTGTAACTAAAAAATAGGAGCTGACACACAAATGCATTAGCTTATATAAAAAAATGTTACAATTTGATTTCCAAATTACAAAAGAACATGCTTATAGCCGATATAATGCTGTATCACTGTGAATTTAAAATAAATCAGCGTTTTTCTTGCTTTGTGTTTAGAGTTGGACGTTAAAGACAGCCTCATTCACACTGGATCAAAAATATGAATATGAAAATATCAACATCCGTGTGACTAGAAAAAAACTGTGGGTTGCTCAATGATTGCATTCAAATATTTTTGCTTTCATTCACAAATAAATAAGCAACCAACTGGTCACCCAGAGGTTCATGTGAATACTCTTGATTGGAAGGCAATTCAGTGTTTCACCTGGTAGGAGGCAATCAATCACTATCCTGCAGCAGCTACATCACTGGTTGTGGAGACATTTCAGTTTCAATTCTGAGTCTGGCTGGACCAGAAGTGTCAAACATATTTTAAATCATGGCCCACATACAGCCCACTTTGTTCTTAAGTGGGCCGGACCAGTGAAAGTCCTCCTTCTGTTACATTTAATCTATAGGATAACTCACCTTTTCTATAAGAAATGGTTTAATTTCAACAGCACTATTCATTCTTTTTCCTTTTTTTGATAAAGTAACGCTATTGTTCAAAAGTCCAAAATCTATGCCCTCCTTCACTCATTCAGTGGGTTGGACTGGAGTCATTGCGGGGCCGATTTTGGCCCCTGGGTCTTATGTTTAACACCACTCTGACTGTAAGTATGTGAATATCTGTGTAATGTGAGTTTCTCTGCATGTACATAGTAACAGGTTTATGATTTTTGTAGATTTTTGCCATTGTTATCTTAAACAGATTACTTATAATTGCTAACCTGACCACTCTCAGCTACAAACAGACAGTTTATTGCACCAAAATTGCTTTGGTGTGTCAAAATGGCAGCTTAATTTGAATAGTCACAGACTTCGTACCCATCTTTGAATAATTTTAAAGGCAGCAAGTTTGCAAGTTCCTGGTGTCACAGCTTCCAACCACTCATGTGGATACGCATTTGTCACTGCTAAATGCTACAAAAAGAAATAATGTATGGCACTTTGATAAATTAAGTGTATATTGATGATGTCACTGTATTGCTGTGAAATAATGCATTAATGTTCCAAAATCCAGCATTTACAAACAGTTACATCAAGTGTGTTACATAAGTTCATCATCATTAGGCGCCCTTTCCTGTGCCTTTTTTTAGCACAAGCATTCACCCGATGTCAAGGAGAGCAAGAACAAAATGCCACAGACTAAGAAGTCTATTGGATTGGGAAGTGCTGTAAATGTTTAATCCTAATGGCTTGCTTACTTGAAAAGTGATTAAACAACTAATAGCTTAAATGAACAATAAACATATTGTGTTATTAAAAAGTAAGGAGTTAGTTTGTATTATGTTAGTCTCAACACTGTTAACAATTAATGTATAATATATTCCTTCACAGTAACAACTCCAATCCCCAAGTTAGCTTGTATCTCTACTACACATTGTTGGGTCTGTGTAAAGTCGGGTGCATCAGTCTTTCCTTGTTTTGATGTATGGGATGAGGACTGAAATGCATAGTAAATGTACCATAAAAACAAAACACATGGCTAAAACATTCTGTGTTCCAGTAATTTTGTATTTTTTGTGTTCCTGCACAAAATGGATCTTCGCGTTTATAGTACATCTCCCATTACCAGTGAAGGTTACCTAATAGAAACAAATGTTTTTTTTTTTCAGGTTGTTGCAAAACAGGCAATCCAATATGCTTTGTTGTTTTCCCGACACTGCTTCTGTTGTTTGTCTCAGGGCTGAACAGGAGGAGTAATTAAATGTTCTCTCATCCTCACCATTATCCATAGTCAGGGCAATGCTTCGCCATGGGTATTGTGCTTACTATTGATTAAGAGACTAGAGAAATACAGACTGATTGAGAAACAGAAAATATATTTTGAAGTGAAAGAATAGATGGGAAGATAGGAGAAGATTATAAAATGAGCCACAATTTGCCGTTTGTTGCAAACCACCCAAATTATCTTTGTAGAGCAACAACTGGTCAAGACGCATATAAAGCCTTATGATTGTCCTGTACATTTACTGTAGAAATCTAGTTTCTGCACAGGGACTCACATGCCCCGATATTATTTTTTTTCTAAAAAGTGCATGTTTGCCTTTTAGACAAAATATTCAATTTTTACACAAGTACAATGCTTTTACAGCTGCAAGAGCACCAAAACAGGGCTCATAATGGATCGCTTCGAAAGCTCCAGGAACACCTTCACGTAGTTTACTCTATCTCTTATGTTCAATTACATTACTGTAATTTACACTTTCATAACCACAGACAAGACTGGTCATAATGTGTTGAGTTGATGCTCTGCTTGCAGTTACTTCCGTTGTGAGATATGCATTGACTGCTTGCAGTCTGCTGGCCCAGATAGGCTTGTGTTGTGTCTATCGAGCAGGGCACTGTCCCACATTCAGACTGCTCTTCATTCCCAGAGTGACTAACACATTGACAACAACAGTAAAGTAAATGGATGTGTAATGGGGCACTCGGGCGACTGCGTCACCCGAGTGCCCCAAATACAAGGTATATGTGGTAGTTTCAACTAAGTAAAAATAGTATTATGAATGTTTGACGATGCTTCTGCTCTTTGCTTATTTGCTTACTTTTAAAAGAAAAAAAACCTAAGTCATCTAGTCATCAGTCATCATATGAATCACTGCTGATAAAACTTAAAAAATCTTACTTAGCATAGGATGAGAGGTGAAGATGCTGAGCAAAGTTCTCCATACCTAACCCATCAGCACGCATTTTAATTTAGTTTAGAATTGCAGTAGTAGTTATTGTGAATTAAAATGGTCGACTCTGAGTTTAATAACTGGTAACTGTAATTCTTGAATGTGATCATCAAATAATCAAATATCAAACATCAAATGATTATAGAATAATTCTAAATGTTTTGAAGTATCACTGTTCTCTGGACAAGGATGTTTATTGCTAGAAAGAACAAAATGGAAATTGTTGATGTGGCTGGGAATTTCAAACTCAATATAAAAAGTGGAATTAAAATTGATCATGACATAAAGTTTGCATGTAGCTGTTTGTGGTTCAGGATGTTTGTAGGTTAGTTTATGGCATATACATAAGAGTCCTATTGCTTCATTTTTAAAATTAATCATTTAAATTTAAAGAAATAAAGAAATGTATGTTTCTCTTCTTTATTCAATTACATTCAGCTCATTTACTTCTTTGAATTTATGTGAGAAAGACTGAAAAGTCATTAGCACATGTGCTCAATAGATTGTATTCACTGAATATTTAGCATGCAAAGTCTTCTAATACAAAAAGCAAAATTGAAACAACCAACAATTTTGCAATTTTGAATCGGTTCTTCAAACATTTAATTTTAACAGAGGTGTGAATCATGCAGATGGAGAAGTGGCTTCTCATTAATTAGAAATGTTTTGGTCTGCTTTCATTGCTGTTATAAAATGGCTGGGAAACGAGGTCAACCCGTCTGTCTGTGTGTCTGATCAGTGGATGAGTGCATTTTCATAACTCTAATACCATTTTGGTATAATGAGAATGAAGTCACACAGTGCAACAATAAATGCAGATTAACTTTTTTAATGCAAAAAGAAGAAGAGGGAGATTACATTCATGTGGAGCACAGTAACATACCATATATGGCAGTATGCTTTTTTTAGTCTTTATCCATTTTCTGGCATTTCAAACAGGCTGGCCTATGTGGTACACATGCACTAAAGAAAATATTTACCACTCTTTAAGTGCTCAGGGAAGTTTTGCATTTAATTCATTTAAAGGATTGGTAGGTTAAGGAGCACATCTAATGCAGAAACACATCAAATGCTGAAGGAGCACACTGACATATTATAAATAAAGTTATCTGCAGTATTTGTTTAACATACTGTACATGTTTAAGAATATATAAACAGTAAATCTGAGTATTGCATCATGCAGAAAACTATTTTCAGCAAAGATTGGATGGAATTCAGTGGAAGAGTATCAGCAGGACATTGTATTTCACTGTAACCTTGATGGAACGTCTGCTGTTTATGCTGCTTTTTTTGGTTAATTAGGTACCAATCCATTATAGAATGGAATTTAAATTACTCTTTAACTCTACTTGCAAACTTTTTTGCTAGTCGATAATCCGTAAAAAACTCATTACAGTTCAGTAACACATTTTAAACCGACCAAATCACCAGAAATGATGAAGGGAATCTCATTCGGGAATCTTTGACTGCCTAAACAATTTTATCATTTAGAACAGAAGTGAAAGCTAAACTCTGCCTGTTGAGCTGAGTGAAATGAGCTGACAGATTACCTGCAGTTTAAGATACACAGTATTATGCAATAACAACATCGAAGTGCAATTGATTATTTTGGCACAGTTTCAGATATTAAGTGGTCACTCACTTAGTTGTTCATTGTAAACACACAAACTACCACAGCAGGTATACTTACCTGCATACAACAGTGTCTATTTCACAGACGAGGTAAGACAAGTAGTGGCAGGGCTGAGCAATAAAGCAATAATGATAATTACCACAATATAGTTTCCTCAGTGATAAAATATATCAGAAATATTCATAAATCCAGTGAACTCTTGAAAAGAGAGAAAATAAAGCAGAGAGACCCTCTTCCCATTGAAAAAGACACCCTGCACAACATTTGTGCTGCTTGCTGTGACCCATGTTTTATTGTGATAGCACCCTCTACTTGGCAGAGTAATATAATGAAAGCAAATAAGAAGGATGACGCAGGGCTGCAAAGTCCACAAAGAGAGGGTTGGGAATAGATGTATAAGATGGAACAGAACATACAACATGTAGGCCACCCAGTGACTTATATATAACCGGTGCTGTTTATTATCCAGGAAAACTTTATTTATTAAATTATTATATAAATTTATTTCAACCAATGAGTACTTGAAATGTGTTGCTTAAACCAACACCTGGTTTCTATGTGTAATAACCATTCAGGTTAGGAACAGTTACTGGTTGTAATATATGTAAAAGAATGTGAACGGGCCACAACCAGACAAATCATTTATTTTGCTATGAAAATTCCTACAAATTTCTGACCAACTGCAATCACGGAGGTAAACAAAGGTGCGATGAAAGAAAGAAAGAAAGAAAGAAAGAAAGAAAGAAAGAAAGAAAGAAAGAAAGAAAGAAAGAAAGAAAATTCAGTTATAAAAAATAAAATAATAATAACTCAGTTTTAGTTTTATCTGCTTTTTGCAGATCAGTCCAAGTGGCCACATCATGACTACTTGGACTGGACAAGTCAAATTTGGGAAGTAGGCAGCTGGTGAGAAAAAATAGAGTTGGGTTAGGGCCAAAAAGCTTCAGATTCAGGTTGCAGAATGTTCACTGTTAGGATTTTGAAAATTCACAGTGCACAACCATAGTAATCAGTCACACACACACACACACGCGCGCGCGCGCACACACACACACGTACACAGATATGTTCTTGGTCATAATCCAACTACTTGCTGTGATATGAAGTTTGGTGTCTGGTCTCTCAAGTCTAAGGACCATTGTGAAATCACAGGTTCACAGTTGGTCACAACTGTACGTCCATGTAGTGATCAAGCAGTAACAATCCAGAGGTGCACATGGAGATTACCATAAAGGTTTTCTTTTGCTTTTAGGACTATTTGAACAACTCATTTGATTTCTTTATTGACTGTAAAGTTTCTTTTCTACAGAAATGCATATATCAATTCAAACCACCACTTACCAGTCTCTATTTGAGTCTTTTATTTGAGTCTATAGCCTATAATCACATAGTGCATGAGGGATATAAAAATAAATAACTTACATAGCTAAAGAACTAACAAAACATAGCAAATATTGTGATAACTATCATTATTGCATGATACTGTACTTTTATTTTGATATTTCAGACAGATTGCTCAGCAAACCATTAGCTTATAATCATCCACACTCATTGTATTGTATATTGCAGTCCACAGAGACACGTTTTATCTAGAGGGATTGCATGCATGGAGCTGGTGTTGATAAAGGAAACAGTCAAGCAGGTCACCCCCATCCTTGCAGATTCACAGTATTAAGAGATTTCAAAGGATAAATGATCTACAGTAAAGGTCCAGTTTTATTGCCACTGTTTGTCAAACAGACCTTCGTTGTCCTCGCGCTTGTGCCCTGTTGACTATATCCTGGTACATCTTGGACCTGAGAAACCGTGGGTAGGAGTCTTTCTCCATGAGGCTGTAGATTTTACCTTGGACTTCATTGAGGCTGGTTGGGGTGGGATCCGCCAGGCTCTGCTTAGTCTTCTCCCTGGTACGGTAGTCAATGTTAATCTGCCAGGACAAAGAGAGGAAAGAATAATTTTGAAGAAAAGAGTCATTTACTTTCATTAATGTAATAGTCAGTTTGTTATAATGAATAATAAAATGTCCCCCTTAACTACATGCATGAACCTTCTCTGACGTCTTCTTCTTTTCCTCCTGCCTGGCAGCTCCATATGCAACATCCTTTTCCCAAAATATGCACTATCCATACTCTCCAGTATATGTGCAACCAATCTTGGTCTTATCTCTCTTTGCCTACAAACTTTGTCTACAAACCACTCAACCTGAGTGGTCAGTCCCATCTTGGTCAGTCCCAGTGGACATCTTAGGATCCTCAGCGCTGCCACCTTTAGTGCCAGCTTCTGTCTTTTTGTCAGTGACACTGCCAAACCATCATAGCAGGTCTCACTACCATCTTGTAAATCTTCCCTTTCAGTCTTGCTGCTATCCTTCCTTGTCATACATCACTATCCTGTTACCATGATAAGAATCTTTTAATTTCTTTTGACTGGGTTTATCATGGGTTTAAAGTAGTGAATCATGGGTTTAAAATTAATAGTCAAGTCTGTAGAAAACTGCATTAACTCACCTCTCTTGGTGCCTGAACCTCAACAAACTCCTTAAATATCTTGTTTGCTTTTGACACCAGCTTAGCTGAGCTCTTGATTTTTTTGTAGTCTTCACAGGCCATCCAAAACTCAATATTCTCATCACTGAATTCTGACTTAAGAAATGTCCGGAAAGCTGCCAGCCCATCTGAGAACAAAAAAAAAAAAAAAAAAAAAAAGAATCAAAAAGTTAAAGAATGTAAAATATAAAAACACATAAGACTCACGTTTCTGTACAGCAGCTCATTTTACCCTTTATTATCTTTTGGTGTATGATGAACATAAGCAGGAAATTGTATTATAGTTACAGCATAAATAAATCAGAACAAAATATTCCAACAAAGAGAACACATTTTTGTCAGCCAAGATAAGTGAGTAATTAATGTGCTCCCTGTTGACATTATGAGAAGTGGGGCATGTTTTTCTATGTGCCTGTGTCATGCTGACATGTCATTTCCACCCTTTCTGCTGTTTACCTCTTAACACAGTGCAATGCAGCAATACTGTTTTGATTGGCCTCGAACAGCATATACGCTTACTGTGGTGCTTAAAAATTTGTAAACACATTACAATTTTTTGTTCTACTTACCAACAAAAGCATGAGAAAAAAAATCTTACTTTTTTTTTTTTCCAAAAAAAGGCGAACTCAATTAAACCAAATGAGACAAAAAGTATCACACTTCATTTATTTGAGGATGACTGACAGAAGAATATGTTTTCTGTATCATTTGGGACCTCGTTCATCACAAATGAGTGCGAGAACTGGAGCTAAACATTTCCAGTAAAAATCACTGTTGGATATCAACTTAATGGACATTTTGCCATATTTGTCTCTAAACAAGTATAGGATGATGTCAGGTTTTTGCACATGAACTGTTACGTTTAGGTCGTTTTGCAGATTTTTTGTGTTATTTGAAGGTTGTTTGTAGATAAATGAAACAAAAGCAAACCTGTTTTACGTTAAAGATACACGAGCAATCCACTTCTATGGCTATATAAGCACTAACAAGCACATAGGCACAATTCTAGGTTCCTGTTAGACACCATCACCAGACTTCTTACCCCTGCTCAATCTGGTTTTCCTACCATGACTGTGATTTTTTTTTTTTTTTTTGCTGGTAAGGTCAATGGTATCAGATCACAGTTCAAGCCAGGAACCTTCCAATCTGTCCAAGTGTCTCAGCCCACCCCATTGTCTGAGTTTTATCCTATTTCCATGACAGATCTGCCAGATATAGTTTGCATATGTGCACTTCTTCATGCCCAATTGATATTCGTTGCAAATGAGGTTCTACTTATCACCTCCACCTCCTGTCCATTATCAGCCTGTCTCTATCTTCTGTGTGCATGCCAGATTTCTTTAAAACAGTCACTGTCATCCTTTTGCTTTAAAACCTCTCCCCAGATCCCACCATTTCAGACATTTACAGCCCATTTCGAAACCTCCATCAATTTGCTAAATCCTTAAGAAAGTTGTGGACCATAAGTTACATATTTCTCCTGTCCTAACCCTTTTAGACATTTCTGGTACAGAAACATTAACGTTTTTTTCCTCTCTGTATTTTTTCTCCTAATCTGTTATGCATAAAAAAAGGTATTGCTTGTTATTTTGTTCTAACAAGTCACATATAGCTAACAGTGCCCACAGGTTGAATGCATCCAGATGAAACACACAGTATTCTTTTTAAAGCAAATTAAGGTTAATACCTTATTACAGGAACATCCAGCACTCTGTTCCTATTGATTTAACATCACTTATGTAATCCAAATATGTGTGTGTTTGTATCTACATTTTGTAGTGTGCTGCTCTAATGCTTGGTCAGTGGAAACAGGATGCACAGGTGCATCACGCTCCCTGTGTCTAGGGAAATCCTCTACATGTAGTTTTGCCTGGGAAACATTATTTTGTTGTGTGTCAAACTGATGTGTTAAGTCATAACCTCAATTTTAATGAAGCTGTTCAAGTGAGTATGACTTTTCAAGACTACCATTTGTTAGCCTAGTGTTATGGAGTTCATCACTGAACAAAACTGGGATGCAGCTGTTGCCACCCACCCTTTGGACTCCAACGCTTATTAATTTTTGCAAAAATCTTGTCCAAAACACGCTAATAACTACACGCATATTACTGACTTGTTAATATTTCAGTGTCTATTAACTGACAGCAATCTTAAAAGTGCAAGTAACACCGTGCAACAAGGATACATTGATTTGGATAGCACTTCAGTTTTGGTGTATGTATGAGAATTATGGTGTGTTTTAAAGTCTTGTTCTTTATTGTCTTTGCTGATGAAATGATGAGGAAACAACAGGAGGGAAATATGTGTTTTTTAATCTGCCAGGTTTGTAACTGCTCATAAACCCTGGTATCTTTCACCTGGAAAAGCCCTAAATTGTACCGTATGTAAAGATGAATGAATTTCATATAATTGTACTAAGAACAGAATTCACAGACACCCAGCTAAAGCATTCACCTAGCATTTCAATTAAAAAAACAAAAAAAGAGGGTAACTGTGGATTGACATTTAGTTAGCAAGGACACTAAAAATAAAGATGGTCCTGGGTGAACTTTAAAAAAGTGAAATGATACAATGATGGACACCCTAAACCTTTCCTGTAATCGAACTACTGGGATAATCACGTTATGGTTTTAGACATTCATCATTCACCCAATATCCAGCAGTTCAAGCTCACTCATGTTTGGTTATATTTATGTATAACAAAACAATGATTTTAATTATTTGAGACAATATTTGGCAAATTAATTGGCAAAAAAAGACAAACAAATAGCTAGTTATAACCTCATGTGTTTCTTTATCAAAATTTTTTTTTACAGTATTTCTCTCACCTTGCTACAGATACTGACACATTATTGCCACAATCATTGGTCATATAACTGGACAGGTATACAGTGTTTTTATTACCATTTTTAGGGAAGCATATGTTGTAAATTGTGTGCTTGATCTATGTACATGTATGCATACGTACAATAAGGAAGACAAAGCTGTCAGCTCATCAAATGTTACTTGGGGGTCAACAGTCCCAAAGGTATCATTAAACTCATCCAGTACTAGTTGACTGACCCAAGATTTTGAGTTGTTCCAGGAAACGTGGAAAGGACCTCAATCAGCCTAGATTAAACATTCACTTCCTACAAACGACGATTGATTTCTATATCAGTAAAAAAAAATTGATTTGACCTTTGAGGTTCAGCAGAACACGAGCATCCTAATTGTAGGAGGAAAATGTTCGAATTTGATTTGAGTTGATCCGACTCTCACCAAATGAATGTGCCCTTTACTCTTTTAGTTTAGAGTTTTCTGTCAAAGATGCTACGTCACATGGCTTGTCAGCAGAAAATAAATCCATGACCCATTTGTGCAGACAGACATGTGAGTTGTGAGTGCGTGCTGCTGTCTTTTTGGTCCAAGGGGAAGGTCAAAGACGAGGATGTGACTCATTATGCGGCACGGACTCTTAACAACAAAGAAATGACACACTTGGATAACATGGGCTTGAGAGGAGAACAGTAAAATTTGTTTTTCCTGAGTGAAAAAAGGAAAGTATTAAAGAAACTGGTAGGGGCTTGTTTACTTCTGTATAAGGTGGCTTTCATTTTCTTGGGGCTGGCTATGAGTGTTCTGTGCAGTATGAACTGTTCCCTCAGAAAATAGAAAGTGTTCACTTACACTTATGAGTGAGGAGGCTATCGAATGATTCAGACCATCGAACAACTTCATCGGTTGATAGTCTGATGGAGAGAAAGACAACAAGAAGTGCCTCAATTACATGCTAATCAACAACTATGCTTTAATGCATTTTGAGTCCCCTGCAGTGTTTTATATAAATTCTTGAATGGCAACTGAGTTTAATGCATGATTAATTCCTCCTCATACTAATTCTTCTTCTCAAGGCCATAAAATATTTCAAATAACAGGTTACTTTTAAAGATTGGAGGAGACAACAGAGCTACAATTAAATGATTAATGTCTTCCACAGCATGTGCAAAGCAGTCTGAAATATTTTAAAACAATGCCACAAGTTACTTTAGTGAGGATGTGTTAGAACATTTGACAGTGTACCTTTTTTCCAACTGGCCAAAATAATATTTACTTGATTACTACTAGCCTAAGTGCAAAAAGGTCTATGTTAAACCGACAATTATGCTGTACAGTTTGCTCTGTCTGTGCTTTCGGCTCATACAGTTAATGACATTGAGAAAAGATTTTTAAAAAATGGGGTATTTATATGTATATATATATATATATATGAAGATAAATATGGAACTCAATGTCCATTTATATGCAGCAACATGTAAGTAAGTAATCTATATATGATTAAGGGACTGTGTGTTTCATTGTCAAAAGAATAAAAATCATAAAAAGTGGCATGCAAGATTAAATTCAATGAAATACTTTGTAAGCAGATCTATAAAAGAGGACTTTTTCATTTCCACCATGAATCTGTATTTACATGCATTATGGTGAACCTGTACATATGAGTAACATGCACCTGACAAAGAAATTTCTTGGACATGCTTTAAAAAAAGACTGGAAGGTTGGCTAGATCAATTCACACGGCTTGAAATGCCATCGCCTAACATACATTTAGAAGGTTACTGATCCAACATTAAAGTTTTGATGTAACCCCAAAGTACAGTAAGCTTGACTTCATAATATGTCATATGATATAATGTAATTTCGAGGCCGTAAACACAATTTGGAAATACCAAAAATGGTTATATTTAACATTATATAATATTATTATATTATTTTGATATATTACATGTCATTGTGGTGAAATTAAACTGACCAAAGACAATGTTATAAAATGCTATACATGCTATAAATTTCAGCCAGTTGATAGGTGAGTGCTAGGCAATGTGATGATA
Organism: Pundamilia nyererei; assembly: GCF_000239375.1. Lineage (NCBI taxonomy): Eukaryota > Metazoa > Chordata > Actinopteri > Cichliformes > Cichlidae > Pundamilia > Pundamilia nyererei. The sequence continues at coordinate 535,154 of NW_005187554.1, read as the reverse complement.
TCATAATATCTGATATAGATAAGAATCAGACAGTTTCGAAGCCTAAAGTGCATTTGTTTGCCAACTTAGGTTGGGCAGACAAACAAATAATGGTTTAGTGCAGCAGTAACATTCATATAGTCATTACAGCGGGACATGCACTGCTGAAGTTATCTCCTCTAGTAAATGCCAAGGGTGATTCTTGCAAATATGTTATGACTTAGGACTTGCATTAATAATAATAGCTATAATAATAAAAATAATACTTGTGTCATTCTCAGAATGTATAATACTTTTGCCGACATACTGCTCAAATGGAAAGCAATAAATTACATTCATATCACCTCAAATTAAAGGAAGTCTTAAAGGCAACTTTTCCTTGAAAGGTCTGATAATTCTAATTATTTCACACAACAACAGGTCAAGCACAAAAATAATTTGTAGTCTTATAAAACCAACACAGGAAGGCTTTTTTCTGGCAAACTCACTTCAGACACCTGGCTGTGGTTTCGTGGGCTGGAGGCAGGAATTCTGAGAAGTCATTGTAGGAGTCAGATTTGTGGGACAGGCAGCCTAGTCTGGTCTTCATGGTGCAAATCTTGCTGAAAAAGAACACAGTATTTAATGGTTTTCAATATTTTTTTTTAAATCATGAAAACTGACTTTTGCATCATTTTCCACATTGTCTTGGTACTTTGCAAGAGTCGCCACTTTATGTAACACTACCTGCATCAGGACTGAACCTGTGCTCCAAAATCATTCACAGCACTTTAACCACAACACAACTCCAACCTTCTCCACTGGACCCCCTCCCCCCAACCCCTTCTTGCTTTTCCCTGTGTCATGCTATTTATAATATACCAGAAACACCTCTGCTATCAAGAACCTTGCTCTTACATAGTTGCTGTTGCCAAGGTGGCTAATCATACGTTTTGTCTTTGCGTAATTGGGCTGTTCCTTCAGATGATGTATTTATGTTCTCAAATGTTGATGGATGGCCTGCTGAATAAGCTGATCATAAAGAAACAAGATGCAGGCCAACTGAATCCAAAAGACAGGACTAAACATGGACAACAGGTGCAACTCCATATGCAATGGCTCTGCCTCATTCAGAATGAAGCTTCAAACATCACTGATACCCAACTTCCCTTCCTGAGAAGGTGTTTTGGTGTGGCTGTATAATGCACGTGATGCAAAGTTTAAAATGATTTTCACAGAGTGTGAAAAGTAAAGATTTTTTTTTCAATTTTTCTGATCATTTTACCTGCACTATAGATAATAAAACAAATAAAAAATGTATTTTTGCCGCTATTCTGCTCATCATCTTATTTATTACCATTAAACCAATCACAGTGATAGAACTCCCACCCAATAGCTAGGCTTATTTGTGATTTCTCTATAAATGTATCATGTTTATAGTATTTAGATGACCATTCAACATGTGGGGAGTCTTTAAAAGCCCCACTGTGTATTAACACTCACCCCACCCCCATCGCCCACACCCAACCCCCAACAAAAGAAAAAAACAGCATCTCTCATGGACCACACTGAAACAAACCATATCTCCATCTCTCATCACAGTCTGTCCTGTTTCATTTGTACACTGCTGCTGCCATGTACAATTTGTCACTGTTCTGCCTCTGGGACAGATGGGTCACTCCAGATGGGGCATGGTTATAAAGATGCTGTTTTTTAAAAGTAAGTCTATACGGATAGTCTCAATAAACTGTTATTAAGTCTCAGTGTTGTCATTAGTACTACTTACTTCCTTACGTAATTTTAACTGTAAATCCAGTGATGTCTGTCATCACTGAGGAAAAGACGTACCCTAACTAATAATTCTATGCTATATTTATTATATATTATATATTTGTGTAATTTGACTTTCACCATGTCTTGATATTGTAGATCATTCATTAAATTTCAGATTTTAATTTTCATAAAATACTTAGTTTGCTAACTGGAAAAAAGCTAAACTAGTTATCTATCAGTTGTTATACATTACATGAACAAAAGTACTGAGCTACCTACACGTTACACCTGGAGAAGCTGCTCTGCCGTGGAAGCTCATACTACGAAGCTCCCAGCACACAGTTTTTGTCCCGATGTAAATGCCAAGAGGAGTTTTGGAGAAACATTGATGACTTTATGTGGCTTTTTTTCTTGGTGACTGAGTTGTTGTCGTTGGTAAACACTTCCACTTCCACACATACATTTGAGCATGGAACACACAAATGGACTTATTGTTTGCAAATACAGACTCAGTGACTAGGTTCTTGATTCTATTCAACTGTGGCACCTTTGTGACTGAAAAACCTTGAATCCAAAGATAAAGAGGTGCGGAAAAGTATCATTGTCCCTACCGTCTTTGACACTTTACCAGATGACTGCATGACTTTTGTTTTATCTGTAATAAAAGCCAAATAAAGTCACTCTTTGTTTGTTTCCAGTCTTTCAGCTGATCTACGGTAAACAGCTGCTGACAGTAGCACGTATTTGGGTAAAGATTTGTCTTGTCCACTCACTTTGTTGCAGTGTTACATCTACAGGATGTTTGCTTGGCTTTGGTGATAGTTCTGGTTTGTAAACATTTCCAGATTGGGCTACTTTATTAGACACTGTTGAGCTTTAGAATGACTCAAGCAGCTTGTGTCTCCATCCTTCTTTCCATTGTAGTAGTCCATCCATCATAAAAAGCCATTATCCCAGTTTAGTGTCCCTTTTTCTTTGATGATATCAGTGCAGCAGAGGAGTTGGAGCACTGGATTGTTTTGATGTTTGGACCTTGAAGTGGGAACATTGCATGAAATGTACTGTTTATTAGCTGACCGAAATCCATTTGCTGGACATAATGGGCTTCGTCCACCACATGAATTCCAAAGCTCTTTAAAATATCACTTTTTGTTTTCCATCTATCCACTCGTGGGTGTTTTGAGGGGTTGCATGCATGTAAGAGAGTGTACGTTCACTTATGTTTGGGCTGCACTAATGCAGAAGGTTTGTGGTATTGCTATTTAATGAAATTTGTTCAGCACTCTGCCATTAAGTGGAAGAGTTAAGCCAGTGAAATAAATCTATGTTCACAGAGGAGAACATGAGGTTACAAAACAATCAATGAAACCTAGAAGATTGTGCACTGACAGATTTGTTTGGGTTTCAGTTAAGAGTTAATGCTCTGTCAAAAACCTTTTCTATTCATCAAACGTAAATCTAAATAAAGACTGTAGGCGGGTTGTTTCAGATGCACTGCAGATGTGATGCAGCTTGCCCCAGAAACGCCCAAGTTATATATCGGATGTTATATATAAAACAAATCCACTCAACTAGAAAGGCAGCTTATGTGTCATCTATATGAGTCATAATCTCAAGGTGCACTTAACACAAGGTATTATTGAAAATTCATTTTCAGAGAGGAAAGCTAAAATAATAGGCAGGGATATTTTAAACATGATAGACTATGTATAGACTTGTAGTTAAGTAAAGATCACTAGTGAGGGCTGAGTTGTGCGTCAGTAGTTAGGAACATTAAAAAAAAAGACTGATGTTAGAATGAAACAAATATAGCAATAACACCAGAAAGATTAAACTTTAAAATATCACATGACAAATTTGTAATGTCATTTTTTAAATCAAAATTGTCAAATTTAGTGGCTGTTAAGCAGCTTTTACACACAATTTCCCCCACAAGATGATGCAAAGCTTTAAACCTATTAACATCCACCAGATTGCTGCCGATTCCTCTGATGCAGTAGGAGCATTTGGTCTCATTAAGCTAAAGAAGCATAGTTTCAGATACTTAAACATACTTCCCTTTAAGCTCTCTTACATGTGTTTTGGCCTTGCAGTTCTTCACTTGTAGGATTTTGATTTGGATCTGCCATATAGGTGAAGATTTCATAAGAGTTGATGTGTATATAAGCAACCAATCGAAATATATGAGGTTAAGTGTTCAATGGTAATAGGATTGGTAAATTCCATCACCTGGATGGAAATGTACATGTGTCAAGTAGCCTTAAATCAGGTGTGGAACACGGAAACATAGATCTATACATTGCAGAAGGTGCTAACTTTTTTTTTTTTTTATCACTGAAGTAATGTAATCACCAAATCCATTTACTTGTGTATATGTTTGATTCAAATCCGTTTTCAGTTCCAAGCTGAAATGAAAGCATAATGTATTTCTATTTAGTACTGTCTGTTATTAAATTCAATTTGGGAATACTTATTCATATTCAGCAACATAATCATTTCTATTCCATTTTAATTTTGACTTATATTATTAAAAAGCTTAGCTTTGTCTCATATTTTCTTGGCTTAAAAGAATAACCAGGCTGTTTCTTTGAGATTAAAATCAAATGTTTTTCACATTTTATTTAATTCTATTAGTGGCAGAGGGCGTGCACAGGGCATTTAGGTGTGTGGAAACAGCAAAAGGTAATGCACATGCTTTCCTACATGAGTAATAAAACAATAGTGTTTATAAGCTCCTCTTTTACAAATATTATATTTGCCAAGCAGTTTGTGGCAATAAATATCTAATGTAATCAGCTGCTTCTTCAATAAATTTCAATAAATGCTGCAAGTAAACCCCAAATCCACTTGCTGCAGGTGCTGTAAAGTAAGAGACCTTCTAGCCAGCAGAGCAAACGGTGCACTGCAGTCAACAGAGTCGTGTTTGCAGTGATGAACTTTTCAAATGTAGTAGCATGGCCTACTAGTAAATCACAAAAGTGTTGTTCACTCAAACAGGTGATTAAGAAAAAGGAAATGAGTGAACATCCTTAGGTGTCAATTAATAATAGTAGTAATTAATAATAGTCTGTGAGTGAATTTTACAAAAGCAGTATAACAGTGAGAAAACTGAGAAGGGTGCACTTAGCAGACATAAACAATGACGCAAAGCTGCAAGACTCACAACAAATCTCACTTAAAATGCTCTCCAAGAGAATGAAGACTAGTTAGAGAATTGATTGGGATTCAATCCATTTTAGTGGTGCACAAGATACCAGAGGTTAGAGCACAAATGGGGAGTGTCGACATTACTTATTTGCTACTTTACTTAACATAATTTGTAGAAACCAAGCTATGCTTTTAAATGGCACTTCCTGCAAAACAGTGCAGTCATTTAATCATCCCCTTTATGATCAGTGAAAATGAAAGGTTATTTCATGCAGATTGCATAATATATTGAACATATTGCCTTTAGATCGCAATTAGTGATTTAAATTGAAACGCATCTGGTCATGAATTCATGTTTGGCAATAATACTCGAGCATTTAAATTTGAAATACTGGCACGTTAGGCAGCAGCTTTCATCCATTAGAAACTATGCATTATAGTTAGATTTTGTTTGTGTGCCCGTGCCATTCTTTAGCAGGCAGAGGCCATCAAGTGAAATTGATAAGGAGAGACATTTATATATTGATAAGCTTGTTTGGTGAGTGATAAAATTGTCAGTATCATGGCAACAGATGCCCTCCTCCTGTCTTTTCTCCCTGCCTCTTCTTTGTTTAGACAAATCTGTATGTCCGTGGCTGTTGTGAGGTACATTCTTCATCTGCAGTATGATGCAGACACGTGCTGCTGCTACCACTGAGCTATTTATAAAAACCCCTGACAAATCCGTGTAGTCAGGGGGAAGCAGTGCATGTTCTATTCAGCCATGCAGCAAGGCTGGCTCCTGGAGGAAGGAGGCTAAAAACAGCAACAGCGCTCGAATGCCTCGGATACACACAAGTACGCCTCGTGAATCTAAAAGTACAGGAAGCATCCGCTAGACTTCCAGTGTCTGAGTTCCCTGGTGGGGTTGGTGGATTAAGATGTTAAAATGTAGATCATGGAAGCTGCGTCTGTGTGTGTGTATGTATATGAATATTCTTTGATGTTACCTAACTTGGTGCAATGCAGGTTTTAAGACGTCTCTCCATGTCCTCGTTTTTGCATGCTGACAAGAAACACTCTGCAGTTCTATACACTGTATGTGTGTAGTATCAGCTTTTAAACAAATCCTGTAAAAAGGGATTAGATTGATGTACATATAGCATATTCATCCAAAGATTTTCTACTAGTCAGCATGCTGGTGTATACTGGTAAAATGCATTTATTTGGTGCTAAGGAGAGGGACCGTATTGATTGAAAAATTTATGTTGTACTATACACTGCATGACCGCGTAGGGTACATGTACAGGGCCCTGGTGACTATGTCGGCAGTGACGCTGCGTTGACGTTAAAAGCAGAGGGCATGCGTGTCAGGTCATCTCTCAAGTTAAGAGAAGATAATCTTATGCACAGGTCACATCCCTGCTCTTGTTCCTGTTGAGTGCCAGTAAAAATAGCAGCCTGTCAAGTTAAAGTTTTATACATTGCTCTTACATTTTCTTCCTGCTTCCGAGCCCATCTCACAGCATACGTCATACTGTTTCGGCACTCTGTTTTGCTAGAAGACACTCACACTTTATTCCAACATTTATATGTTTCCCATTATTGTAAAGTTATTGTTTTCCACCATAGGTTTGTCTTTTCTTGATTGCCACTACTGCTATTCTGCTTCTACTTCTACTTTTAGAAGTACTCTAAAAATTGAAAATAAAAACTCTAGAAATCCTACAATACTGTGTCACCTCTCCAAAGCCAGACATCCATCTAACAACCCATGCATACATCCATACTTGACTGCTTATCCAACTAGGGTGTTGAATTTATCTGAAAGTGTGGTCTCCAT
>NW_005187554.1:526517-527377 GCF_000239375.1 Pundamilia nyererei | reverse complement strand
AAAAAAAATCTTAGTTCTTTGTCTCAGTATCACCACATCACAATATCATTTGAGTACTTCACATCCACACAGGAACTGGCATTCACACATCTTTTAATTAATGGAGCTATGAGTTGCTTAATTACTCCACTCACTCACTGTCAGCCTTACACTCACTCTTTTTCACACATATTAAGGAAAGTGTACAGTTGCTTATGTTATCTCTGCAGAACCACTTATGCATCCTGGCTGATTTGCTTCTGTGGCACTGTGTCACCTTGATGTGCGGACCTCTCACTCTTTGGAGAACAAGTCAAAAATACTCTTTAACGATTCAGCAAGTTCTTCTGGACCAAGTATGGCAAGAAAAATCACACAGAATCTTTTTATGTACATACATTTAGTACATAGATAGAAGGAGAAATGCTACTGGAGTGCTAATATTATGCTTAAATTATTAGTGAAGAAACAACAAAAGAAAGTATTTTCTTTTGTCATTCAAATCCCCAAAGTACTAGAAAACTCTCAAATATTGGCTAGTCTGCTGCCAAATGTCACAATCAAAGTGCGATTGTTTGTCTAGCTCTACTCTCCATTCATTACATAAGCCTGTTTTTGCTGTTTTCGGGCTAATTAAGATGCACTGTGACTCAGATGACAAGTTATAAGGGTGACTGCTCGGCAGTTCAGCTTTGGCAAGTCCATCCATGTCCGTTCCCTCTCTGCTGCAAACTTGTCAGATTTGATACTTGAGTCACAGTAGCACAGCTGTGGTCTTGCACTTGTGCCTTCGCCTGTGTGCATTTGTGTACACTTGGCCACGAGAGCGGAAAACCGACTGCCCACAGAAGTATGTGTCAGACCATCTGATGTGTTGCCAC
>NW_005187554.1:510690-523883 GCF_000239375.1 Pundamilia nyererei | reverse complement strand
GAATCAAGATTCGGTTTTTTAAGCACTGGCTGCACTACAGCGTGCTTGTATCCAGTTGGTACTACTCCAGAGCTGAGACTGCTATTAAAAATAGTTAAAATGTCAGGACCGACTACCTTAATAATCTTTTTTAGAAAATGGGTTGGGACTCCATCTGAGGGGCAGGATGATGTCTTTATGCTATTGCAAAGCTCTTCTACCTGGTTAAGACATGCAGCCTCAAACTGGTCAAAAGCAGCTGAGGGGGTATATGTTAATGAGACATTATACAGCGATGGGATAGATGTAGATCGAAGCCTTTCTCTCTTATTAATAAAAAACTGCAAGAATCTATCGCAAGTTTCAATGGAGCTATCTATATGGAAAGTGGGGGAGATATTCAAGACCAATTCAATAACTGAGAAAAGAGTTCGGGGGTTATTAGAGTTGGTCTCAATAATGCTTGCGAGAAACTTAGATTTTTCGGCTTTTACGATGACTTGATATCTAGATAGGCTCTCTCTCAGCAGCAGGAAAGAGACTTGTAACTTGTCTTTTTTCCATTTTCGTTCGGCCTTCCTGCACTGTCGCCTAGCTGATCGAGTTGAGTCGTTTATCCACGGGTCTGAGTAAGCTGTTGATCGCACTGATTTAAATGGAGCGATCTCATCAAGAATAGTCTCATAAGCCTCAAGAATAGAAAGGCTGGATTGGACTTTGCTAAAAATATCTAAAAAAAAAGATAATAAATAAAAAAATCAAACAGCACAGTTCTGGGAAACCATTGTTTGGAAAGATGAAACCAAGATCAGCCTCTACCAGAATGATGGAAAGTATGGAGAAGGCGTGGAACTGCTCATGGTCTAAAGCATATCACGTCATCTGTAAAACACGGTGGAGGCAGTGTGATGGCTTGGACGTGCACTGTGACACTAGTGTTTATTGGTAATGTGATAAAGGACAGAAGCAACCGATGGAAAATGTAAAGTGCAAAGAAGTGGAATATTATTGAATGCCCAATTTAGTCACATGATCTTAATCCAACTGAGCATGCATTTTACTTCTTGAAGACTAAACTTCACACATAAAGACCACAAACAAACAGCAGCTGCGGTGAAGGCCTGGCCGAGTATTAAAAAGGAGGAAACCCAGCATCTGGTGACATCCATGAGCTTAAGACTTGCCAGCAAAAGTTTTCAACCAAGCATTAGAAATGGCCAATTTATTTTTAGTTATTTAATTTGTTTTTTTGTTCACATGTGAATTTTGTTCCATTCCATTTTCCGATAACTTTGGTGAATGCTGTTTACAGTAAAGTCTGTTGGATTTAAGGCAGTGTTTCCCACTGTAATTCCATTGTATTGTACTGTGGCATGCTTTTATGCATAACAGCAACTCGAAATGTAGAGGGAATGTAGAGAGGTTGTACAATGGTAAATTAATGAGTGAATGAACTGTGAAGGATAGAAGAAAAAAAATATTAAAATACTACAGCAAGTAACTGGGTAGCTGTGTGGACAGCACTAAAAGAGGAGCACAGAAAATGCTCTGCAGTAGAAACGGTACTAAGAAAAAGCATGAGAAAATACAAAACAGGGACAGATGTAAGCAATCCAATGGGCCAAACATAGATTTATGAAATCTAGGTGTGATGTGCGAGTGAATGTGAGTGCGAATGGTTGTCTGTCCCTGTGTGTTGGCCCTGCGACAGACTGGTGACCTGTCCAGGGTGTACCCCGCCTCTCGCCCTATGACAGCTGGGATAGGCTCCAGCGCCCCCCGCGACCCTGAAAAGGATAAGCGGAAGCGAATGGATGGATGGATGGATGGTTTAATTGTTTTGGGTCCATTTTTCTGATTCTTTTTCTTTCTGTTGGATTCATCATTTTATTATAACTTATTCTATTTATGACTGATAACTTAGAGATCGCCATAAAAATGAATGGGTCTATATATAGTCACACCCATAAGCTAAAGTTGCATGTACAGTTGTGTTGATATGTAGCGAACCTTGATGTTGTTGCAAAATCAGCAAAAAAAAGAAAGAAATCCTATTATCTTTTCTTGGTTAGTCAAATAGCTTTAAAACTACAATTATCTGCCCTCTTTTGTGCCTTAAAAAATGTCATATCATTGTTATTATTATTATTCTTTTCTTGCATTTAGAACTTTGTAGTCATGGACTTTTACATCTTCCATCTCAGAAGCAACATTCTAAAAGCAATAATGAGTTCTAAAACTCCTCTCAGGTTGCCGACCCCTGACCTAGGTGCTTATTATGGGTTCATTAAGTTGATTAAGCTCATGGTAAATCAACCTTATGATTAACAATTAACTTAATCAGATACATTAATAAAAAAAACTGCAGAGTTTGGTGATACTTTTCTTTGGCAATGTTTTGCTTTATAAGTACAGCTATTAAATATTTTGCATTACATATACAATATTACACACATACAGACACTTTCATGTTTTTTTATACCAAAGTCGACCCCAGCAACAGCTGATGATTAGTTTTCTAAAATTTTCATTTAGTTAATCATGTTCCATAACGCCACAGTTCCTCAGTCCGCCAAGGCCTGCCATGAGAACACCTGAGCTCATCACTCACCTCACGACTCAACCTGGGGTAAGATCTGCCCAGGGGCTTTTCAGTACATAACACCCTGTTACTATTTTCATCTTCCTTTTACTCAAAAAAGTACATTCATGTACGGTCAGATTATTGTCACTTCCCTGCTGCAGGCTTCTCTTTTTTAGTTTATTGTGTAGAAACATAATCTGTGTTCACTTCACAAGCTCCAGCGGATTATAACTTAATCTCAGACAGAATACAAATGTACAGCACTGACCATTTAAGGGCACAGAACATTATCTGTTATTGCAGTTAGTTTAGGATCCTGAAAAAAAAGACCCATCTGTTTTATGAGTGCTACTACGCTTTTCATGTCAAGCGAATATATAATGACACGCACAATTTTGGTCACCCACAGTTTGGTGAAAAGTTCATTGGCTGTGAGTGTATATGTAAAGGCTGACCTGAGCAGCACTGCTCTTTTATTTCCATCTTTTACAGTTTCAAAGTAACAAAGAAGGAAAATTGCTTGAAGCAAATGTTTGGGCACACTGCACGGTCTGTACTTAGTAACCGTCCCCCTCACCCCCAGCAAGTATCACAGCTTGTAAACAGTTTTTGTAACAGCCAAGAGTTCTTCTTGTCTGGGGGAATGTTAACCCACTTTTCCTGAAAAGTGCTAGTTATGTGAGAATTTTTGGGCCATCTTGCATGCACTGACCTTTAAAGGTCTATTTTCAGATTTTCAAATCTGATGTGTGGTGTATTGCAAATTAGAGGCTTAGAGAGTTTTGGCACCCCTTTTGCAAACATGCTTTTGCTTTTTGCTGCTGAAATATACTATATTTAAATACCTTCCTTTACAGAACTTGTTTGCAAAATGGAACAAGCTTGTTTAGAATTTTACTTGATAGTTCCTAATTTTGTGGCGAGAATGCACAAAGCCTTGATATTTTTCCAAATGTGGCTGAGTGATGGACCAGAACACCACCAACCTGGATTCTCATAAGCTCTTTTACAGTTAACTGGAGAAGCAGTTCTCCAGAAAAGATCTCTCTGTCTTCTGAATCTCCAACCTTGACACCTGTGGGTACTGCTCACTGCTATGTCTTCATTACATTATCAGGTGAGGAAAGGGCTGACTAAAAAGGTTTTACTATCATTGTATAGCCTTATGTCTTTTGGAGTCCAATTCTTACTTAACCTATACAACAAAGACATTAGAACAGTGGGGTTGCTGATTTCAGTTATAAGCACTTCAATGGCATGCCATTCTTTATTTCTTTGTTTATTTTTTATTTTATTTTATAGGACTCTACATGCACTTTTGATGTTTTATGTTGGCAGCTGAAATTAATGTTATGGATTGTCATCACTGAGTTAGATAAAGGCTTCAAAAAAGATGTCTGAATGTGGTTCAAAGATGGCTGCAGGAGCTGCAAGACATACTTGTAGAAAGAATTAGTTTGGACTGAGGAGAAACAGAGATGTTCTTTTGGACCAATATTAGAAATTTAGATGATTCATTGTATTATGCACGTTGGAAATAAAGACAGTGATTTACATTGAACAGTCAAATTCTTATTTTTCTATTCCCCTTAAAAAATAAAGTTCCAAGAAGAAAGATGAAGATTCTTGAAAGTTACAAAGAAAGAAGTGAATGTAATGTAATATGAAAACACTGAAATAATTAAAAAGACAATTATTGGTGTGGGTGTCCTACCGTCCTTGCTCAAACATATTAGATATATAGTATGATAGATTGATATTTTGGGAGACTCATCACAGGAACTCTCTTTGGTGTCTCCTAATTTCAAAATTACTCATGTACACTCGTCACCACTTTTGTGCATCAATATGATCAACTTCTAAAGACCTCTACAAGTACAAACTAAAATATTGAGGAGCATTATAATTTCCTTAGCCCAGAATTAGAACAGTGCAGTTCATTGAAGCAGTTTGCTGCTCTGAGGGATAATTCATTCCGATTTTGATGCTACTGTAGCAAAAGTATTTTGACCGGTGTACATTGGCTATCAGGGATAATGCTAATAGTTAAAGTGGCACTAATGGTTTTGTCCACCTAGGTGCTTATTATGGGTTCATTAAGTTGATTAAGCTCATGGTAAATCAACCTTATGATTAACAATAAACTTAATCAGATACATTAATAAACCAACTGCAGAGTTTAGTGATACTTTTCGTTGGCAATGTTTTGCTTTATAAGTACAGCTATTAAATATTTTGCATTACATATACAATATTACACACATACAGACACACAGACACTTTCATGCTTTTTTATACCAAAGTCGACCCCAGCAACAGCTGATGATTAGTTTTCTGTCAAAGCATTGCTGATCTTGAAATTTTAGGTATTCACACTGACTGTGATAACCTGGCATGCCTCTTGAAATCCTTACATTCTGTGCTTTAATAATCTGTTACACATCTTTGCTTTCACCTCCCACAGTTCTCAAGTGACCACTGGGAGCCCTTACCACTGTCACTCACCTCGGGTGTAAAGGGAGGGCAAACAAGGCTGCCCAGTCGTTGGCCAAGTATTTATCTCAGAGCTATGTCAGATTACACTCAAGTAAATCTGCTTGTCACTGGCTGCACAGAACTATTAAAAGCACACGCATGTTTAGGATGATAAGGGCACGGCAATGACTTGCATTAGCTAGTGGAGAACATTTTGCTTAGTGATAAAATTAGAGCTTGTCATCTCCTGTGGGCTAAATCTGAAAATGATGAGATGTGACTAGACTGAATGAGTTTTTTTTTCTTCTGTTTTTTTCACCACTGTGTCTTTTTTCTCACAGTAGGCTAGTCTAGTGTTTTGTGTTTTGTCTTGCTTTACCTGGGTTCATTGGCCTAAGTGTCAAAACGCTTTGTTCGGTTAACTGCTCACTACTACAGGCTGTAAGCGTGTCTCTTTTTCTCAGCCTGCCTTCAGTCATTTTTGTAATCAGTTTGTTACAGAGACTTATTTTGAATTGCAGAAAATCTGATTCACTCCTAGGCCTCATATTGTGTCTACTAAAAGCATTTCATTTCAGCAGGATTTAAAACTGTGTTTCATACAAATGTAACAAGAATACGCTGACTTCCATTGCTGAGCTACAGTGGTGCACTTGTGGTGACAATGCTAATTTTAAAAAATATGTGATTTTCTTCAATCTTATAAAAAAAGATTACAGTACAACAGAACATGTTCTGCAAAATGCATTATGGTGATTGTACTTTATTTGTAGAGGCAATGTCAGACAATCATACAATAACATAAAACTAATGTGTTAAGTCAAATAATCTTTTATGGGAAATGTAATGCCAAGGGATTAGACCTTTTTTTCTTCTGTTTTTGTGACAACTGGCAGCTGGGACAGGCACAGAACATGAGGACAGAGAGCAAAGAGAATGAAACGTGACAGAATTCCCTCACTGGAATTGAACTGGGTACATTGCATAATGCTCACCTTAAATCACTGGTGCACAGGGACACAATTCTGGCATATGCTCTATCGACACAACAGTGTTGTACAAATACGAATACATTGATTAGTGTGTAATAACATCTTCCCAAAAAACTTCTTCATCCTCATACACTTGAAAATAATCCATTAAAAATACCTAAGAGTAGGCATTTGTGGAAGCCAACATGTTGCCCCGCCCATCTTGAATACAGTGACTGCAATACAGTGATGGGCACTGGAACTCTGTCTAATCACATTGTATCCAAATAACAACAGACTGGACACATACTGTAAGTAGTTCTTATAGGCATTTGTGTGGCATGAAGGCAAATTTTAATTCATGCCTGCACTTTCTGACTCAGGATATGAAGGCTCATACCTATGATGAATTGGAACCTCTTCTCAAATGATGAAACATAGAAGCAAAAACGTGAAGCCAGAGGATCTACATAAAGCATTATCCTCTTCCTTCTCATCTGAAACTTCATATCCTGAACTGAATTCAGGACTCTAACACATAAAAACATGCATAAACGTACTCATTTATTATTACTGTCAAAATTAGGTATTGTCAGCAGATTAGACATGTGACCCACCTGTCACTGAACAGCTGACAAGGACAAAAAACACAAAACAAAACAGAACAACAACAGCAACTGGTTATAAGCTAACGTGTTAGCTAATTTTAGCCAGTGTGCTAAAAATTAGTTTTTCCCTCTGATAAACAGTTTCATTACATTTTCATATAGTATGTAACTTATTAGTTGAGTGTTCCTTCAAGAACATTAACAACAAAGTTTCACTAACTAAGGGTAACAGAATCTCCTTCCCCACCCAACATATTGACACTGCAAACATACTGATACATTGCAAACATAGTGGCCTACACCCACTACAGAAAAACTGGAGGCAGAGTTGATTGTCCTATACCGGCCACAAGGATAATGCACTTTAGTTAGGAGCAATAAGCTAACAGAATTCAGTTGACTGCAATTTGCAATACACTGACATCTTTTGGTGAGATTTTACACAGTGTACCTTTACTACTATTACTACTGCCCAAAAAACACTCACGGTAGCATCGTTAAAACTGACTAATCTAAACTTTACTAGTGCTGTCAGCGTTAATCTCGTTAAAATAACGTTGAATTGTTTGCCCCATTCCCAACAAACTGCATGTGTTTGCACATTTTTCAGTGACATTTTGCACATTTTTTGATTGAAATGACTAAATGCATTTCTACTGGGGGTTAATGTTCTTTTTTTTTTTTTTTACTTTGCCCATCCAGAGTCTAGAACCACCACTGACAGGATGTGAAGCCTCCCTTCCAATGTAGAGATCCTACTATTAAAAAAGATTATCAGTATGACTCTCAGAAAATAGGGTTTCCTCATCAAGTACAAGTAAAAATGGCTAAAGGTTCACAGAGGAAAGTGATAGAAATTTTAAAAAAAAGTCATTCCATATTTTAGGGGGAATTGACCCTTTGTTAATAAAATCAATGGCTGAAAAAAGGTAATAAGGATTAAAAGGAGTTTAGGAAGGTTCAGGATGCAACTTCACCCTCAGATGCCACTTGTGTAGACTTCAAAACCCTTCTCCGTTATTGATAGCAGTGCTGAGTGACATTTACTGGACTGAAAAGCCCTCAGAGCTACCAGAATCAAGGGAGGGAAAGTGGGACGGTGTGAACTGATTTTCAGGAGTGCTTACAGGAAACGGAATTGAAAGCATGTGAAAATAAGAAAACACTTAGGAAGACATTTAGACTGGCAGTGTACACAAACACTCCTTAAAATTAGCTGCATGACACTGATGTTCATAACTTCAATTACTCTCCCATAATAGTTTCATTAGTGTTTCCAATATTAGCCCCAAAGACGTCATATCACTTAGACAACAGTGTTCTCCCTGATTTACTAGTAAGCCTCCATTCAAAGCTACACATAATAATCCGTGCTGTGAACCATCAAGAATAACAAAGACCTACATAATGCCTGGAGCTCGGTGTCTACAACAGAATTACATAACACTCTGTCACCCAATAAATTAATATGGATCCTTTACCTTGAGTCCGGTGTGAGAGAGCAGCTGGACTCTTTCTCCCCCTCTTTTTTATCACTGCCTATCCCCAACGTGCCTTTTGGCTGAACGCAGCCTCCGTCTAGCCAATGCTGTTGTGTATTTGTTTGAAACTGTACTGCTCAGCACTGAAGATATCTAGTGTTTCTGATGCCAGTGAGTGGGAGCTACATGCGGCATGCTCATTGGTGTGAAATTGTGAGGTGGGGGGGAGAGAGCAGCTGAGATGGATGGAGGCAGAGAGTGGGGCTGGAAACAGAGAGAGAGTCGTAGGGGAGGAGAGCTTTGTTTTCATGGGGAAATCTCCAAGGACAGCCCAGAGCACATCTGTGGAGAGGAGAGGTGCTGTTCGGTGATGTCAGTGAGGTTGCGTTTGAAAAGATGGGAATGTAAATGTAGCACAGGAATACAGCTGTGCGTGGCTACTGATGCCTAAGGTTGACTACCCAAAATTCTCAAGAGGAAACTAAAACTATTTGTTTGAAATTAACACTCTAAGAACTGTTGAAATTGGTTTGATTGTGAGATATTTTAGGACATTAGGGCGATAGCAACAGAATTATCATTCAATCATTTAATTTTTTTTTTTTTGTAATTTTCTTACAGTTTTCTCTCACTTTTTCTGGCCAGGAAACTGCATATGAAATTCAACCATTTTAATCTAGCGTTTAATACTTGACTAAGCCTCTGTGATTAATAAAGCATTTTGATGCTGATTTACATGATCAGCATAAAAGACAATCACTTTAATGTCCGTCCTCTGAATCACTAGATGCTGTGCATCCGAACGAACTAAAATAAATAAATAAAGATTACGTAACCCAAAACCTAGTGTACACTCAGGAAAACTGGAACAATGATGATAACATGATTTGGTAGTCAACGAAAGCCCAGTTATCTATGCGTATGTGCAATTTTGGATAAAACATAAAGACAATGTGTGGAAGAAGTGGGATTGCACCTTCATTTGTTTGTAAGCCAAAAGCATATGGAAAACGGCACATGACAAGCTTAGGGCACATAGATGCGAGTGAAAGTGAAAATTATTTGTCTTACTGCAACGTGAAGAGAAAGATAAGATCTGCAAGGAACAGAGTGTGAAGAAGGCAGTCTGGCTGAGAACCAATAATTCTTGCTGCTGAACAGGCAACTAAGTGTTATATAAAATCACACACATGCACGCATATGCACATGGACGCACACACACACACAAAGCAGTTAAACAGCACTGCCTACGTGCACATGCTCTGAGTTTCCTCCCGTCTCGTTTTCTCCAGCTTTGGATGTGCACTCACACATGGGTAAACAGTGTTACTGTGGTAAAGTGTAAAAAGATTTAGCAGCTTGAGTAATTTACACCACTATTCTTTTGAGAAAGTAAATCTACAAGCCAGTTAAAAACATTTTGCACTGGAGGTTTCAGGCAACGTTATGCAGTTTGATAAGTACTTTGTGTGAAGCATACTGATGCACTAACCCCCTCCAAGAGAGTGAAGTTAAACTGCTTGCTTTCTTGCTGTGTTGGCATCAGTTAAAGAAGATTAATTCCAACTGAAACTGCTTTTTCGCTTCAGAGCAAAGTGAATCTCATACACTACATATTAAGAATTAAGGTGTACAAAGGAAGTTTAAAATTGTTGTAGAAGTAGTGCATAATCATGCTGGGAGTGTGGCTGCTTTGAGGTGTACAGGTGTAGTGATGCACAAAGCTCTATCTGATAGCTGGCTGCCAGAACTAGATTTTTTAATGGTGTTTTTGCCTTTTTAGATAGTTTTTCATGGAGTCATTTGACAGATAACATAATATGCCTTGCTGTGTGATTTATTAGGGACATGTTAGATTCAGTTTCGGTGAGTGAAACTGTGGCATTTTAAGACTTTAGGCTAAAAAAGCTAGCTAGCCTCAGCTGTTAACTTAGCAGTCTTGTCCAAATATTGTAACTCCTGGCTCCAAAAAAACAACATGGTGGCAGCCATAAAAGAGCGTGTAACACAAGCCGACCTACAGAAATACAAGTTAAAACTGACTTTTACAGGGTTTATAGGGGTACATGTGTTTGGATGGCTAATAAAAAAAGTTCCCTATGCTTTGCCCTAGGTCCGAACCTTTCTTCAGTTCCCAAACTCAAACAACTCTTGGATCATTGAGAGTTAAAAATAGTCAAAATTCCTTCATGTTCAGTAAAATGATTAACGTGGCTGCTTTGCAATAAACGTTGACATTCAGACATGCATGAGAAAGAGGATTTACAAAGTCTAGCAAAAGTTGAAGTCAGCAGGAAGTTAGCCCGCTACGTGTCATCTAAAGACGAAATACCATGTTTTGACTGAGGAATTTCTAAAAAAGTAAAATGTGCAGCTCCGCTATCACTTTCAACATCAGTGTGGTCAGAAAATTAAACAGCAGAAATGTTTGCAGGGTTACTAATGTTGGGTAGCTGGTACACAATGGTGTGCTACCTAGTAGTTAGCTACACAGTTATGGTTTGGATAATATTATAACAGAATAATATTATTAACAGAATGAAAATAGAAGATAAATGCTAACTTTTTTTATCCTCAATAAAAGTTTATTTGAGGCTCCCGAATGGCGAAAGACAAACGCAATCCTATCAGGGCAGGGAAAAAGAGGCTGAAAACAGCCAAACTTCAGTCAAGAGAGCACGTTCGATGATTCATCCACAACACAAAGTTAGTCATTATGTTACTGCGTGGTTTGGATTACTCCCTATGAAAAAATTTGGTGCCTTAGCTACCCATTCAATTCTTAGTTAACCTCAGAGTGATTCTTTTCTGAATCATTTTAATGTTTGGTGTCTGGCATATTGTGAGCCCATGGGCTGTAGTTACATAATATGGTTTTAAAAATTGAGCTTATAAATGCAATGCACATGAATGATGCTAACAAATAGTCAGAAAGATTGACAGTCACCATTGAATATTTTTACTGGCTTGTTTATACATACTGTATAAAAAACAGACAGCCTTAAAGAAGGAGTTTGGACCCAGAATGAGGGTCGATAAGTCATATGCTCAGTCATATGTCAGATTTCTAATCACAGATATACTGATAAAGCAGATGGTACTTATAAAAACATTTGTAAAATTCAAAGTCACTTAGAAAGCCATGAATTGCTTTACCCTTTGCTGTAAAACTGTTGTACTCCTTTATGAATAAGCGAAACAAAGTGGCACATAGTAGAACACTGTCTTGTCAAAAACTTGAGAGAATGTCAAATACTTCTAGCCCTTCACTAATATTACTGAAAAATCTAAGTATATAATACCAGTGGGGCTGGATAAATCACTTAAAGGACATAGTAAATACAAAGAAAAGATTAAACACATGGCTACACTTTTTATGGGCAAAAGGCAGTTTGTTAAAAAGAAAAAAAAATCCCTTTGGTGCATTTCAAAAGAAGAGTAAAAACACTAGCAAGAAAGTAAAAACGCAAATAAGCAGTGATTCCTTGTTAAGTCTCCTTTTCAACTTGAACTTGATGAACAGGACAAATTTACCTTGTGAGTCACCAATTATGTATTGTGATAAAAGGGAGTGCAAAAAGCACACATCTTTGTCTATGCGCCCAAAACAGGAAATTGTGCTCACACACAACAATGGTTTACACAATCCATTTTTTCCCTCTGTGTGCTAATGTCATCTAGCAATTACACACATTACACAGAGCAGAGAATAATTTGAGCAATTCAAAGACCTTTTCATTTAGAAGAAGGCTGGCCACATAGAGAGGGTGTATAAAGAATGTTCACCCACACACATAGTTGGCCAGGTGCGACTTTCATGATGCTGTTTACATCACAGGTTTCCCAGTCGCCTTTGTCTCTTACTGTATCTCTGGGGGACTCATCGGAAATCCTCTCCTGGAAGCAAAAATCTTTACCTCATCAAGTGATTTATGTTTCACGTTGCCTGACACGCACACACCCCCAGCTCTGTCTGACATTTTACACATCTCAGATGTCAGTGATTGAGATTTGAAGGATGAACATAACAAAAGAACTAAAGTATTTCTTATATGATCATTATTATTTGTTGGGATATCTTAGTCTAAACCTTCAGCTTTCTTGATGTTGGCTAACAGAACTCTTTTTCAAGGAGAGCAGTCCTTGCAATTACATTCTTGAGCTTATGTCCAATTATCTGGATGAGTAGTGTTGTATAGGTGTATGCCAATTCATGGGTTTCCAATATGCATTCATGTCTTTTTATAGTACTTACATTTCATTTCTAATCCTGAAGTCTGCAGCTATAACTGCCATTGCTGATGCATCTCTACCTTGCACTCCTTTCTTGTGTGGGGCCACCTGAGAAGTGTATAAATTCTGTGATTCCCAGTTGTGGCACCAGAGGCTAAGAGAGAAAAACGCTGAGCACCAAAGACCCAGCATGTACTGCGAGAGGGAAAGGGCACACAAAAACAAGTAATTACCAAGTGCATGCTGGGCCTGCTGTTTTAGTAGCATTCTGCATTTTTCTGTCTATCTAACAAGTGCTGTTTTAATGCATGTGCTTAATTTGGTTTAAGCCTCATGGCATGATGGAAAGGGGGAACATGGCTCAAGAGAAAAAAAAAATCAGTGCCAGGGTGCAGAGTTAATGCAGGTTAACAAAAAATCACACTTCTCAATTTGAATTTTATTCTCAATTTGCACTACTCCTTTGGATCTTTTTTGTTTTTGAATCTTTTTTGAGCTCTTTTGATATTTGTTTAGAGTGCTAAGAGTGTTCACCTTTTGCCAGGCTGTCATTATACAGGTGGTCAGAAGTTTACATATGCTCATAATGGGCAACAATGTCATTATAATTTTTAGGCTTTTAGTGATTTCTTTGAACTGTTCTTTTGCTACGGTGGAAAGATAGTTAATGATGATTACAACTAAGTAGCTGCCGCCATTGTTGGAATTCAACTTTTGCAAGATCCCGAGTTTGTTTTGCGAGATCCCGAGTTTGTTTTGCGAGATCTCGCAAAACAAACTCGGGATCTTGCAAAAGTTGAATTCCAACAATGGCGGCAGCTACTTAGTTGTAATATTACTCTTTCTGGGTCACAAAATACAC
>NW_005187554.1:488034-498584 GCF_000239375.1 Pundamilia nyererei | reverse complement strand
CCAATGGAAAAGTTTTTTTAAATACATTATCATCATACAGTATCATTTGTGTTAACCCACACACCTGTTGCAGGATATTGCAAGGATGGAGTTCCAAACTAGCTCTTACTGTGTTAGCCAGGGCATTATGCCCTCACATTATCTGGTACGGAGAGCGACAAAGTGTCAAAGACATGCTTGAAGCAGTATTGAGGAACACAAGTAAGAGTGTCCATGTGCAGTGTTTGTGAACTGCTGATCAAAGCAGAGAAGACTAGAAGGTTTCTTGTATAACACGTCTCTTAGTAGCCAGTTGGTAAGAGTAGATATGTGCAATAACAAGATATATCCTCTTCCTCTTTGTTACAGTTAGCGTGGTTGTGATGTAACCAGTGTATTCTCTGCCAGCACATTGGAGTAGTCTGCTTCATCAGTGACTTTTTCTATTTCAACAGTTTGAGTAGAAAATAACATTATCAAGCATTGCTCACGTGCAGAGATTGCCTCCAAGATGCACCAGATCTAGTACACCTTTTTTTTCTTTGAGTGTTTAAGTAAAAAAAGAGAAATGAAAGTTGGGCAATTCTTCTTATTATTGATAGGCACCATACCTGTAGAGTTAGTGCTGACTCACAGTTTTAGGAAATGTAAATGGCTGTCATTAATCATCACCACTCATATATCTGTAAGCTGAAAGAAAAAGAAGTTGACCTTTTAGAATGCCCTTTTGCTCTATGTGTGGCTCAGTAGTCAACAGATAAGTAAAATAAAGCCACCAGTTTTTAAAAAATGTGAGCTGCTGTAACAGTTCCAGATTTTACAGCCTAATGCCCAAAAATGTTGGCCATGTAACAGTTGTGCGTGGGATGGAGAGCAGAATATTCTCTGCACTTTCTTTATGAATTCTCCAGAAAGAAAAAGCAATGCTGATGGCTGCCAGGATCCTGTAGGACTCTGGCTCTGGTGCAGAGTGTAGGTTTCAATTTTTTTTTTACTTTTGTTGTGCCAATAAAAGTATAACTGCTGAGCTTAAAAAATATATAGAGAAAACAAGGGTTAAAACTGCATTTTCTCTTATTGTGACAGCCTTCAGCAGGGGTCAGCAAATGAGCTGTTTGTTTTGTTTTAATTCTAATGATGAAGGCTCTCAAATTACCTGTTGAGCGCAGCAGTGAATGGGTTTCCTTTATGATGCAATTTTTTGCAGCTGTCTTCTGTCGTTGTTGTGTGCTGGTCATTCTGCCTTTAGTTTGACCTTTATCAAATGCATGCTCAATTGGGCTTAGATCGGTCATCTCAAAAATTGCACACTCAGTATGACGTGTATAGAAGTACACGTCACCAAAACTGACTCCGCCACTGGAAGCCATGCATGCCCATGCATCTCATTGCCTCCAGTGACGTTTACATGTATTGTAGTGTGCTTCAGACATTACAATCAAGCAATGGTAGATATTTGTATATTCATCTGATGTTTTTTAATTTAAATTTTAAAAAAGGTCAGCGTCAGTGGACCATTACAACACAAATAAAGCTAGATAAATGCAAAGAGAAAACTGTAATTATAAGAGCTCCAAAATGCAACACAACAAAACAAACAAACACAAAAATCGTCATCATTGTGTTACAGTCTCAGATGTTTGTTGTTTCCAGTTAAAGGTTCCAGTTTTCCCTTAGATGTGGAATATGAGTTCTGAAAACAGCCATCAGACCCAAATATTCGATTTTTAGTTGTAACATCCACATAAACTCACTTACATCCTATGTTTTTATCCCTTCCTTTGCATGATGCTCCCGTCACCTCTCCTACAGACATGTTTGACCAGCTGGTGAGTTAGACAGAGGATTATATATAAGAAACATTCGAGACACACAGACACCGAAATTTAGCGAGGGCCACACATACCAGTGCCTCAATGTCATTTACATAGAAAAAAGCCCTTTCGCTAATCATTTAGATCACTGGCTCTTGGTAAGCTGACTTTAATGACGACATAAAACAAGCTTAAGTAAACCTAATAATATTGGGAAAATAACAATTAGGTATTAATTTTCCAGCCCTTATTTTGAGTGGCAAATGTGAAAGCCACTTTACCATACATACACAGAATAAGGCTCCTAATTACAATGACGAGCAAAACCATGGGACATGCCATTGTCAAGATGTTATAAATTAGAGTGTGTGACACATATAATATGCCAGCTCATTCCAAGTAATCACTGCTCTGTTATCCATCTTGTAACCTTGATTAGTTTACTGACATAATTATGAATTGTAGGTCAGACGTGAGCATACATAAATCATCCGACCACTTGTGAATGGTCATTTCCATATTTTCCATGATTGTGACTTCTCTATGGGGTTTATGAATAAAGGCAAAAATTAGTTTGTACACCGCCTGCCGAAAAACCCAGCAGAGGACAGCTGACTTTAACGAGGTCTCTTTTTAAACAAGGATGATGAAGAAAACGGAACAAATAAAGTTCTAGTTCTTTGAATGTGGTTCCTGAAAATAACACATGTGCAAGTATGCACATATTTAATAAGCAAGCAGTAATAACACACACAAACAAACAGCAGTAGTGGAAGCAGATTTTTTGAAAGAGGCTTTAAAGTCTCCAAAGCAATTGGACCTGTTACCTGGCAACAGCACACTGCTAGAAATATACTTTCTTTCTTTTTGATTAACAGCCAGCTCAGAGGTACTAAGGAACTGAGATGGTGCAAACAAAAACCCGGAGTTGGCTCCTTAGCAGTGCAGAAAAGTACTTTCTAGAAAGTCCAGGAATAGTCACTGTGCATTATGCATCAGGGAGCTCATGTTAGCGAAGCTATGAAGCAGATCTTTCACTATCACTTCATTATTCCAAGAAATCCCACACAAAAATGTGCATGCATTGAAAAGGAAAATTAATTGCTAGGCAAATAAGTGTTTTTCATTCATTATTAATTAGCGGGAAAAGTTGCTTTAACTGGAAATTTGTAAATTATTTTCTTACAAAGTCTCTATTTAAGAAATATTCACCAGACAAATTGGTTTATTTTATTTATTAGCTTATCTGTGTATTTGCTCATTACACTGTAAACATATTCATATGTCTTTATTTTAATTTACACACCGTTTGTTGTCTTCACAACAATATTTTCTATTTTCCATGTAGGCTTTTTATACAAGAAATACATTTTCAATTGCTCAATCCAGTCATTTCTAAAATCTGATTAATTCAAAGTGCTGCTTTAATGGTAAAAGTGAAGAATAGTCTGTGATTGAATTGCCATAATCTGCCACAAAGGGTTCTGCTGCTCTCCAGTGGCCTCTTCAATCCACTGCACTTTCACTGTTTAAGCCATCTTGTGTGATGAATCGATTAGTTTACTCCTACTGACGACAGACTGAACCACAGCCATTACTTAATGGACCAGTATTGATGTACAGAGATTGCTAGTGGTGACAGTTATACAAATTCTCAGTCTTCTTGTATCACAGCGACTCATCACAGTTAAGAGCAGACAGGTTAGTTGGAGGTGATCTGTGGCATGCTGGTGGAGCGCAGTGTAAACCCCTGACTGCAAACAGGAGAATAGTAAAAAATAAAAATAAAATGGGAAGCAAAGACAAGGAACTGAACAAGGATGTGAGAATTGTTTGCACTGAGGATGATGCCTTCACTGGATGCCCTTCAAGTATTATTTTTGATCTGGGGATATTTTATGCAAATATTTATTTTTTCTTTACTGCTAAGGCATTTTAGCTTTTCCTTTCTTTATATTCCTCAGTTTGTCATTTAAAGTGAAGCTAACTTAATATACATACAGTTTCAAAAACCACTGGTTAAACACTTTTGTTAAATAATAGCCAAGTGATGACTAATCAATTAAATGCTAACAGAATTATGCTAGAATATAGTTCGAGTGTTTTTCAGTTTCATAATTTAATACTTCACAATATTCTTGTCAAACAAAGAAATGCAGATCTCAGTTTTAAATAGATTTCATAGATTATTGTATGTAAACAACAGTTAACAGGAGGTATGGCCTCCTCTGGGGATGACTTAAGTAGTCAACCATCTGTGCATGGACTGCAAAATTGTGATTTGAAACAAAAAAGTGAAAAATTTATTTCACAAAATAAAAAGTTTTTTTCAATGTCCCCCATAGTAACCATGACAATTTCAGTTCCTTCTGTTCTGATTCTTAGGACAATCGTTCATATCACTTTGTGAGAGTTAAGGCTATATTAGTGGTGGCTTTTACGCATATAATCACACAGATGAGAGGGAATCAACACAAGGAGATTTATAGATAAAAACCAACAAATGGGAAAGTCTGTGAATATACAGAGATGGCCATTTAGCAGCAGCATACAGAGAATAGTAATGTGCACGATTTCCACAGCCAGTAATAAAATATAAAGCACAGTGGTAGGCAGTATCCAGCCTTTTTACTGGGCAGGTGCTTTCAAAAAAGCAGATCACTAACAAACTAATAAAGGTAAAAAACTTGCACATGTCACTTGGAGAGAGAAACAAGATTGATTTCTAAAAAAGTAATAATTGCAAAGTTTACTTGGAGGACTGTCATAAAGTTGATGTAAAGAGCCCCTAAGTCTTTTAGGAAAAACACAGAAGGGGTTAAAAGAAACACTTTAGAATATTAGTGGAAAAATGATGCATAATCAGTGTTAATAACAAAAGTAATAACATTTGGTGAGCATTAGTATAATTTCAAGCATTAAAACATAATATATCTGCCATTTGCAAACCTACTTTGCTTTGAGTGGGTGTGTCCTTTGTTTCTGTGAAGCAGGACACAGCTGCCTCCACTCAGCAATCGGCACTGGAGGACACCAGAGTTATTTTTTTTACTACAGGTTTCTTATTAAATTTGCCTTCTTTGATGCAGTTCAGGGGAACATAAAGTACAGAAAATGTGTTCTCAGAATGCAGCTGTTGCACCTTTGGAGTTCTAAAGTAATATTATGTTGTGGTAAGCTGGATAAGATCGAATATTTTTATGGCATGACATCCATTAGGATGTTAAATATGAAGCTGCAGTGCAGCAGGGAAAAAGGAAGATCGCAGAGAAGATTCATGGATGCAGTGAAGGAGGACTTGCAGAGAGCTGGTGTGACAGAGGAGAATGATGAGGATAGAGTGAGATGGAGGCGACCTTTAAATAATAAAACTGATTTTCTCAGTTAGCTTTTGATAATGTATAAATAAATCTGTCTTTTACTACAATTTTATAACATATATAGTCAAATAAATGAGAGTAAAACAAACATACTAAACTTGGAATATTAAAACAAAAGTCAAATCCTGACCTTAATCTATGTGCATATATTGTAGCACCTGAGACGTGTTGGGGAGCTGCAGGTGCTTGCTGTTGAGGACAATAGCAGTGAGCGTTTTGTTCATGTCCATGTACCATCGTGCAGTGCTGGAGCTTTAGCATCCCAGCTACCTTAAAACTGGGGAAATACATGCATCTTACAATATAGGTAGTTCTATATAGTAGTAATATAGTAGTTCTTTTATCAGCTCCACTCTGACAAATTATAAACACAGTTAGGTCTTTTTTGGCTATCAAAAATGCCTCCATTCATTATAGACCCGTAAAGGCTTAGAAGGAACGCTTTGCACAGAACATTGCGAGTGGGTAAACATATTTGGCTGCTGACATAAATACGTAATGTAATCCTATATGCAGATAGTGGTTAGAGCCATATAAACTATTTTGAAAGGGAGCATGTGTAGCTGATCCAGATGTTGTCAGTTAGATCCATCAGGAATACGGCCCCAGTGATGAGGAACGAGAAACCCCCTAGGACCACTTCTCCCTACACAGACCACTCCAGAGACATGTGGCCCATAACAACAGTGGCAGCAGCTCCTAAAGGAGAACACAAATATTTTTAGAGTAAATAAGAACTGGCAAAATGTGACAAAGAGTTTTTTTTTAAATTAGTAACACAGTAGAAATTTAAGGTAACACAAACACCAAACAAGAAAACTTCTCCTTTTGAAACAGTTATTGTATTTCAAAATGTACTAGGGAAAAAAAAAGACTGTAATATTTTGAAGACAACTGGAAAGGAAATATGAAGAGTGTACTCTCTCTGTGGTGTATACAATTATATGGCTTTGCCCCATGTCAGGAGCATCTGAAAAGATGATTTACGTCCTGTCATCCATTTTCAAATTGCTTTCTGCTGTATAGTAGAAAACAACTAGGAGGACGTCAAGCAAAAGCAACACATCCCCTTAACATCCTGTGTTAACATCTGTGTGAGGTATACTAAGTTTATATTTTGGGTTTTTTTTTACTTTGTTTGCTGCCTTTTAGTTACAGACAATATTGAACAATAAACAACAAAAACTCATTACTTATAGGGTGGACAGGTAACAAGAATTTGATGGATAGTGATATTTCTCACTTGTGCCACATGGTGGCGCAGTGTGACTGGTTTATCACAAAGCTCCACAAAGCTCCTTTGGGCACATGTGAAGGAGTATTGAGACCTATGAGAGCATATGAACCTGGGGGCTGTGACTCTTCGGAGCATTGATTATTTTAACCTCATTTTGTTTTGTCCTCTCGCTCTCCTCTGCTCTTATTAACTGAACCTATTTGCTACATGTTCATCATATATTTCCCAATCAATGCAAGTAGCCTTGTCAAACTGTACTTCTAATTGCTGATGGTTAAATAGGAACTAAACCTGAGTCACGACCATCAGTCAGGTTGGTGCAAATGAGAACACCCTAGAGACACAGATCCACTCACTCAGAGCTTTTTATCTACCAAAATATAAACACAGGTTATGTGTTTCCTTTGATTCCTGAACCTTCCTGGCCAATCCATGCTAATAGTCCAGCATAAACACCTTTAAGGCCAGTCTGTGTATCTAACATGTACTTAATCAATCCCCTTGGCTCTGATTTTCAGACTGGGGTCAAAAGAAGACTGAATAATTAAACCAGTTTCCAGAGCAGTGTCAATTGGAGGCTTAGCAGGGTCAGCCAGAGCTAGCTGTAAAGGTTCATAGAGAGAGATCAATAATGTAACAGGATGTTCACACTGCAGGAGTTCATTTAAAATATCAAATGCTTTGATTAATTGGATATGTGAAAATATTTTTTAATTTAAATCATCAGATAGCACATTGAAAACCTTCAAGAGGATTGTGCCTACGTCTTTTCTGAAATATTTTCACTGAGAGTTTGCCATGGACAACAAATGAAAGCTAGCATAAAAGACTAAATCTGTTGTATTTACATGATGCCCTTTGTGTTATTTCATTTGTACTGCCCTATTTAAAAAAAGGTTAAAACTAACTGCTTACTGGAGTAAACCCAGCATTGCTACATTATGCTCAAGATAAGAGAAAGCTAAGGTTAGAGAACTGTGATTCATGGTTGGTGGAGTGAAAATAGTATCAGAAAGGTCGCAAGTGTGTACGATATGATCCCCAATCATAAACGGTGCTTTACAAATAAGCACGATGATTTGTGCATAGTTTTGATTACTCAAAAATGCACACTCCAATCCACAGACAAATGCAGGAATAAGCATTCATGATTGACACACAGTTTGAAGTTTATCTGCACAAATGAGATCATCATCACTTTCAAAAGCTTCCTCTGCCTACAAATGTCTAAAAAATATTTGTGACATTCATTTCACTCTGGTTTTTTTTTTTACTTTTCAGTCCATGGTTACTGGGCTTCTTAGATATACAGTACCTGTGCAAGGTTTTGAGTCTGCACTGTCCACTGACAGACCGACATGACCCTCCAGACTAATAAGAAGGGCACATCTTTCCTTAGATCCCTTCCTGCGTCTTTAAATATCCACATATGTTGAACTCAGGTCCCCAGTTTAACACCCATCATCAGTTTTTTAAGAAGATCACGAGTTCTAATATCATAGTTTAAAGGTTCAGACACAAGCTGCAGATTTTCAACATTAGACAGGGAAAAATTGTGACCTCATTCATGCTGGCTTTTCACACTTATTAGATGGCATCACACTGTGTACAAGGTTACAGGTGGGGGATGTGAATTAGTACATGCTGTGTTCTGGTATATGATGAACACTGATGCTAACGTGGTAGCCGGTGTGTTAAGGTGACGAAAAGCGGTCTCGAGTAAGCATCAGCATGCGAAGGGTTGAGAAGTTGTTTATGTTGCTGTAGTGGAAATCTAAATTGAACTATATTCAATCCTGGACATCCCTGACCTGGAGAAGGGAATGTCCTCACTGAAAACTGAATATATTATTCAGGTGTTTGATGTGCAAATGACTTGAACTTACTCCTTTAGACCACAGATAAATAGATGGGTCGTGGTGCTCTGTAACATCGTCTCCTTGACAATCACACAGTACAAAGCAGAACTCAGCACATGCATTTTGTCTCATTCTAATACCAATAAGCTTTTTTCCTTCCACACTCCAGGGCATACAGTTATTAATATGCTGAATATGAAAATAGTAAATTATGTTGTGCTTTTCTTCCATATTTTATCATGTTGGTAATCCATATTCATATGTTCCCTATCGGTTTCCACCAGGTTTTTTCCTCAGGGATGTTTTCTAAGTGTGGAATAGAGAAAAAATACAACAGGAATCTTTGGGGAAATATCAGACATGGGCCCTACAGCTTGACTGCATGTTGGACTGAACCATTTACAAGTGAAAGGCATACAGCTGGATGTGGTTTACACAGAGTAATTGCCTTTGGTTTCTGGGGAATACAGATATGTATCAGTGCTATAATCAATAAAAGTGCACTGGCTGGATAGCAGCAGCAGCTGCTATACCCATATGGGGATGAGAGTATGAAATTAAATAGTCTAATTAATGCTGTTCCTATTGTCTGCTGTGCTTTGGGGTTTGCAAAATACTGACTGTAGAATAGGGTGGTGTTTTTTTCTGTCTGTTTATTCAATTATTTTTTGTAATGGAATGTGTATAACATCCATAAGCTTTAATGAATTTTTTATTATTATTTACAAGAACCAGAAGTAGTTATGTTTAATATGGGACTGCAGTAGTTGGATTATTATGTCTTGCAGTGATGTTATGAATCTGATTATTTCTGCTACCATTCACAATTGTCATGTCTATGTAACCTTGTCGTTTTCGCTCTTCCTCGCAGCAATCGTTGGTGTAAGTATTGGCAGATGGCATTTTTCTTACTGACAAACTTTTAAGGTGCACTGAGGTTTTTGCTTCGTATTTTTATCAGCGTGACATAATCAGCAGACTTTTTGAATGCCAACGAAGGAGCATTTGTTTGCCCCTTGACCACGTTTTCCCCCAGACAGCACAATTTTCTTCTATTACCAATGTCAGGAAAAAATATGTATGTTTATATGCATTAAATGCAATAAATGGAATAAAAGATTGTAACGTGACTGACGGAGGACTTTGTTTTGGAAAGCTCTAATAGATACAGTATATGTGAATCAGTATATTTGAATATTTTAATGTAATAAGTCATCAGGAAATCGTATGCATGACTACAGGGGGAAACCTGTTTCGATTTGAATAATAATAACAGAATAACCAGTAGTGACTAAATACTTTAAAATTGAAATATATTACCTAAAGCTGCACCAGTAATTACCTAATGGCTTACATGACTTGCATGTAATGTGATAGCAATTGCTTATAGTGACCGATGACCATCCCCTCTAAGCTTTACAGAAAGCTTTTAAGTGTTTCATTTTTTGCTGGGAATTTATGACCAGTGCCTTTACTGTTGTTGGTTTACTCTCACCAGTGTCATTGTGGAGACAAACTGAATGACTAACTGATGAAGTAGGTCAGCTCATACCAATGCTGACACTTTGCTTTTTGGAGGAGATTAAATGTAACTCAATGAGAATGAATAAATTAATCAGGAGGTAAAATGGATCAACTCTTTGTTTTTACTGTATCTAAGATCCCAAATTGAAACCTTAATGTCTAAAGAGGCGTTCTTTGGGAGAGTTAAGTTTCAACACTGCAGACCCACATCACAAATTTCCATCACATTGTCACATGATTAGGGTCATTAAGTCGAACTGTTTGACCACATTCATGCTTTTGTCCTCACTCCTTGGTTGTATTTGGTGCTGATGAACTGACCCATAGAAAAAAAAAATTAACGAATGAATTAACCTGACAGAAAGGAAAGAAAACTTTAACAAGTCTTGTATAACTTATTTTATAGAATGTATTTTTACATTTTAAAATAAGCAAATGTCAGAGGGTAAAAAGTTGTTTCTATCAAACTATTTTAATGTGGCCTGGAAGCTGTACAGGGAGTGCAGAATTATTAGGCAAATGAGTATTTTGTCCACATCATCCTCTTCATGCATGTTGTCTTGCTCCAAACTGTATAGGCTCAAAAGCCTACTACCAATTAAGCATATTAGGTGATGTAATGAGAAGGGGTGTGGTCTAATGACATCAACACCCTACATCAGGTGTGCATAATTATTAGGCAACGTCCTTTCCTTTGGCAAAATGGGTCAAAAGAAGGACTTGACAGGCTCAGAAAAGTCAAAAATAGTGAGATATC
>NW_005187554.1:485472-486817 GCF_000239375.1 Pundamilia nyererei | reverse complement strand
TTATTCCTCAAAAATACAACTTGCCTAATAATTCTGCACTCCCTGTATGTTGAGCAGGAAGCAAATCTTGTACCTTCACCAAGTGCTTTGGGAATTTGTTTTTCGTTAGAGTCTAACTGCCAAAATAGTTTACATGCTGATGTTTTTGCTCTTCTTCCGAATTATCTCTCCTTCTATGTTAAGAGCAGAAAATTGAATTAGTGCCACGTGCGCATTCTTTGGAAACTTTTTTTCCTTCCAACTTCATATAAATTTCAAAAGTCCCTCAGGCCACAAGTTGAAAAGGTAATTTGCATCACACATGATTGAGCATCAAATGAATACACCTTGAGTGCATCTGCTATAATTTGTGTGAACAATGCAGATCTCATTCCACCGTGTGCATCACAAAGTGATTGTCATTGCAGAGGTGTGAAGGATCTCATTTTCTCCTTAATGCCAGTGAGGCAGGATACTGTAAGGGCTCTCCTGCTCTCCTCTCTGTTCCAAACTTTATTTCATCTCTGAATTCAAGTTATGTGAACATGGTGGGACTACTGATGTCGGTCTTATGCATGCTAAGACCACTTTGCCCCAGTTGTACATGAATTTCTCTAGAGAAGATGACACTTGCATGACCACTTGCGGCCACGTCACCCCTACTTGCGACCCATATATTGATGTGAAGAAATATAATGAAATTTGACCCTTGAAGTTAGTCTAAGGAGCTTGGAAAGAAAAGCGTCTGGACTTCTATAAGTTTTCTTGAAGACGTTTCACCTCTTATTCAAGAAGCTTCTTCAGTTCTAAGAGCAATTGGTAAAGAGTCCCAGATTTTAAGCCCTATAGGAGTGACCCCAGGAGGGTCATGGACCCCTTTTTGATCCTATACCTAATCACATGAGCCAAGGTGTGAAAACGGGTGTGGGTCACAATAAGCCAAGGTTTTGAGTGAACCCACTGTGAAACCTAGCCCCGCCCTATCATGTGGTTTATTGAGGTTAAATGGTCCAGGATGTTAGTGGGCTAAGGCGTTTGGGAAAGGATATCAAAACTGAAAGTTGGGGTCCTAAGCAAGATATTTTGGACTGAGAAGACAGATGGTTTGAAAGAGGAGTGAAAGAAGCCATCTATGTCAACTGTGAATAACCATCTTTGAACAGAGGCAGTGGCTTATCATTTATACAGATTCATACTCCAATGGATGGATCAGAGAGCAACTACGGGTTAATATCTTTGGTGTCACGGTTCGATATTTTTTCGATACAAAAAAATGTTCATGCCTTTTTAATTTGTCATTTATTAAAATTATAAATATATATTTTAACTCAAAAGTACAGTTTTTAAATTTAATGTTGCTGAAACA
>NW_005187554.1:461570-484221 GCF_000239375.1 Pundamilia nyererei | reverse complement strand
TATATATATATATATATATATTTCAACTACTCCTTAGAATCGAAGATGTTAAAAAACATGGTAGCTTGTTGGTATTGTGGAGAGATATTTTAGCCCCTGCTGTCTGCTTAATGACGATGTTCTGCTTTATTTGTGCATGCTGCATAATGAAAACAACCCAGGCAATCTAAAAACCTTACTCTTCCATCATCTTACAGCATATTTCATTTCATAGCTCAGTAGTTCACTTGCTCAGTGGTGAGATTCTTCTGAGTTCCCATGAGAAACTCTGTCACAAAGGCTCTATGGGCCTCATCATGGAGCAGAAGCCATAGATGCAGAGCAGTACTGTAGGGCCCACCCATCCAGCCTGGCAGGGCACATAATGGCTTGCCCAGAAAGGCCTATTGCCACACTTCCTGTTCCAGCAAAAGTCCATCGCTCCTCTCCCAGTCCCTAGAGACGTCTAGCTGCATCCGGCGAGAGCACAGCCTAATTTAGGCAGTTTAATCTGTTGAGATATAGAAGCCCCAGATAAGGCCAAGGTGAGACTGACTGTGAACACCAAGCCGCCTGCTTTGCCATTGTTGTTTCTCTTCTCTGAAGTTTTCCTGGCTAAGGCAAGACAGGAAAAAATGTGAGGCTGTGAGTGAAGATACATTAAGATGAAATATGAGGTGCTGAGCCCCTGGGGCTCCAGCAGGTTATAATAAATACTGTCTCCTATTCTGTCTTTATACAAAAACACCCTAATTTTTGCAGATATTGTGGAAGACGTCAAGCAGAGGAATATGTATGAGTCCATGCATGTGTGTGTAGAAGTGTGCGTGTATGTGTATGTGAGGTACAGCTCAGTAGTGTGTTTACCTGCCCTGAGCCTGCACACACTGTTTATCTAACCTTTTCCACCATTAGCCAGCACAGTCCAGCAAAAGGTGTTAAATCCAAGCATGCAGATCATCAAATCAAAAATCAAAAAAAATATTCTAAATAACTTCCCGATTTTATTTTTACTTAGTAACCACTTTCATACCTACTTGAACCCATCCTCAT
Source organism: Pundamilia nyererei (assembly GCF_000239375.1). Lineage (NCBI taxonomy): Eukaryota > Metazoa > Chordata > Actinopteri > Cichliformes > Cichlidae > Pundamilia > Pundamilia nyererei. Next base: position 483,189 of record NW_005187554.1, on the reverse strand, counting down.
TCCAAATTAAATGTAACTGTAAATAAATGCTACAAGGTTAACTTTAGTTGGATGGCTTCACAATGGATCCTCAATATTTTGGGAAAAAATAAGTAAGTCAGTTATTGCTCAGATGAAAATCACTGCACTCTGTAATTTAAAATATCCAGCAGTGAATAATGACTCACCAGTGAGGTGTCAACAGAAAGCTCTGCCTCAGCTCAAACTGTCAGGCTGCCTCCATGACTAAATTCTCAACATCAAGGTCACAGCAGAGAAAATGTTATTCACATCCATATATTTCACATTTAATGTTATTGTGTTTACAGCATAATGTACAGTGACTACAGCTGGGGGGGGCATTTGAAAAAAATATGACCTTTCAAATTTCATAAAATCATGAAGCCTGGAATGATATTCTCTGCTGTTCCTCCCATTCTCTTCCATTCAGTACATGCTGTACAACCGGTAATATAGTTGGCAGTTCGTCTTATAATCGGAAGGTTGCTGGTTTGAGCCCCGGTTCCGACAGTCTTGGTCGTGTCCTTGGGCAAGACACTTCACCCGTTGCCTACTGGTGGTGGTCAGAGGGCTCGGTGGCGCCAGTGTTCGGCAGCCTCGCCTCTGTCAGCGCGCCCCAGGGCAGCTGTGGTTACAATGCAGCTTGCCATCACTGGTGTGTGAATGGGTGAATGACTGAATGTAGTGTAACACGCTTTGGGGTCCTTAGGGACTGAGTAAAGTGCTATACAAATACAGGCCATTTTACAACCGGTGACATAAAAGTCCAGATGATCATTACTTTCCAATAAGGAAAGTAAGTTGTTTAAGTACTTAATGTCATTTAACATCTTTAAATATAGTTGTTTCTGTTGTATTTTGGTTGCAGTTGTTAGTTGCGTCTTCACCTCTGCTGCAATTACTTTTCAAGGATACACGGAGGAGATATCAGGAGACACAAGGTGGATGAACACTCACATTACATGATGTATGTCCAGATGTTCAAAAAAAGATGTTAAACACACATAAATAAGTACGTCAATATAAAGGATGATTATATTTTCGTTTTTTGCAAGTTGTCCGGGCAATATGCATCATTTAACAAATGCTGCATATTCACATGCATGTCCCACATGCTCCTTAAATATTAATTAATATGAAAAGTAAAATTCATGGGTGTTTTTCTCACACACAAATTCTTAATGCAAAAACAATTTCCCCCATAACATAATGAGCGGCAAAACAGCTGCATGTTACAGATAATCTACTTCATTTAACCACAATTCTACAGTTCGTAATGAGACTTCTTGAATAATAAATCTTGATGAACTAAATACCATATCCGATTCTTTTATAAATTTAATCAGCGAATGGGTCTTTTGTCAGTATGCATTAATTGTTGCACTTGCAATATGCTGTACAATAAAAGGCATTTCTAAATGTTTTAGTATCCTCCTTATTTTCTGCTGTTTGTCATTCTGTGAACATTCCTTCATAGTTTGTGAAATCATAAAATCATAGCAGGTGTCGTACCGCTGCAGTGGAGATAACACAATTAGTAATAAGAGCACTGTTCCTGTTGCTGTGTATTCTGTTTCTGCATATAAATCAAACTATTTGGCAACTTTATGTCATGATTCCCCAACGATGCAATGAAAGGAGCTGTGTAGCTTTTATCCTTCTTATGTTTCGCTCATTTTTTCTGTAATAGAGAGAAAATGAAAAAGAAATTGTTGTCATGTTGAGCTATTTACCAAAGACATGAGGATACTCTATTTTTATGGTGTTTGGATAATACTTAGACTGGTGCTGTTACAATTCTGTTGCATTTTTCATACATTATTTGCATTAAATATGGTATTGAAAAAGCAGCAGCAATATGCAGCACTAGGATCACTTGATCCTGAACCTCACTTTCTGAACTCATTATGCTCCTGATTATCTCGGACCTGCAGTCCATTTCCCATTATATTACAGCAGACAGAGATGGACCTCTTTCTCATTCTGAGGAGCCGGCTCAATTTCTTTCTCTCTTTTTTTCAGTAATACTCTCCATGAAGTCTGTGCTGGAACTAAAAGAATGATCAAAGGTAGAGGCTCTATCTTCCATTTCCCCTTCCTTCCATCTGTAAGTTTAAACTTAAAGATAGTGTTAGACAGTGGTACGATAGCATGAACAGAGTGCAAAGCCGTGGGAGGCAATAGCAGGCAAATGTCTGAAATTGCCTGCTGTGCACAGTAGGGCCAAATGGAGCGCAGCGTGCTGAAGGACATCTAAAGGCTCCATGGCACTGTATTGCTGTGTGTCACATGAACCTACTCAGAGAAAACTTTGTAGAAATGGCTGTGTGGAATTTGATTTCGGAGTGAACACGGGCTGAGATTGACACTTTGTTGAGTAAGCTCTGAAGCGGCCTGGCTGACCCCCGTTGTGTTAAGCCGCACAAGCAAACCTTTCCACAACTCTAATGTAACAGAACAGAGCAGGGAAAATGCATAAGCCAGAGTGTTTTTCTTTTAAAATTTGGGAACTCTTTTTACTGTTTTTTTTTTCCAGCAGCATTGCACTTGGGTTATTCAATTTCTTGTCTATGCCCTTGCTTAATATTTCAATTAACCCGTTTATCCTCTTCTTCTCATGATTCTGAATTGCGCTATAGTGAATGTTCAAAGGCAACCCAGATGCATTGATTCAGAACGCTTCACAGACCAAACCTTTCTTCCCGCAATCTGCCTTTTTTCCTTCTTTGCTGGCAAATCATGTGAGGCTGCTGCAGTCAGGAGCCTGACTTTGAAATAGTGTATTTGTGTGTGTGCATGTGTGTGTGAAGGTTTGTGTGTGTGTGAGGTGTATATTGAGGTATTTGTGAGGCTCAGATAAGCATATGTGTACAGTGGCTCAGCTGCGAAACAGAACTCCCGCTGTGTCGAGTTGATAAGACGTGATGTCCAGTGTTTCTTTTCTCAACCCTCCATTGTGGTTCTTGTTGATTTCATTGGACATTGTGTTGCACTTATAATAATGTGGCTGAAACTATTTTCTGGTTTAGACAATGAACACAAAACAATATATTCCAAAACCACTTAAGCAGTTTTTTTCTTCAAATTACTTAATATTTACATTTGACAGCATTTAATTGCACAGTTACTATACCAACAGTTATTAATGTTTTGTATATAAAAAAAAAACATTCAGCAACATCTAATATACCTGTTTAATAATTTAACTTTCAACTACTCCAAACCTAAACACATTACTCTAGATAAAGATAATGCATATGTACTGTATTCCACCAAATATGAAATGAATTTAAAATATTAAATTAGCATCATAAATTAGTATCAAAACATGCTGAGAGCATCCATCGGAAGCATTCAGGGAGATCTGTGAGCCAGATGCTGGCCAGTCAAAGTGCAGCACTAGATGGAGCTCTTGAATCAGTGTACACCTGTAACATCACTCCTCATCTCTGTGATGCAGGGTGCTCGTGACACATTCCTGACAATTTTGAAAGTCTCTGCTTCATACTTGTGAGGGTGGGAAGAGCAGCTTGTGATTGACACGCTGATGGACAGACAAACAGTTAAAACCTCAAAACCAGCTGTCCTTGCCATGTGGCCATCTGCCGCTTCCTGTCTAACTGGATGATGAGTGCTCCGATTGGAATGTGCGCTTGACTGCTAAATATTTCGTCCCCATATGTTTAAATTATGGTTTTTTTTAGAGTTTCTATACAGTTGCAGAAATGTAGCAGAATTGTTAATAGCCCTGTCAGTACAAGGGGTAAGAGTCAACAGATCATAGCTATAGCTATGATTTCTGCCTGTGCTGAAAATATAACTTGGACTGCACAATCGTATAAAAAGCTGTGTTGCTGGCTTGGTGCTAAGCCCCTCTGACACTTTGTTCATTCAACCTTCATGCAGAATTTTCTGGCACTGACATACTGTAAAGATCCAAGATTTCACAAGTATGTAGTTACCTACAGTAATGCGGGAAAAAGCGAGCTTTGTTTACTAAACTCCGACCTGAATTTATTATATGATGGACGTCTCCATCTGGGTATCACTGTATGATCGATACCAGGAAAGATATGAATCATACAGTACAAGCAATTTGTCTCCGGGGCAAATTCATGTTTCTCATTCTACCTGTCAGTCAGATGAAAAATGAAAAATCACCTTTTTCATCATGTATTCCGGTGTAACACTGTCTTGCAGCCCTGCTGAATAATTGAGACATTTTTTTAATAATAAAGAGATTACCACAGCTTCCAATGGAAATAGTGCTTCACCAGTAACATCAAGGAGTGTCTTGCAGTGGTCTGACAGGCAAATAAAAATTCTACTAGTACTGTGTTCCAGCGGCTATAAGAATGAAGGCCATCATTCCCACTGAATAAGTAGAAACGAAAAACTTGTGAAATTCAAATGTCACTGAACATCAGCAGATGAAAAGCATTGTAAAGCTCACAAGGAGCTGCTTCCGATCACCACTTCACATTTGAGTCAAGTGGACCTGTGGCTGTCAGCACTGAACCCAACCCTGTGACATTTAAAAGGGGAAACAAGAAAGGCTTTTTCTGTCCAGTCGCACAAAATGACAGTAATATCTCCAGGTATGTGTGACAGGGATGATAACAGTAGTTGGAATTCAGAAAAAGAAAAAAAACTTTTTGGGAACATCATACTCATCACCAGGGTATAAAATGACCACATGATTACGGCCATGGGTAACAAGTCTAACAAGTTACCAATAGAGAGATAAAGACAGTGATTCTCATGTGACTGTCATTAATCAATAACCCCCACACCCCCCCACTCTAGAAATAAATTTGAGTTGAGAGCCCAGCCTGTAGGAGGTCCACAAGATCACCAAATGGGCAAGTTCAGCCGCCAGATCCATCAACAACAAAGATGGACGGTTGCCAGCCATTGGAGGTGTGGAAGAGGTATCTCTATTAATTCAGAGCACCAGATGATTTGTTTCACTGAATCACCTAAAAAGTCATCCTTGAAACTCTTTGGAAGAGGAAAGGCACTTTCTAAAGAAGTAACATGGGCATGAATTTCAAGTCCATGGAAGTGCAGTGCAGTTTCCGTGTTTTACATCAGCCTGTGACAAAGATCTCCCAAATCATGAAAAGTCACATAATAGCTGACTTTTAACGATGAATAAATTTACTTACCTGTAATTGTTAAACCTTGGATTCATCACAGTGTATAATTCTCTCCACAATGTGATAAGCACATCCAAACAGCAGCCTGAAGGAATTTACATAAGGCTTGTTGGAGATATATAAACAACAAGAAAATAGGTCATCTGACTCCTTATGCCAAAGCTGAAGAAAAGGTGATGAAAAGGTGAATCAAAGGCGCGAAAGGTTCTAAATTCTACGAGTTACAGATGTGGTGTGTGACAACCCGATAACTCATCTGCTGCGAGCAGCATCAGGTGGAACAGCGGTGCTTTGCAAGCTAGTTCAATGTAGTTTGGCAGGCAAAAGAAGAAGTCTATCAGGACATTGTCCAAAGCCACAGAAAAAAAAAAGATGATGTTGTATCCCATGAGGGAGACTCCGTGGCTACTGTTGCTGGGTAGCAAGCCAGAGAATGTTCAGCCCCCAGCTGGGTTGCCTAGGAGAGACTATATGATGTTGAAAAACCTGAAACACCCAGTGCCTCCAGGATACGTAACTATTCCCCAGAATCAGCATCGCCAAAGGTGGATGCGTTAAATTAAAATATTTTATGCTTCATTTCTACCAGTGGCAGAGTGTACAATGATCCTAGGGTCACAGCTATATTATCAGTTTCAACAGTCCTTAGGCAAGTATTGATTTGCGCTTAATGCTAACACCATAGTCATAACATCCTGAGATATAATGTTTACCGCATTCAAGCAGAATCTTCTCACTTGTCATTGCTATTACAAATGTTTGGTCATAAACAAGAATACTGGGGGGAAAAAACACAATGATGTAGCCACATTAAAAAATAAAAGTAGTCGTTCTAAAAAATCCTGAGTATCAGTACAACACTTTGTGGTAATCTGTAAAGTTTAGAGAATTGTCAAGGAAAAAACTCGACTGTGATGCAGCTGATAATTTCTGGAGTTAGTGGTTAGTGTCTCCTGGTCCTATAAAGCAGTGGTTGGTACCGGGCCGCGAGAGTTGAGGCTCGGGTGTGAAATGTATGGTTTTCAGGGATTTTTATTGGTTTTTAGCGTTATTTTGTTATCATTTTTATCATTAACTCGGTTTTCCTGGGTCTTTTCCCGTGTGTTATGAATAAATCTTTTTTTTCGGTACCGGTATTAGTTTTATTTTGTTGTATTTATCCGCGACACCTTAAAGGCCGGTCTGTGAAAATATTGCCAGGCATAAACCGGTCCTTGGCGCAAAAAAGGTTGGGGACCGCTGCTTTAGAGGTCTTAAAGAGGTCACGGATTACTTAGTACCAAATGAACAAGTTTGAAATAAATAAATATAAAACTCCTTATCCCAGTATCCCTACTAGTTAGCTCACATCCATTAGAATCCATGCATTAAAACTCATTAGAACTCATTTGGTAAGGATGCAAGGTCTTTTGCACCAATCAATCAAGGTCATTGCAAAGATGAAACCACTCCAGTACTGGAGGGCTCTTAGACTGATGAGTGTCAGCGGCCTTTGGTGATCGCTGGAGGGCTAATGTTCCCCTCACTGGGGTCCCTCCTTCCCTCCTAACAGATGAGTGCTGTTCTGACAGAGAGAGAGCTGTAGGAGGAGGAAGGAAATAAAAGCTGACATATCAGCACCCTCTTGACATCTTGTCAGACTTGTCCTGTTTTGCCTCGATCCAGTATCCGGAACTTCTTGTTCTCCTTTTCAGTGCTTCTTTTCCAGTTCCTCTTTGCCTCTTTTCCTTGTCTCTTTCCACACTTCATTCTCTGTGCATTTTGCTTAAAGTAATGCTCCAATAATCGTGACAGAGGAGGAGTAGGAGGGGGAAGGGTACAAAGAAGGAAGAGGAGGAGATTAGCTTAACAGTTATTTGGTGTAGAATTATTTTCCCCCTGCTTCTTTTTCGGTTCCGAGCACCACTCAGGCTTCTGTTTGACAGCTCTTATCCAGATCCTTCAGGGTGCTTCCTTCCGCAATCAACTAATCATATTCTTTACAGTGCTGCCTTGTGAGAGACTATCTATATTTGGCTCACATCCAAACAGGAAGTGGTATTAAGTGCTCGTCATTTGGGCTGAGATCTAAGAGCCCTAAATGCTTAGATGGGATTTAATTTGGATCGCAGTAATAATTGACATTATTGGGATAGAGAGTGGATTGCATGTTCTCGCCGTGTCTCCAGATGCTCCAGCTTCCTCCCACAGTCCAAAGATATGAACATGAAGTTAAAATGGTGATTCGAAATTGGCCTGCATTTAATAGTGAATGGTTGTCTGCCTCTCTGTGTTAGCCCTGCGATAGATTGGCGACCTGTCTCACCTTATGACAGCTGAGATAGTCTCCAACCCAGAAGAAAATGGAAGGATGGATAGATCTTCATGGTCTCTTTTTTCATAGAGACCAAGCAGGTCATAACATTGGATACATGCATTGTTAATTTTAACCTCTGCGGTGTTCCCAGTAAACGTGTCACTTTGAGTGTTTTCTTTTAATAACTAGCACAATTTTCTGCCACTGCCATTAAACCTTATATGTTAATGGGAAACATTAAAAACGGAGGAGAACGAAGAGTCCACAAAAGGTAATCAACAGTGCATTTTAGGGAACTGACAATGGGTTCACACTATGCTTGATTTAGGCATTAATTATTCTAATGAAAGCAGGGAATCCACTTTAAGGTCAAGTCGAGCTACTGGCAGATACATTTGGTGTTGAAAGTCATACTGTATGTTAATTAATACATTCGTCTGCGAGAGGTGGTGTGCAAAATGTTACTTTTTAATGACCTTGCTGATTACTTTTGGTGCGATCTCTTAATGAGGCTGCCTCATTATGATTATTTGTATGGTGTTATTATCCATGTGAAAATAGCAAACAGTCAATTAATTCTCTGTAAATTGCATTCAGTAATCAACATTCACCACTTGACAAAGAAAAGATGGCGACAATTCACGAGCGTTTTAAAATGCTTTACTTGAAATTTGGAAAAGGAAGAAGAAATGTTTAAAGTCAGAAAATATTTTGAATTTGATGGCTGTGACACATATTTAAAAATTTGGAAAAGGGTTATGTTTGTCACTGAGTAGCATCCCTGCTTTATGTAACAAAAGCCTTTGGGAGAGTAATGTTGTAACATTCTTGGATTATACCATTGTAGCTGCTGAACAGTCCCAGCTCTTTGTCATATTTTTGGTTTTATAATAATGCTCCAAATGTTTTCAGTAGGTGAAAAGTCTGAACTGCAGGCAGGCCAAAACACAGTTTATTGCTGCAGAGCCATGCTGTTGTAATGGATGCATTTGTGCAGTTTAGCATTGTCGTGCTGAAATGTGACAGGCCTTCCTTCAATAGATTTCATCTGGAAGAGCATATGTTGCACTAAAACTGTACATACATTTCAGCATTGATGGTGCCTTTCTAGATATGCCAGCTTCTGGTTCATTAGGCACTAATTCATTTCCATACCATCAGGGAGGCAATAAATTGACATTTTTGATTTGTTCCCTTTGTTCTATTGAGAATAAAACATTTTACTGTGGCTACGGCTGTAGTTTTTTTCTTTCTTTTTAAGTTTCATGTAAAGTATTTTTTTTAAGTATTTTCTCAACCTGATTCGTATCAGAAGTCATCAATCAGCTGTATTAAAGGACCTGCGCAGGTGCCCAGCCCTCACCAGATAGTAAGCTATAACAGAGTGGTAAATGGGATCCCCAGTGTGTCTTCCTGTTCCAGTGCTCTAACACTTCTGTCTTCCTGTTCGCAGCCACTCCGTTCCAAGCAAAAATACGGATGACTTACCCTGGCCACTTACCTCCTTCAGCGGATCCCGTTCCTCCAGTTCGGAGAAGGTTTCTTAACCACCAATTCTCGCCATCCGCCAACCTGCAAGATTCTCCTCCCCCTCCAAAGTAGGCTGGAACATTCTCTCTCACAATCTGCTCTGCATTTTCATCAGCACTCTTCTCTCCTTGTGGAGCTTTCTCTAGACATAAATAGTTCCGTCACCCCCATGAACAAATCCTGCCCTGCCTGCCTTTTAAATTAAATAAAGATTTCAAAACTGCTATTGCTTTTCAGGTTTTGCTTGCATTTGAGTTCTTCATTCTACTCTTGTGGCAATGGTCCATAACACCCTCTCAACATTTTGGGAATTGGTGTTGTGTAACGGGGTGGTTGCAGGTCCATGAAAAGTCCCCAGATATATACATTAACTAATAATTCAGATTGGACGGGCATCATTAAGGCCGTGAGATTTTTGGAATATCACCCTAACCCCCATTCGACTTCAAAGGGCAGCAGAAAAGCACCAGAAAACATTTGAAGAGGATGACCTTGATGCTAATGAAGAAGAAGGCCTTGCTATCCAGACTGCTCATTAGTCTACAGAAATGGGAAAATTCAAGTTTAACAACAAAAGGCTTGAGAATAACGATCACTCTTTGATTAAAGCCATTGTTACAAAGATGCTCTCATTGCCCAAGGTGTTTCAAACAACGGGAGCCATGTCATAGGATTCAGGACAATAACGCTTTCAAACTGACATCAATGTGAAAGAGGATATTATACTTTAATGAACTTTATTGAAAGTGGTTTTAAAAAGGACTTCAGCTGATTCATTACATTAAATATTCTGTAAAACTGTGCATAGGGTACATTTTGTGCGAGTATACATGAATTTTTGTGAAATTAGTAACACATAATTATCAGAAGATATTTTTTGCTTTTTGTTTGGATCATTGACAAATATCTTATAACTATTATTTATTTATATTATTATCAATTAAATGTATGGTTCACTTCAGCCCTGTGTGACTCTGCGAGCCTGTATCCCACTTTAAATACTCCCACAGCAACATCTTGCTGTGAGTTTCCATATTCTGGTTGTTTACCATCAGCACAATAGCATAAGCTATACTAGCTTGTTAAATGAGGGGACAGAACCAAATTTGTTGAGTGATTAAGTGACATGTTCTTGTCAGGAGCAGCTGGTATGGAAATATCCTAGTCAGAAACTTCAAGCTTAGATGTCTCTTCCCCAATCATGTCTAAAAATGGTCGTTTCCTCTTTTAGAGTTGCCTTCTACAAAAAAAGAGCATTTACTTCTTTTCAACTATTAATATAACAGTTTATTTCAGACAGAAATGAACTATGGTGGAGTGTAATGTGTGTACATTGTTCCATTAGAGATTCACACCTCACTTTAAAAATGCACATTTTGCCACGTCTCTAGGACTTCTTGACTTGTGAACACGAGCATATGTGCTGCTGTCAACACTGGAGTGCTCCTGCATCAACTAGAGAAAGTATGTATGAACTTTGTGAACTTGCAAAAATGTTGGTTTGAACTTTTGCACCACTTACTCCGGCGCTAACAGCTTTGAACCAGAATGCAGACCTACAACCCATGCTCTTCCTCAGCCACCTTTTCCATCTTTTCTAATTAATTCTCCGTGGAGCTTCACACCTGCGGGGGCCAGAGCGGCTCTGCTCTCTTGTTTCAGGCTACAAGAGACAGTAATGGATGTTCATCTATACAAAAAGAAGTATCCCAGGTCGCAGGGATGGGGGACAAAATGAAAACTGAAGCTCGCTGTAGAGCTGTTTTTACTGTGGATTCATTTGTTAGAGTCCAGAATTGAACTGTAACCAAACCCGCCCCTCCCCCATGACCTATTCCTACTGGTCTGCTTTTTGGACTTGTTTGTCAACAAAGACTTGTTGTTAGCCTGTGTTGCCAAGGAATAAAATTGGCACCAATTTCGAGAGAGCCACACAAATAGCTAGGATAAGAGCCTGACCACTCATGGGCAACCGAAAAGGGGGGGGGGGAAGCAACCAAAAACAAAGCAGGTATCCGAAGCGTAAGTGTTTACACCTGTCGCAAATAGCCACCTGGCATCATAGAAAGGGAGAAGTGCAACAATTATGCAAATGTCTGTGCAAACTTTCTTTTCCAAGGCATTCATATGGTGCACATATTTGCCTCAGTGGAGTAGGTGTGTGAGGAATAAAAACAAACCAAAACTTAACTTAAAAAAAAAGAGTTGAAATCCTGAATGATTTTGTACATGTAAAGTGTAATCACCAGATTGTTAGTTCTGCAAAGCTGCTAGCTCAAATTCCGATGTCGTGAAGGTGTAGTGTAGTGGCCTCTTTTTCAGTACCACTCGAGAAAACACAGTAAACGTTTGCATGCTGTTGTCCTGGAAGGTTTCTTTTTTTCTTAACCAGACATCAGAGACATTTTTATCCATCATGTTTTGTTCCTAACTGTGCCATTCAAAATGCAGAGAGGACTTTATTTTCTACATGAGTGGAAGCACAGTCTGACTGCACATGTAACCTGCTGTGACATGAGCAGAGCTAATCTTGTGCCACTGTGTTTCCGGAAAAAAAAACACTTTTGCCCTTTTACCAACGTTTCAGGCAAGCTCATCACAGATTCGGGTGTGCCAGTCAGCGTGAAAGTGCCCTAAATTTCATCCCCTTAAACTGCTGGATAAAGATGCCACCTTGGCTGCTCACACTTGGCACCCAGTTGTTTCTGATTGGGGGCCACATAGAGCGGAGCCAATGAAGCAGAGCGTCTCATTTGATCTGCCAGGGCTCCGTTCCCTCATCCAAACAGAACAGTGTGAAAAAGAAAGGCAAAGCTAAAAAAGACATCTATAATTAGTGAGTCAGTCAGGCTTCGCCTCTCTCCAGCAACACTCTCAGCTGGCCGAGACCCCCAGTACAAACACGCAGTCACTCACACCCACTCTGTCCACCCCACGCCTTAGATTCATCTAGACTCATACTCTGGTTTGTAATTGCTTCACAAGCCTGGTTATTGAGAGCCAGCCTATTAGGAGGGCACCGGAGTGGAACATAACATTTTCAGTTTCAATTAGGTCCACGAGGGCACACATAATCCACGGGGGAGGTTTCGTCCCCTCGGAATGGTGAACTGATGAACTCGTGGGGAAATGACGCAGCAGCGGTCGAAAGAACTGAGCTGAGCTGACTGTTTCCCTTGCATATGGCTGCGAGATTTGTCAGCCTTAAGTGAATTAGTGTGTGTGCTCATTGGGATGTGGAGATAAGTTTGGAGGGAGCGTTTCTGTGTGCAGTGAGAGAGCTAAGCCATAAGAAGGAGGAAATTGCACCAGTCTGAACAAACTGAATTACATTTACGCTCATGAGGCTACAATTACCTTGTGTGGCCTTTTTTTTATGTGTCTAACGTGCAGCAAACCCCTACAGATTGGGACTCCTATGTCATTCAATCTATCCTGTTCTATTGCCTTTAAGTATAATGCTAAAAATGACAAAAATCACTTATTCTTCTGTGATATTTTTAAAGCTAATTATCTATGAGTCAGAAATGCTTAAACAAGTCTTCAATCAATCCCTGAAGTGTATTGATTTCTACTATGCTTGCTATATGAACAAAGTCAGTGGCAAGCACTCTGAAATGAGTTGAAGCTCAGTTAGTTTCATGCTTTTTATTGTGGTGCCTACTTTATGTGTTGCCTACCTTATTGCTCTGCACAAATTTGGCCTAAACCTAACTCTCTATGCAACAATAACTGTGTGCCCTAGCGTACCTCTTGCATCTATTCATGGCCTTCTTTTCTCCAAGAGTAAACCTTCTTGGGTTTCTGTATTAATGAATTCCCCTTGTAAATTCCAAGCGCTTGCATGAAGTTTTGTAGACTTAGGAGACAGATGCTCTGATTAAATCTGAGTGCGTAACAGCCCCTGGTGCTCAGATAGTTTCTGTTTCCCCCCCTTTTTTGATAATGTGCACCCTCCGGCTTCTAACCTTCATATCTGTGCCATCCTTGCTGCCTGCCAGTTAACTAACTTCGCAGTATCTGAACTCCTTGGCTTTCCTTCACCTTGCAGTCCCTCGTAGCCAAAAAGTCTTCTGAAGCACTCCACCGGCTTCCTCCTTTTTGCACTCTCACATTCATTCTTCCTCCTTACAAGCATGATGTGTCAGCCTGCAGCAGTGTTGTATACCATTATAAAACTTTTCACCAGAGTTGAGCCAGTGCCCATAACGGAATATCTCTTACCTGTACTATGTAGACTTTAACATTTACAGATCTGCTCCCAGGAGGCTGCTTTCACATGTAACGCTGTGAAAGGAGGAGTTAGCTAAACTAGCAATTGTCTGGTGAGGCTAGGCTACACTTTAATTAGCATAAACTGTACTCACAGAAACATGATAGGCTGTGTTATCCATTACACCATCATCTTTTATATCATTATTGGCTCGGACTGTGTTATTTTGTGCTTGTAAAAATGATTGCGAGGTAAAATACTTTCAGCTTTGCGTGCCAGTGCTGCAGTTGGGTATCGCTTTACATGTAAATACAGAAAAAAAATTGCAGAACAGCAATTATCTTTAAGTTATGCGCATAGAGTTTTGACAAATTGAAGCTCCACCCCCTGGAAAAAAAAAACAGTATACTGAAATTCCCCAGTACAAAAACCAAACCGTTTCAAATGGGTGAAAACGGAGTAATCATTTCTCACATTTGAGGCTGCACAAAAAATATGTGGATTTTTGTCTAGCAAACCTCTGTTTGGCAGATCTTATGTCACTCTTGGCATGAGTGCCCAGTAGAAGTTCACTTATGCAAATAAGCATTTCTTTTCTTTTTTTTTTTTTTTGGAAAAAGAAAGAATACATTTAAAAAAATAAATAAAGCAGTAGCTTGTTTTTGTAAAAGCATGCTACAGAGAAATGACTCTGCAAAGAAAGTTCTGCTTGAAAAACAGCAATTACCACATACAAGCCCACGGCAGTGAATATGCGCGTAACCCCCTGCCCCCCACCCAAACAAACCCCGAACAAAAAAAAAAACTGCTTCGCCACTGTTTTTTTGTTTTTTGTTTTTCCAGAGGCATGGCTAGTGGCCTCTGGCTACCCCTGAGCTCTGTCCCTGGACAGCCCTAATATATAAACATAATGTTTGAGCAGGATTGATTAAGAAAAAGTAATTAAGCATTACAAAACAATGAAGTAGGTGGTAAGGAGAAGAAGGCTGTTTAATTAGATGAGTGTCAGGAGGTTGACATGATTTAAGCTTCTTCCCATGGGCCATCAGGCCACTCAATACCCACAATAAACTTTAAGCAGTCACTGAACATTGCTGATCCCTGTGCAATATCTATGTAAGTGCAATAAGCAATAGTCAAAATACCTCCATTGGCTACCTATGTTATTGTTAAAGCTGCTATCATTAGAATTACAACATTTATAGTTTTTATTCATAATAAAATTAAACATGTTCTTTTTTTTATTAATCTCTTGTTCTAACTGTATTTGTTAAAGAGTATGTTTATAATTCTCTTTCAAGATTAGCAGGGCTTCCAATTCCGTTGTATGTTTGTGCTTATAATGACAATAAAGATTTTCTTACCTTCTGATTTTTAAAAAGAGGGGCAAAACAGGGGAATTTTGCACAGGTACTAATGAAGGGTTAAGATTTGCAAGGTGTCTGATGCTGTGTTGAATATTTTCAGTGTTGTCCCACTACCATTTTGTCAGACTTCTTGAAAGCCCAGATTTTTCAAATTTTGCTGTTTCTCTTTTTGTGACAGACAAACAAACAAACCCTCACTTTAAATGGCATTGTGTTGTGTGACCAGCCACAGAAAGCAATTGACTCTAGCAAAGACTGACAGCGGGCAGCAGGCCCACTCACCAACGAAGGCGAGCTCTTTTATGTGTGTATTTATGTGATCGGTCAGGCCAGAGAGGCCAAGCGTGGCCGGGTGCCCGCCTCGGCTGGAGAAAACGAGACAGGACAGAACGAGCCATTTTCTCAAAACCCCCTCTGGTTAAAGTCCCTATTTTCACACCAGTCACCCTGGGATTGCTCTGTCTCTCTCTATGAGCGACATCCTGATGGCATAGAGGGCAGCAAACCCAGAAGGCAAAGAGGGGGGAAGCCAGGGGCAAGGCAGCAGCAGAGAAATGTGCGTGATTAAATTAAAACTTGGGGCCACAGAGAATATTTTTGTTTGAATTGTTCTGTTTGGGCTTCTTCGTCAGCTTTTAGTAGAGACCAGCAGACATAGCTCTCCGGGGCACTAAGATCATGTTGACATCTATCATGCTTATGTTCATCAGGCGTTGTTTACTCAAGTTAAACACAGATGGAGCCAGGTTGGATGTTGTTGTCTTGTCAGGACTCATAGGTGTGTGTGTGACCTTTCCCTGACCCCAGTCTGAGCCTGACTGACCATGGGGCGCACTTTAACTCAGCAAGTTGAGCCTCTCTCCCCCAGGTCCTCTTCACCACTGGAGCGGAGGGTCAAAGAGCTTGGCTTTTCTTTAGGTTCAGACTGAATGTCCCGAGGGCTAAATTGTTAAGAACACATTGCCTTGTGTGTACCACTGATTGCTTGGGAAGCTTTCCAGGTATTACAGCACAGGGCATGAAGTTTGTTCTTTGATAACTTATCCACTGTCTTGCGTTTATTTGTTCAGTATTCCATGCACTGTTGTTTCTTTGTAGTTTCTTTGCCACTGCTATGGGTATTTGCATTTTAAATATGTTTGTATTGCATATATTGCACTCACCCTGAGAATGCATTGGACTGCAGCTTCAGGAAACGCAGAAAATAGAGAATAAAAAAAAAAATCTACACAACACAATTAAGAAAAATTCTTTATTAGGTGGAAAATGCATAACAAAACCACATAGACAGACACACTGCAAATACAACATAACCAAATACAAAGAAACACTCTTTTGAAGTGAGTCAACAAGGTAATGAACTTGTTGTTAGACCTGGCAGCCACAAACAGTACAATTTAACAATTTAGTGCCGTACTTGATTAATGTAGTGCGATTCACATGCGATACTGCTAATCATGTTATCCTGTGTTCGTTTGTCTATGTGGTGTCACTGTTCTGTGTTTATGTGCGTGTGCGTGCACCTCTCCACTCTACACAAATAAGAGAGAAGAGAAAGACAGAGAGAGATGACATGAGGGAGTTCATTTCCCTCTCCCTGCCTGAAGAGAAAGTAACATGTCTATATACCAGTGGGAGAGCACCAAATCATATTTCACCTCATTAAGTGATGAATGGTTTACCCCTCCTCGATTAGTGGATATTGTTATATTGTATAATCAGCTGAACAGGTAAAACAGTTTAGTCATATGTTCATCATAACTTTCCCTTTTTATTAATTCCCATTTAAAGTATGTTTTAACTGAAAAAAAAAAAAGATTCCCTCTTACTTTTTACTTCCTAAAAGCAATCCAGTTGTGTTACTACATCTATATTTTTGGAGAAAGCAATACGTTACACGCCTTATTATATGACTTTTGTTTATCACAAATCACAAAGCCTAAAATGCACTGTCAAGAATTATCAGTTAACAATGTCAACCTTTGACTACAATCCCACACACCAACACAAATTTGTATCCTAATGAGGACACATACAGCATGCAATCTTTGTTTTATTTTTTATGTATCCACAAAACTGACAACAAAAAGCAACGTTGAAAAATTGGCTGAAGAGATTTTAAAGCGATTATCAGTCAAAACTCCTCGGATTTCCGTCAAGGCTGTTGGAAAACCATTGCAGGTGACGACCTCATGAAGCTCATTGAGAGAATGCCAAGAGTGTGCAAAGCAGTAATCAGAGCAAAGGGTGGCTATTTTGAAGAATCTAAAATATAAAACATGTTTTGAGTTATTTTACACTTCTTTCTTTACTACATAATTCCATATGTTTTCATTCATAGTTTCGATACCTTCAGCAAGAATCTACAATGTAAAGAGTAATAACAATAAAAAAAATCCATTAAATATGAAGGTACCAAACCTTTGACTGGTTGTGTATGGAAATGGAGGCTGGATTCTTACAAGCCTGAATGCTCATCACAGCTTTTGTGACCTGTTAAAGTTCAGGCTCGGGCTGCTTGGCTGGGGTCTACATTCATCCAGCTTTAACGTTACTCTTTATTCTTCGTTAGGTTTGTGTTAGCATACATATTTTTGTTCAGGTGTTAGCACAGACCTGCACAGCTGACACTGTGTTAACAGTATGATGCAGTTGTTCTTGTCCTACGCACAGTTTGCATTTTATCATTTCGCTCTTGTGCTTTCATGCATTAAAAATAAAAGTCATTGTTTTTATCTTCACCTCTGAAACTTTTTAAAATATCACTGACATAAGCTTGCACTACAAGTGTACAGGAAGATAAAGACATCAAATGTTTATGTTTTTCTATTCACCTGTCATTCATATAACAACATAGCTGTAACTGTAATGTAATTATTGAATTTAGTACAGTAATGTGTTTACATAACTGCTTTACTGAAAAATGTAACATTATTACAGTAACATGTTACTTTGAAACAACTGTAGAGAACCTGTTACTGATGGAGATGTAAAGGGATAAGCTAACAAAACAACAGATGATTTGTAACTAGAAGTCATAAGTGATGAATTACTTGATCACATGGAAATTAATACTATCATCGCTGCTTACAGGTAAGCGTAGATTACAAACAGTGCAGGTTTATCAGAACTGCCCAAGTACGCACTTATTAGACAGCTTACTAGTGACTTCACGTGCCTAAGATAGATATAAAAGATTCAGTAATCTACTGAATCTACCAAGGCTAAGAGGCTTCATCCACTGACTTTAAGAATGTGGAAGTCCTCATAAATAATTGCTGTCCAACAGTCAATCGATCTTTATGTAGGCTGACTTGAGAAAGAGAGAGTATTCTGTCTTCTTCCTTAACTTAAGCTGCACAACCAATATTGAGTGTAGGAATGAACACGTTACAGTCTGCAGGCTTTTCATGTAAATAAATAATTTCTCTTGAGGACCAAAAGCAGTAACAGTAACACAGGGCTGCAAACTGTTTGATTAAAAGGAGTGTGGGATTCTGCTCTCTGATGAATCAAACAGCTATTTGTTTGAGCTTATGTGTTATATTAATTGATTTTGCTATGTGGTATCTGCAGTCCCCTGTAGTCCACACCGAGCCTGGATTTTAATCAGTGCAAAGCATTGATCTTTGTGTTTTGTACTAATACGTTTCCACATTCACTGCAAAATCAAACATGTTAGGAGAGGCACACACGGATAACATAAAAAACATACAAACACATAATCATTGTCACACATATACACACAAACCCCACAAGCCCCATGTTTAGAACACCGGAACATTTGCACAATAAATATGAAAATAATCACATACATATTAGCCGTTTATGAATTATCAGTGATTTTTCTAACAAGCCACCAGAGCCACGTTAATAAAGTCTTATTGACCGATATGATTGTTTTAATGCTGTATTAAATGTGTTCTCTGGTGAACTTGGAACTATGAAAACCCATGCTTCTACTCACATTCGTTTAGTCATGCTTCCTTACTGTATATGCAAAGGGCAGACAGGAGTCACATTATGTGCAATAACACAATATATGATGAATAATTGATTCCAGGCTCTTGGGTGACAGAAGGAAGATGTTGCTAGGACAACCATTTAAGCACTGCTCTCTGTCTCTCTCTCTCACACACACACACTTTTTGCACAAACACATTTCTACAATAAGGCCCTCTAACTTGCTCTGTCCTGTCTATCTCTGCAGGTTCCCATCCAATGGATGTCATTTAATTCTTTAACTTCCTGTACTCATGGACACACACACACACGAACAATATCCTCTGTTTTTGCCATACAACCTAAATATGTCACCAATGTGTGAAGATGCATATGCTTTGTACCGTCTTCTTTTATCTGCAGAATTTTATTTCATTACCAGTGTGAACTTTTATAAAACCCTACACAGTATGCCTCGCAGTTCCATCAGCATTTCATCAGTAAGACTTGCTAAGAATTTTAATTATGGCGCCCGTATTTTTATAATTATACAGCAATTAGCCATCAGGACGATACAGTGTGCATAACTGCAATGTTTCTAAACTGAAAACTGGAAGCTGGGCACTTTTTTTTTTTTAACTCAAGAATCAACCAAATCCCTATGTTGAACAGCAGATATTCCCGGTGGGTCAGTGACAAGTTTATTAGTACAGTAACAAAATACGCTAAACGAATTACCCCTGTGTAACACTCTAATTACAAAAGAGATTCAATCTAAAGCATCAGAAAAAACAGCTAATTGCCTCTCAAATCCAATTCGTGGCTAGTCATTGCTTCTGAGAAACTACCAGGTTTGGTAATACAGAGATTTAAATGCAGCAAATGAAGAAGAAAGTTTCATATAGCTCCCAGCCCATAATGTAACACACACACACAAGCTGTGAGGGCATGGAGGAAGTGAAAAGTTGCAGTTATTCTTGGAATGTAGTGATTCTGACATCCTTTTCAGAGAGTGCACTGGTGCTGGAAGTTAGTATGTTATTAATTAGTGAGCTTAAAGAAGTCTTAAGAAAACAGCGTTATGCTGTTATGCAAGAGACGCTTTTGTCTTGCAGTGAACACTTTGATCTGATCGGCTGAAAAATGTACTTAATGGATAAAGGCGATGGGTCCAATAGAGAGAGCAAAAAATGTCTTCCTCTTTCCTATGGTGAAAAACTCGTCTGCTCAAAGCACCAGATTCCTTTGATGCTTAATAAAAAAAGAAAGAAAAAAAATCCTAGGTGCAGCTGAATGATGCAATGTCGAGCCGTGCCTGCTCCTGTCAGACTAAAAAAAAAAAAAAACAGATGGAGAAAATGAGCCTTTAATTCACACAAAACTAGGCGGGGACCTTCCACATATTCATGTGTGTAGAAGGGGAAGAGACGGCAGATGCTCTGACTCTTCGCATGAGTCCTTCTTTCCCCGTCTCTATCTTCCTTTTTACCTCTGTTGCTTCATTCATTAATCAGCCTTTTATTAAACAAAAGTAGCTTCCAGCACTGCCTAAAAGCTGCATAGATAATCTTGACATAAAGACAGTGTATTTACCCTCCTTACCCTCTACCTCTGCGTCGCATTCGGCATGGTAATGGAGGGAAAAGCTCTTGCAGTACATGAAGACTGATTGAAAATACCAAGCTTTGTAAATATTACATACAATTCCATTTAATGGTCTGTGAGCTATTTTGCCTCAGAAAGCTGAACATCTGCTGCCAAGTACAGTCTGTGCAGAAAGAGGTGATGTGCATGGACAAAATGAATGGGGAGGTGAATTATCCACTGCGGAGAGAGGCTGGAATTTAATTACCGCTGTTTGACACTGACTTTAAGGACGCGGGCAATTTTCGAGGGCCATTGTCTAACTACTCACAGGAAAAGCGATACAGCCGAGCAGGACAATAAAGCATTGCACAGCAGAGAAAACTGGGCCAGGGTGTACTTCCTTTGAACAACAGACAATTTAGAAGTTCGAGTTTACTAGTCTATGGCTGAGGCAAAGGCACTCAAAGGGGTGGCGGGGGATGGTGGGGAGTGTAGTGTGTAAAGGTTTGATGTGTATAACAATGACAATGAGCAGTCGAGCTGGAAAGGAGCCCTTAATAGGTACCTGTCTGCCCTGGGGACCGTACTCTCCTCTTATTGGTCATCCATTCACAAGACAGCGGCACATTCTCCTCACCGCCAATCAGCCAATTACAGTCTCTATAACAGGAGGCCTGCTGGCAGAAAGGCAGTCTTTACAAGCCCAGCATCTCAGGCAGGGGAGACGACCCTGTCACCGGATCATAACTATGATGAATATGGCCGTAGGTTTATGGCAAAGCCACTGTTTCTGGTAATGTGAGGAGGGTGTGAAATGGCCATTCATTGGGACCAGTCAGCATGACCCTATCTGAGACACTGGAAAAACTATGTCAAATACTGTAAGGTGATGAGACGGGTAGGAGGAGAAGTGATGCTAATCCAGACATGGGGAACACTTTGTAGTATTAGAAGGAAGTGGCTTTATTCGTTTTGCTTCTCACTTCCTGCTAATGAAGGCAGTAATGAGAAAGACGCTTGTTAGGTGCTGAGCAGAAGGGCAGAGAGAGAGGTTATATGTTGCTACCCTTGCTTTTAACATTCAGCTTTTTATAGAGTAGCGGCAGTCCATTTCATCCTGCAATTATTAATCTGTCCATTTCAACAAGGACTCTGATTCCAATCAGCATTAGCTGCTTGCCTATTTCGCTCGAGTCTATGTCTCTTTGATTGCTAGTGAGTCCCAATAACTCTGCAGCACATTATCTACCCTGCAAGTGATCCCATTCGTTTAGTGAGTAGGCAGATTTTGATGTCGGAAATTACAGCATCTTCTGACACTGCAACATTTGGAAAGTATGGCCTGCAAATTCTATATTTGATATATACTCTGTGTTATTGAGTATCAACTCCTAAATAGTACACACGTTTGCTTCCAGCACAACAACGAATTTCTTCATCTATCTATCTATCTATCTATCTATCTATCTATCTATCTATCTATCTATCTATCTATCTATCTATCTATCTATCTATCTATCTATCT
>NW_005187554.1:447348-461550 GCF_000239375.1 Pundamilia nyererei | reverse complement strand
ATCTATCTATCTATCTATCTATCTATCTATCTATCTATCTATCTATCTATCTATCTATCTATCTATCTATCTATCTATATAGATATATGCTGACAACATAGGAACTCTCACCTTCTAATCAGGCATCTGAAGTCTTTGAAATAGTTGCCTACAGAGCCAAATCCATAAACATGTTGTTGTTTACATGCACTTAATTAACGTGCAAACATTTTGGGTAACTAGGACAAAACAGACTTTCTATACTATTTTTGTCCAAGCGAAAACAGAGCAAAGACTTCAAACGGGAAAACAGCAATGGCTCTGACAGCGGTGTGGGGAAATGAAAGGAGGGATCATTACGCCCAAGCGTCCTTACATTCGACATAATTTTCAATTTAGAGCAAAACTGAGGTTAGGAGGAAGATTGGATTTCGCCCAACCAATCAAATCAAGTAATAGAGAACAAAGCATCGTGTTCAAAGAGCGACGATAGACCAATCTTTTCATACGTCAGTGATATTAGTGTAACTTTTTACAGCAGGACATTTTTCTTAGAAAGACCTTGATACGGAAATTTGGAAAAAGGGTTGTGAAAGGTAAAAATGCAATTCAGTTTATTTCAGTTTATTTATTTATTTCCCGCGAATTCACAGCCTCAACTCAAGGCGTTTTGCATTGTAGGGTAAAGACGATACAATATTACACACATATAAATGATCCACAGAATGAATAACTGGCCCGTATGTCACATTTCACAACAACATGTATAAAGTGTCCCATGTGTTTACTGTTTACGTTTCTTTAGTTCTGTTTGTGGTTTCACATGTTTATGTTGCCATTTATAGTTGTTGAGAAAAAAATGTAACCTCGATATCATTACTGTATGTATTACAGTAACTCTGTATTTCCAGATAGCTTAATATTTGTAATTTTTTTTCTCTTCTGCTTGATTTGGTTTTGAATCACTTATGTGAGGCTATCTATTGATTTGTTACTGATAAATGTGAAGCCCTGGACATCAATATGGCCATATATTATGAAAATAATTCATTATGTTAGAAAGAAAATTAAATCTATGTAACACAATGCAATGTTTATGTAGCCTAATATATGAGTCAAACTGTAATAACGTCATGGTTTTGGATTTTTGCCATAACTGCTGTTTAAGTCTTTGGCCTTGATTTGGGTTCTTTTGTCATTGCAGTTCTGAATATTAAGCTTTTCCACCAACACAGGTCCATGAAAATCACAGAGAGCATGTCCTGAGGTGCACACAGACCTGTCTGCACAAGAATACGATGATATCATCGTGAGATATCATCACCGTTGCTCTTTGTAGGAGTGTTTCCTTTGACTGTCTTAATTAACTGCAGTTTCATAGGGTTACCTACAGGGTCCATATGGACATCACCAAAGAGAAAAGACTTGCATTTATTTGAGCATGTTGCACAGCAGGCTATGAATATTAATTATTCATTGTAATATTTTATTGTTCAAAAACAGAATGACTCAGTATTTGCAGTTATTGCCACCTCTCTAAACACCTCCATCTGCAGTGCTGCTTTAAAAGTTGAGTGCAAATCCATGAAGATGTGTCCACAGAGAACCTCTTACACTGAGTTGTATGTTCTCATTAGTATTAAGTACACCCCCCCACAGGGATCTGCTGCTAGTTAGTTAACCAAGCTCCTTTTAAATTAGCAAGATGACACAGCCATCTTAGTATCTGTGCATATATGTTATCAGCGATAATAGCCTGCTTTTCCTCATACATAATTCAAGCAGCACACAAAAGATATGTAACTCTGTGTTGCTTGAACACCATATTTCTAGATATGTACTGTACATGATGGTATTGGCACAAATTTCCTGTGCTTGAGTCTATTGAGAACTTCTTCTCTGATATTTTGCTTGAGCAGTTTTTAATGAGGTTGGTGGACTGGTCAACACAGTTGGAGAGAGATGAAAACCGAAGATTACTTCACTATCAGCTGAGGGGCTTAACCACTGGCCACTGTGAATAGTGCAGAGCAGAGATACACTGGACCTCTGTTGACACAGGTATAAACTTGCAGCTCTTATCTGTTTAAGTCGAATGGAGCAGAAGATAACACATTATGCATTTTACAAAAGAATTCTGCAGATGCAATGTTCTATGCATCACAAAATTCTCCTACACAATATATAAATTCTAGCAGCATGGCTCTGCCTGCGCAGACATTTGTCAATCTATCGGGTCAAGACCAATAGTATAAAAGGTCTTAAAAGACCTTAAACATTTTGCAACTAGTAGTGACTTGAAATTACAAGTCTCATATAAACTGTGTACTTTTTTTTTTTTTTTAGCTTTATTTTATGTGGGTGGTTGTAACTTCGGTGAGGTAAAGCAGGCTATCTACTAATTGGAAGATTGGTGTTTGAGACTAGTCCCGAATATCCTTGGGCAAGATATTAACTTCAAGTTGCTCTTTGGCACTTACACATAGAAAAAATTGCTTGTGTGAAATGAGGCATATTGTATAAAGTGATTTGAGTGTAAGTCACAGGCCTGAATATGTACTTGAAGCCATTTATAATTCTTAACTTGTTTGATCTGCTGATTGCCACAAACAAGCACAAGCAGAGATTTTGGACTTTTAACATCCATACAACACAAAGTAATTGAGAAATGAACAATTAACCTGTTGAACCCCAATGCCCCCGATATCGGGAGGAATGGGGAGAACATCTGGTTTCACGGGATGTACCACCAGATGTCCTATTTAATTATAGACATGTGTGGTATCCACAGAAATGTCAGAATCTCAGCTAAAGGTCACAAAAACATTTCAACAACCACCAAACAGCTAAAACAGCAAACGATTAAAGAGCAGGTTAACGGATTCGTTAACACAATTGTGTGGATCCTCCTGTTCACCTGTCGGCACGTACACAGATATGTGAACGTTGAGCTATTAAGAACTCTTAATTTAAGTCCACATTATCACATCAGGTGTTTCTTTATCATGTAGAAAATCAGTTAAATATGTAACTTCTTTACACTGACAGAAAGGGGAGTTTCACTGGTTTGGCCCTTTTAAGAACAAAGTTAGATGTATGTGGCCCACCATGTAAAATGAATTTGACACCCCTGATGTAAAGAAACCAGGAGTGACTTGAATCTTGAGGCACAGTACCTTACAATAATAATAATAACTTTATTTATATAGCACTCTTCACGGGATAAGAACCACAAAGCGCTTCACAGTAATATAAAACTGATATACATGAAACAACACAATCGACTGCTCATCCCCCTTGGGGACCCCTCACTTCTTCGCATATGTCTGAGTGAGGGTGATCTCAAGTTAAGATCCCGACTTAACATTTGTCCGTGACGTGGAGTTCTGTTGCTTTTCCTGGGTACTTTAGTGCCAGACTGGATGTCATACGAGGACAGTCTAAAAAATGTGGATGACAAAACCATCACCAAAATGTAAGTGTTGACAGATGTCAACATCTGCTCACTCTTTGGGGAACTGCCTCATGTAGCTCAGAACTGCACTAAGTAAAATCTGGCGTTTCCTCAAATCACAAAATAAAAAGTGTGATTTGAAATACAGCAATACGAGGAACTTGCTGTGGGTTAAGTAAAAATCTAAGTAAATGCCTTTTTTGGTCAAATAATGGAAGCTTGTTATAACCATGAAGCACCTCATAAAATATAACTCTTGGAGTCCATCTGGTGACTTTAATATCATAAAAATAATCATTCTTCCTCACGCCGCACCTTTTTGACTACTTTTTTTATTACTTCCATCACTTGTCACCAGAGACAAGAGAGATGCATGCAGTGTATCCCTGGCTCTGTAATCATCCCACTCTCCTTTTTTTCCTGAGTGAGATGTGCTTCCCCTTTTGCCATCAGTCTCCCGCCTAACTCAACCCAGCCCAAAAGCCCTTTGATGTGTCACTCCACATCTCACCCTCAAAGCTGTGAAATCTCAATTTTCTGATAAGAGCAACCTCAATTTGTCAGAAGATACTATTTATAGATCTGACAGAGATAGAGCTGCATGAGCTGCAATAATTCTTAGCAAGCACTTAGAGGCCATTGTCACTTCTTCTGTGAAGCAAAAGCAACGCTGCCCCAGTCGATTCACCCGATAAAGATGCATTGAGGAAGTAGATTTAAAACGATGCTCAGCAGCACTTTTATTTTGCCCCGTTATTAGACACAGGTCCAGCGTGGCCCAGCTTCCTGTTTGAACTCGTGCCTCCTGAGGATTGGAGCTCTTTTAATATCTCGTTCAACCCACTTTGTGGTTCTTAGATAGTTCTGCTCCTTCCACACACCAGTCAAGAGAAAAGGTAGTAGTTTCAGCAGCCTTTGGCATAGGGCAGGCACATAGTTTCACACATATGCACACACACCACTTCTGGGACAGCTACTCTGAAATTCCTAAAACTTGCCATTACTCATACAGAACAACAAAATCTGGCACTAATTATAGGTAAAATGGAGACATATTTCAGTTGGTATGCTCCCAATTAATTCTAGCTAAATCCTACAATAGGGTAAGCCTGACAGGCTTTTCAGAATCTGACGAGAAGGTGAACATGCAGGGTGCCAAAGCTAGAACGTATTTATCGAATCCTTGCTCATTTACAGCACTGGCACAAAAATGCAATACATACACAGATGGGAGAGCAATGCATTCTTCAAATTCTTGCTTAACGTGTCTTCACATCACTGATGACCATCCTCCGAAGTACACCGTAAAGTACAAGATTCTAAGAAATTTTCCTGATCCTTCTCCAATCCCCGCAGGGAGCTTGTAGTGAAAGAGACTTAACAAGAGACTTAACAAGTACCGGCTGATTAGCAAGTAGGCTGTGTACATTTGACATCACGGTGGTGAAAGCGAGCGAGTTCTTACCGAGTTCTTTTCAATGCTTGGAAGAACTAGAAATGTGTGGAAAATTGATAGTGTGGGATAAAATGATTTTGTGTGTCATACAGATGCATACATAAAACAGATGATTTAAGTAAGAAAAACTTTTTTGCATTCGTACGGTGGGGACACAAACCAACTTGCAAACTGCAAAAAGCTGCCTTGTGAAAGCAAAAAAAGGAAGAAGAAGAAGAAAAAGTCATGCAACAGCGTGATAATGGGCCCTAATCTGAAGTAAGACATGAATATGAATAAGCATGTTTGCTTGAATAATAATCACAAAAATTGAGTGCCTTTCATTAAGTCATTATTTTGAAGATTTCAAATGACAAACTTTCAAAAGCTGTCTAATTATAATTCTGATCATTCACACTGCAACACAGACATTAAATTTCACTTTGGGCGAGATGTGCTCATGCAGATTAAAGTAATTTACAAACATTAATATTTTAATACACAACTCTGTTGATGGTTGTCCAGATGAGTACTAGCCTGGAGGTGTAAAATAAATGAATAAAATCATAAATGATCTAGTGGTGCCAGAAATGTTTGTCAGCGGTTAATTGATTATTATGTGATGAGGGAGTCCTTCAATTTTCAAATTAAGAACTAGAGAAAAAGTCTCCGTCTCCTTGGAGGAGCTATGAATCCAGACTGCATGCTTCCAGTTTCTCCTCCTCAGTTTAAGGTTACTGCCACACAAGGGGGACAGAGTGTACACCATGAAAGCCTTAAAAGCATTGACTTGACAAAGGAGAAACAGAGTGCTGTGATTTACAATACAAGTCATGTTGGTTGTTGGTTAAAGTCATGGAAGCTCATTTCCATATGCCACTGAAAAAAAGTATCCATAACTCAAAATTTTGAGTTATTTTCTCGAAATTTTGACTTTTTAACTCAAAATTCTTAGAAAAGTGGCTTGAAATTTTGAGTTAGCTCTGCAATGCCAGTAATAAAGTGAATGGCGGCATTTTGTTGTTACCCTGAAGGATATCACGTAGAGGAATGCGCACTCAAAACCAGATCGCAACAACCGGTGCTTTCGAGAGTACGTTTGCTGATAGTAACGCCATGTGATTCAGCTACAAGCATTTCATCATTTGTGTGAAAATACTTAGCAATTTGTGCATTCATGCCCAGCTGTAATCCGGATATGTGTATAATGAATAGTGGAATTGTAAAGCACCTTTGAAGGTCTCGAAAAGCGCTAAATGCAATCCATTATTATTATTATTATTTAAACCAACTGTTAACTGTATATTTCTGTACATTTAAGTATTATTATTCATATTGCCACATTCATTGACCTTGTTTATAGGTAATTCCATTGTTTAATCAACTAATTTAATGTTTAAAAGCACTTGAACAAGGCAAAATCCCATGTAAAATTAGAGCATCAAACAGTATTGTCATTACTGAAAATAACCGTATTTTTATGAGAAAGTTATTTTCTGTTATTTTCTGTTATTTTCTGGTATTAGCTATTCCCAGCTGTCGGAATATTACTGTTTTTTTAGAATTTTTTTTAACAGTGTAGCCTAAGAAAACCTAGAACCTTAACATTTAAATAGTCTGCCAGTATTATATTGGGGTGGTCTTAGTAGACACAGAAATGCCTGAAACTGGGTGAAATGTGGGGTTACCATAGGAGGCATTCCACTGCTTTCACTTCATAGGTACAAGAATTGACTTCAACTGGAAAAGGTGACGCAGATAATCATGAAGACAATGCAATGGCAGTGAACCAAGCCTGTGGTTCTCTTCAGTTGAATATGACTGGAATATGTTTCTGAGTGGCCTGGAGTTGGATAGATATTGTCTTCATTTACTGTGAGGGTTGCAAAACTGAACTGCTTGTCTCCATTGAGTCTCTCCTCACATATTCTCTATGCATGGATATTCTTTAAGAGCCTGAGAATAACAAACAGACCCAGCTGGTAATGCAGGATCATGAAAAAGCACTTTAAATCAATTAAATGTTTACATTCCAGAGCAGTAACGCATATACTATACAAAAGAGTGGCCATAGCTCATTGATTTTCTCTGGAGCCAAATGGACCAAGATCTGAATGAGATGGTGGAGCTGGTGTATCAGTAACATGATAACACTGGTTTATTTGAGGTTAATTTGAAAAAAGAAAACATTTTGAGGATTAACATCTGATAAATGATGGTACCTCCAGCATATTTTCGAGAGGTGTGTTGGAGATTCCCTGTTAAACCTGGAATAGATCCTGAATGAGCAGGGCCTATAATATCTTAAAGACCTTTTGGTATTAGATTATCCCAACAGAGCATGGCGCTGCAGGATTACCTGTTTCTAAAAGCAGAATGGGAGGAATGCCTGCAGCTCTCAAGCAGCTCCAAGTTTGAGTCTTAGAGACAGACACCCTTTCTCCTTTTAAAATTAGGGTCCAAACTATTCTTTTTCCTTCTTTCTTTCTTTCTGTTTTTATAAAGCGTATAGTTAGGGCTGGACCAGGTGACTATGAATCATCCCTTATTTATGCTGCTATAGGCCCAGGCTGCTGGAGGTCTTCTCATGGTGCACTAAGGACTCCACCACTGCATGTCATTAACCTTTGTCTAGTCTCTCCCATTGTCTGGATTTTGTCCTTGTTCACACAAGGAACATTCTATCTATTCTTACTGTAATTCAGGCCAAATCCTTAAAAGGTTCATCTAAAACCATTGATCAACATCAGACATAATCATCAGCAAAACAGAAGCGAAGCAGCAAGTCACCAATGAGTGCAAACTTTGCAGGTAAAATGAAACAAGCTTCCTTCGGCCTTCACCACAACACGAGGGCATTCAGTTTTGAGACCCATAACTTTTCCCAGAGGTGCCTTACTCTGTAATAATCGCCAGCTACACCACACAGCAGGGAACCCCTGCTTTTAATGGAATGGTAGCTAAAGTAGTCAGGCACAGCATAATTTAACAAAAAAACATCTTAACTTTTATGGTGTATATGTATTGATTTTGGTCACTTTGATCAAGTTTTGTTATTAAATAAAAAACAAAAGTCTGTTTAGTTTATTTAAAATCCCATGATGTCAACCTCTTTATCCAGAACTCCAAAATAAGTTTTGTTATTACTAGTTAATTATATGGTCTTCCGGGTTAACCCTGCAAAAAATTTAAATGTGAAGAATACATGAAAACAATTTTTTTATTGTTGCTGATGTTATTTTTATTTTTATTTTTTTGCAGGTAACTGCTTTTGCCATCTGAAGTGTGTTATCCTTGCACAGTGTGCAACACCACAGTCCAATTAAACAAAGTGGTATCACAGATGTAACGGCTTACTTTACTGTAACAAACACAATGACAGTTCAGATTTAGCCCTCTCTGGCTTATAATTAGCAAAAATCAGGAATAAAAAAACAGATATGTAAGAATTTAACGCTTTGTTATATTTTACATTTTTACCTTGGCTCTTGCCACCGTTCACCATGTGCAGGGGATTAATTGGCTGATTAAAGTAATTGATCCTCGTTTCCAATTCGCTAATCACAAACATTTCTATCTACACAGGACTATAGAGATCTTTCACAATTTCACAATTGAGTGACTATGTCAGTGTTGTTTATGTTCTCCTTTGTTTACATTTAATGATTCTTGAATTCTTATTAAGGGCATATACACAATATATAAAATAAAAATGACATGTTTCATTTTGTATTAGTTTTAAGGTACATTTATTATGTTCAACTTCTGACAATAAAGATATAATACTGAATTCAAAATTAACCCTATATTTTCACTCATGAGTAAAAATTTGCATTTAAACTGGACATAAATGATTTGATTTATATTGTGACTATATATATCAGTGTCCACGGTTGTGAAAAAGGAAAAAAATGTGGTTTGGTTTTTCATGTATTGCTTAGCTCGTTCTAATATCTATCCATTAGAGTCCGAAGAGGCCTGGCTCTATTTGTTTGTAGAAAATGCTTCATATCGTAGGCTAATGCATGTCAATATGCTTTTTACATGCCCTTTGTAAGTAGAAACTTGAATGTTGTTGTGATTGTGACATTGTGTGTGTGTGTCTATGTATTTCCAGGGGTTGTTTTTCTAATCTAGTTCTAATCCAACTGTATGTTGCCGACCTCCAATAATTTGTCCTAAATTGCAACATGTAACTCCAAGAAGTTTTTGAAGATGTTTAGTCAGATTGTTTCTTTCTATAATTGTGACCTAGAGGTATGACATTTTGGATAGGGTTGTCTCTGCAGCTGCGCTATAGGACACAAATTGGTCAAATTTGTCATAGCACAAGTATTACGTGAAAATCATTTTAGACCGTAATACAAATACAAATGCAGGCCATTTTACCGTAAATGTGTGCATTAAAAAATGATCAGGCATCTTTATCCCACAACCAAATAGCTGTGTTACAGTGGATTGCTAGTTTCTGAAGAAATTATGAAAGTATGCACTTTTTTTGTCACAATGAACGCGGAGTGAACATGGAGTACATCCACACTTGTTTGCAACTAGGAAGAAAGCATGCTCACTGACTTCACCAGTCAAAGGCAGTCCAGAGAGGGACCTGTGGGCCAGCTCTCTTCTTACTTGGTAAGCAGACAGCGCTGATGTCAGTGCATAACATCACCATTCAATGCCAAGATAAACAAACAGCAGCTTGACTCAAAGGAAATCAAGGAATTCAAGAGGCTTTGCCAATCACTGCCCCCACACAAGCTGTGTTTTACAGAACAACAACTTCAGCTGGCCTCTTGGGGGTCACATACAGAATACACATAGGGTGGAGAGAAAGAACATATATGATTTCTTAGTTACTTTCTCATCTTCCCTTTTGACAGATTACTCTCTTTAATGGCACCACTGTAGATCAGAGGGAATAGAGAATGTTTAGTTTTCATTAGATTTTTTTTTCACTACAACTGTGTCACAATTTACCTTGTACATGCAGCAGAAATATTTTTATACAAGACTGTCTGCAAATGATCTACAATAATAAACCTAAACTTTAAAGCCCAAGATGCAGTGGCAATCTTTTCCTGCTGAAGGTTTATAATAATTTAAAATCGCATACTTTTACTATGATGGCTTATGTCTCCAGATATTGCACTTTTATAGTTATCATTGCTACCTTACCACAATGTTTCACAGGCAATATTGTGAAATAGATATTAACATAAACTGTTTTTCTGCCAATAAATGAAAATAGCATTCTTAAATGAATAAGGGTGATGACAAATATGACATTAAAGTACCAAACCACACCAGTCTATATCTCAGTGGAAAAACTAATATTAATGCCGCAATGCTGGACTGACGTTTTATTATTATATATATATATAACACATCTATTGTGTGTTGGATAGTTTCCTCTATTTTTATGAACAGGGATGCAAAGGGATGAGTCAAACATGTGGTCAGAGGGTCATCTTCAAATTTTAGTACCTGTTTTGGAAATAGCTCTATTTTAGGCTTTAATGAGCTTTACCTTGCATGAATACACTGCGCCAAAATGTGATGCAGCCTTGTTTGGGGGCGGGTTATGTAAATGGCACAAAAGTAATTCACTGCAGTGAGTCTGAGAAGTGGGGTGAGTCTGAGTACAGGGTTTGACCTATGCCTCTAGTTCTTTAGAGAATATCACACTATGCCATGAGAGGAGATGATCTGACCAGAGGGAACAGCAGAATGATGCACATGTACCAGCTTTCCCACTTTCAGTAATATACAGGGTGTGGGATTGGGCACTTCTGATGCACTGTGCCTGTGTTTGAATAGTGGCACCAGCATGGCTGAATGAACTTTTTCCATAACCAGTCGTGGAATTGAAATGTCATTTTTAAGGACAAAAGCATCCTTTGCCTAACCTTTGGGCTATAGCTGGCCCAATTTGTCTGAAATGGTAATGTGTGTCCATCAATGAGGAAAGTCCTGTTTTTACGCTGTCGTCACACAACTCAGATACTGTACATTTTCGCAGTGTACACAGCTGCTCACTAAGAAAATGTTTCTGTGTAGATCAAAATATTCAAATTGTATTTTGATGATGCTGTTGTGGAAAATGATCTAATCTTTAGGCTGTTAATCATTTACACGAAAAACATATTCAAGTTCATTCAAAGGCTTTGCTGGGGACAAAAAAGAAGTGACTTCTACTAAACTTCAGCAACGTTTTAGAATTACAAGGTTTTTGCAGTTTGAATGTAACTTTTAAAAAAATGTCTCTTTAAATGCTTTTGAATCGTCACAGGTGAAACAAAATGATGCTCTGTGACTTTTTATATGTAAACAATGCCAACTTAGCAGACTAAACTTGTTTTCAAATAGAAACTATGCTACCAGAAAATGTCACCCTTCATTACCATACTGCCTCCACTGATGTAAATTGTAAATAACAGTTTTCGATAAGCACTGCCAGTTGTTTTAGAAATGAGAGAAATAAATATACTTGTGTTGTTTTTAATTTTGTTCTATTTATTAATTTTGTTCTTATAAAAAGTATTGAATATATGTTACTACTTTATGAGAATGGATCTTTTTTTTCTGTGAATCTGTGAATTTTAGAAGCACTTGAATAACACAAGTAACAAATATTTGGTGTTTTAAGGCAATCAGTTTCCATGGTTATTGAGACTCCTGTTCAAGTAAACAACTAAGAAATCATATCTTGCTGGAAGTTTCAAATTAGTTTGTTTTAACTAGTAATTCTAAGTAGCTTTTATTAAGCCAAGAGTACATCTGACTTAAAATGTTAAGTACTAAAGAGCATTTCTTTCTGCAATCTACAATATACATATATAAAATATATATATAATTTGTTATTTATTTGTTTTTAAATCAAAAGGTTTGCATGTGTTTTCTTACATAAGTTAGCTAATTAAAGTTTACAGTGTATATTTGAACATGTGTGTGCTTTTGACCCTGTGTGAATTTGAGATAATCCAAAACAAATTCAATCTTGTGCACCCAGTTCTTGTTTTTTTAAAGTCATTAAAGATGCCGTGCAATCATTCCACTCCTGAAAAAGAACAGTTGAAAGAAACCCTTAAAATGACATCCATCCCCATGATAAGAGTATGTAAAAATTTGACATAAAGACGTGAGAAATGCTTCACAGGATCACTGTAACGGGAAGAGGTTCTTGTGTATGCTTGTCCGCATGCATGTGTGGTGTCCCTACTGTGTCCCTGAATGGGATTTGCAGTGACAGGCAGGTGGATTTTGAGATGAAGTCCCGTATGCATTTTTAATGAATCAAAGATAATGCATGCTGGACTACTGGTTTGTTTTGTTTTTTACGTTTTGTTGTGCCTCTGTGCTTATTTTAAAAGAGAAAAAAAAATGGCAGAAAGACACGAAGACAAATAAAAAAAGAGAGAGAGAGAAGGAGAGAGAGAGGCAATGCAGCCCGGGGGCAACATCATATTACCTTCTCAACGTGATGCAGCATTCAAAACATTGGACTCACATTCCACTCGGGAAAGCATGGTGCTATTATGCCATGTATAGAAACATGCTGTCGTCATGTATCAATTTACCAGTGAACCATAAGAAATGCCTCAGCAGCAAGAACTGACCCAGAAATGTCAAACGACTCTCGCACAATGTCCTAAGATGGGAAGAAATTATGCAAGGAACAAACCTGCTGGCAGAAGTGATCAACTACAAATTATTCTATTCAGATTCACAAAGCACTGGCTAATTTGAAGGAGTGACACCAATTTCCCACAGGCCAACCGGCATGCCTTTTTACCGCCTGTATTTACTATTAAATACCAAAGAGTGCATCTAGCGATTGAGCACGAGGGAGATATTAATGAAGGATGGATTCCATCAAGGCCCCCACACCACCCCCAGCCTTTCTTACCCACTCATGATAGTTACGCAGCCTTTACAGATTTGGCACATATCTCCTAGCAACCACAGCTCATGCCAATAACCATAGAGTGTCTCTGCATAATAACTAGAATAAGAATCCATATCTAACCAGATCTTTGAGCTTATATATCGGCACAGTGATCTTTTGATCATAATGCTAATGCCTAATGCTTACAATGACACTGTTAAGTTTGTGATGCTTTCTATGTTAACTTGTTCTTAATTCAGGAAAGAGTCAAATGAAAATTGCTATTTTATCTGGCAGCGTGGCTGTGTCTTCAGACCTGTACAGCTATGACACTAAGTCAGATGAAATGGGTTGGAGGCAGGTTGCAAAGAGGCTTGCCCGTTTGCAAGTGTTGTGGTAAGCAAAAGCACCTTAAACAGCAGATATCCAAGTGAAGTGAGTTCAGCTGATGTAGGAATATGACCAAGTGGGACTACTGTATGTGGTATACCTGAACTAATGCCATGCTTGGTTTTTGCATCGGAGTGGCTGTAGCTCAGAGTGGGTCACCTACTAACTGGAAGGTTGTTGGTTTGATCCCTGCTGCAGTCTGCATGCCAAATGTTCTTGAGCAAGATACTAACCCCAAGTTGCTCTCCGATGACATACGATGATCCTATATGAAAGAGTAATAATATAGCACCCTGAACAGCATTGCTTTGCAGAATGACTTCTGTTCAGTAAATCTAAACGAACTTTAAGTCAAATAATAATTCAATAGCAATTCAGTTAGCAAATAAATTGATTACTTCTTATATTATTACTTGCTTTCTTACTATTACTATTACAGCTAGTTATTCTAGCATTTCACTTTGAAATATTAGTTCACCAACAGTTTGCCTTGGAATCTTCCTCTAAGACAAATAACAATGAGTTTCCTGTGTTCAATTTTTAATTAGTTTTTAAAAGCAGCAGTTTGACATTTTTAAAAGTAGGATTATTTGCTTTCCCGTCTAGAGTCAGAGGGCAAAATCAATCCTACTGACATGCCTGCACTAAATATGAAGAAAAAGCCAAAATATAGCTCATCTCAGCATAAAGGCTGTGGGTAAGAAGACATAAGGAACCTGCTACAGATAACAAAATTGTCTTGCTTGTTTGTTTGTTTTCAGCAAAAATGTAAAAGTTGCTGTGGCTCAGACATGCACAATACACCACTCACCACTGGGTGCAATGATCAGATTTCCAGCATGTAAATTCAGGGCCTGTTCTGCTCTTTCTGCTGCTTAACATGTCTTTACCTTCACATGCACAAGTACGGCTACAAATATGATGATAGGTTTTGGAACAAGAGACTAGCCAATAATGCTCATTCAGTTCCTTAGACCACTGTTACAGCACGATCTGTGGGGCCTATCATGCGGTGCCCCGCGCTTCACTCGGACTTTCTGACCACGTCATGATCCACCT
>NW_005187554.1:436656-445438 GCF_000239375.1 Pundamilia nyererei | reverse complement strand
GGCGTGCAGCTCGGATCTCAGCTGACCCTTCTCACCCTGGACACAGTCTGTTTGACCTGCTCCCCTCAGCCAGGAGGCTCCGGTCCATTCGCACCAGAACCTCTCGCCATAAGAACAGTTTCTTCCCCTCTGCTGTTGGACACATGAAAAATAACCGTATGACTGTACCCACCACTAACACATGACCCTACGCTGTGTTCACTGCATCATTCCATGTTTGGCATTGATCACCACCTGCACTCATGTATATATCTATCTACTTAGCACTTTTAATTCTTATTCTTATTTTTATTTTTATATCTATTTAAGCGTTTATGACAGTATGTTTGCACTAAGCACCGCAGCAATTTCCTAATGTTGTAAACCTGCTCAACATTTGGCAATAAAACCCTTTCTGATTCTGATTCTGATTAAACTAGCCTGTATATTGTGCCATATAGCACAAGAGTTTAGAGCACCCGCCACACATTTCCTCAACATTTTATCTCTCTCTTCTTCTGTCTTGCTTTCAGCATCTCACTCTTTTTTGCACACTATATAAATGAAAAGTGTGACAGCACTCCAGGGATCATTTTACAGCAATTTCACTTCATATCAGATGTGACGATATTCATAAGAGGGCAGCAAATGCATATTCACTGCATCCACTGCTTTTTGATTTAGTGTCTTGGTCAAGGACACTCCAGCTAGTACATTAGAGATGTGCATAGAGATTTTACATTTGTATTTTTTCAAACAGCAAAGCATTCTGAGTTCTTTGTGTGCATGTGTGTTCGTTTGTTTTAGTAACAGATGAATCTGGCAAAGACAATCCAATTTTTGTTTTCATTAACTTCTAATTTAAATACATTTAATTAATATTAATCTCCCTGAAAAACTATTATAATTCACACTAATGTCATATTAAATATTAAATTGGCACTAATATTGGTTTACAGTTTTAATAAAAAAGGGATTTAACAAGTTAAACTGTAAACAACATGAAAATAAAATCACTTTAAACGGCACTCAATTTCTCCCACGTGAAACCTGCATCTGTGTGACACACAGCCCAACCAAGCAGTAAACATAACGTGATGGTTAATTAGCTAGTAACTACATGCCCAGACCTAATGTGGGCTAAGATAAGGAAATACCTCAGCAAACAGGCATAAAGTATCGCAAATAACAAAAATAAAGACTTTTGAACGCAATCTTTTTAATCCAGTTTATAGGTTTCTGGTTTTTAGAAGTGGTTAGAACATCCTACTGCTTCCACCAGCTTGCCTTTTTCCCGTACATGCACACGGCTGTCAGTGATGTAAAGAAAAGATGACTCAACGAGGCCACTTTCTTCTATTTCTCCACGGTCCAGTTCTGATGGTCACATCCCCATTGCATCAAAACCAGCATTAAGGTTTTCCACTAATTCGAGCTGCAGCAGTTTTTTTTTATTGGACCAGACCACACAGCCATCCTTTGTTCTCCACAAGCATCCATGAATGCTGGGCACTCAAGACTCTGCTGCCCGTTCGCCAGTTACCTGTACCAGTTGTTTGGTATCATTTTGGTGCTAACTGCTGGATAATGGGAACACCCTCAAGAGCCACTGTTCTGGAGCAAGCAGTAACCTCTGTAGCTGAAAAATAAAGCCAAAGCACAAGTACAAAAAAACTGCACGTAGAATTCTTGTATTGACAAGTTGAGGATGGCTCTTAAAGAGGCAAACCCCGCACAAGCTCATATGACTACAAGGATTACATAGATTAAGTCATTTAGTTTGTGGGTTTAAGATTGTCTTCTTTGATTGACAGACACCTCTGTCTGATTAGGCCTCTCCTCTGCTAATGTAAGTTGCACTTTGACTGTATGCATGGTGCTGGTAGTTTTTTGAAAGATTTTTCAATTAATTATATGACTAACAAGGAAACCAATCATGTGCATTAATTTTACTTTTGGTATGTGACATCCTTTATTTCTTTCTTATTTATTACTCATTAACAGATCTGCAACTTATGGATGGAGCTTGCTAACCAAATTGGCTATAGTTAGTTAAAAACTCCAGGCATTTTTTTGTGCATAAGACACAAAAAAATGCCTGGAGAACGGCAGCAGGGAGAGAACAAACTTTAGATGACAGAGAACTGGATGCCGTGCTTGTTGAGGCGGTCGACTAGTGTGGTCTTTGCAAACGCAGCTCCTGGAGTATATACTCAAAACAAATTGCCCAGCTTATAGCATCATACTAAAAAGACTGTATGTATATAATTATAAAGGCTGTAATTGCCAAAAATGCTCTGGATACTTTATGGATGAACTGTAAAATCTCTTCTCCCAGAAATGTTTCATTGTGGTCAGTGCAACTATATTTGTAGCAAATGATTGAGTGCAACAAGATTAAGAGTGTAACTGGAATTACGAGACCTATATGACAATATGTTTTGAGCTCACTAGCTGAATTGGCAAAATAGCACAACAAAGATCCTGCATATAGAGCTTAGTTTAGACTTAGGCTTTAGGTTATGGTGGGCAAGTTCAAGCAGAGTCAAGTTTTAAGGCCTGCTAAACGAGTCCTTGCACCACAGTGCCGACTGCGGTCTTCTGCAATGTTGTGATTTGATTGTGGTTTGCTATTAAAGCTCTCTTTGCTCATAATGGCTCTTCTTTATCCACTATAATATTATTCAAATGAGAGCCCAATGGCACACTTCTCTAGGGTATAGAAAAATCCACCCAGGCTTCAGATTAGTTCGAGGGCCCCATGAGAAATAGGCTGGCTAAATGGAAAGCCGTTAAGTTTTTAATTTCTATACTTTCTGAAAGAGTAAGAAGAGAAGGGAGAGCTGTTACAATGGAGGAGAATCTTAATATAGAAATATAATGACATTTTAGCAAGTTGTGAGCAGTGGTGCCTGTCTGCGTGCAAATAAAAAGATCAATTTGGAGGGAAATGATTTGTTATGCTAATTTGTATTTTGTGAAGTCTCAGCTGAGATAGGTCCCTAATTAGTAGGAGAAACGGCAGCAGCAAATAGCCTAAAACAAATGTGCTTTTAGCTTAATCCATGCACATGTACACAGCTTTACAGATGCCTTGAAATGATAAGATTCAGTGGGAATGATGTCACCTTTACATTTGCTGTTTTGCCACCAATGACCAGTTATTACCAATAGGTGGCAATCTGTCCTTGTCACTCAATGTGTGCTGTGCTGGAGCATATCTGCAGAACTTTAATGTATCTCAACTGAGATTTTTATAGCCATGTTTCAGGGAGAATAGGTGAGGACATGGAGAGGGGGAAAAGCCAGAGAATGGTTCAGAGGAATGAAGGAAAGACGACAGGGGTGCTGAGTGGTCAAAAACTACACCGTCTCCACCTGCTACACCTTCTGCCAGAGTAAGACCTAACCCCTTTGGTGTTTTTAAAATTCCTCATGAGGGACTAACCCTCAATAAATGCCTCGCCTCTTTGTGATTCCTTGTCACACTGTATGTCAGAAGTTCGTCTATTCTGCATAAAGGTTAGCGGCAAGGACGCAATGGGTATAAGTCGTTTTGGCTTGTTCCTCATTAAAAGGCTAAAATCAAATGAGGACTCGGGGGCACAGAGATATGGCTTATGATTGCATATTTTAATGAGGCAGTGGTTGTGCCTGCACAGCTGGCTGGCACAACACACCAGGGTCTCAGTCAAAGCCCATGCAAAACAAACAACGCCAATCAACCTTATGCCTCTGGATGCCTCTCTGTGTGAAGTCAACTCAACTCAGCACAGGCAGGGTCTTAAAAGTCTTCTCCTTGGCGTTGCTGGCTCCCATGTTACTGCACTGACCTGAAAGCAGACAGAGGGCAAAGCAATATAGCCAGTGTCTGCTTGAAAATAACAGTCTAGTAACTCCTCTTCCAAGCAATTATGCAAACACTGAATCTCTGGTTCCTATTTTTAATGTGGAAGGAGAGACACCACACGGCTTTCAAACCACACGGAGAACTGCCAATCCCACATGGGATGTTAATAAAACTATTTCCTGCCACTGACTATAAAAGTAAGACTTTGAATTCGAAGTGAACTGTAGGGAAGGGCACTGGAAATTGCTGTTTTTTGGGGGATTTTTTTTCAAGCACGTAGCAGTATAGTTGATGAAGACTCAGTACATCTTAGATTTCTTTCGGAAGGATTCCCTTTGTATTACATCAGCGTATCTAATTGCCTATTTAACCTTTTATTCATCAGAATTTGTAATGAGATGCAAAGTAAAACCTATCTTTACCTACTATAGAATTGTTCTTTTTTCAAGTGTGTCAAAGGCCTGTGGTAAAGGTTAAAATAGTTGAGACATTCTCCTCACAAAGATGCTGTTAACAGTGAGGGGCCAAAAAAACCTGCTCTTTAGGCTTTATGCTCTCACAGGAAGGGCTGCATGTTCTCCAATGAGTACATATGCACGATGACGTAGACTGTTAGGAGAAATGCAGCACGACTTCTCGCCTACATTCAAACATTGACATGAATGAATACTGACAGAGATAAGGTGGTTTGTCATTTATGTCCTACACAGAGCTATACGTATCAGAGATATATGTTTAATCTGATGAAGTGAGACAAAAAAAACAACAAAATTGTATAACAAAATATGCACTGATCAAATACATCTCAAAGGCCTTACTCACAGTCTCTCTCCTGACTAAACCCAGCATACTAGAATGAGTTGCATTTACATCCAAAAGATAATATTATGTACAGTCAATCACTGTAGGGATTATATCTTTAATATTACATTATCGTTCACCATCGCAAACAACGTTCCACGGCAGATAGGCCAGCGCAAAACATGATATGGCAGTAACACGCTATGCTGATTAAGCCATCTGTTATCTTCATATCGAACATATCGGGCAAACGTTAACTTCCTTACAGCTGTATTCTGAACACAAGTAAATTAGATTAAGATCTGGGAAGATTAGAGCTTTGCTATACAGTATGACACATTTAGCTGATACGTTTTATCTAGAACATCGGTTAATGACAAAAAAAAAAGACAATGTGACTTATTACCTCCTGACAAAGATGACTGATTAAGTGTTTTTCGCATTACAACCATGAAGGTTGAGGACCTTTCTGTTGAGGACACATTCAAACTACAGCCTAATTAATTCAGCATTAACACATAGCTTGTAACAGGAAAACTGCATTTATTATATTGCTTGCAAACAATCACTTATAACATTTGCAATTTTACAGTATTTCAAAAACATTTTACAAACACATGAAATGTACTGGGTCAGGCAAAGTACTGAAGTAAAGCTCTGGTGTTTTAGTGCACTGGCTCTTTTGCTGTCAGCTGTTAGTTATATTCATGCAGGTGCACAATATGGCCACTGTAACGTCTCATTTTCAGCTAATTCCTTCCCTT
The DNA here is from genome assembly GCF_000239375.1 of Pundamilia nyererei. Classification (NCBI taxonomy): domain Eukaryota; kingdom Metazoa; phylum Chordata; class Actinopteri; order Cichliformes; family Cichlidae; genus Pundamilia; species Pundamilia nyererei. The sequence goes on along the minus strand of NW_005187554.1, from coordinate 440,044 downwards.
TTCACCCTCCACAAAGTACAAACAAATTGAATTTTGAAATATGCAGGGCACATTATGTCCTTGTTTATGTAATTCCTGCGTGCCTGTATGGCAAAACGACACGAGCAGCACAGAAGAATGGGTGTCGCTCGACTGGAAAGAGGTTAATGACTGTAATGTGTCTGAAAATGTGGGTTGTTACTTACAGCTTGCTGTTGTTAGCCTGCTCCTAGCCATGTTGGCTCCCATGGGATGCGCTTACAATATTACCCACACCTTTTCCTGACCCACCTGCTTTTTGCTCATATCACATAGGTAAATTTTGCCTGAAGAAATCGAGTGTGAGGGCACCTTTACTGTTTCGTTACATTGCATGCCACTACATTTTGCTGCCACAGCTCCCTCCATCACCTTGACCTTCTCTGTTAAGCTTTTAGTGTACTCAAATAGGTTTTGTTTTTTCAAGAGTAGTTTTGTTAAAGGAGGGTTAGTTCTCCTACAGTATAGTTTTCCTCTCATACACCAAGAGTTTTTACCACAAAATGAAGCTAGAGTATGCAACTGTTCGCAAATAATACATGTTCAAGTTTTCGTGCATTTGTTTCTGCCTGATATACTCGGAAGCTACCAAATAGCTGTTTCTCCTACATGCACAGATGTACATCAATATTAATTTCACACACACAGTTACACAATAACTACGGATCAAAAACACAGGGCTGTGCGGTTTTTTTTAAATCTGAAAACATTACCATGAATGTCTTAGTGATGCTCTTGAAATGAAGCACATAACATATTTTCTGTTGATACAAATCTGCCTAATAATATCATAATTCATCTCACCCTGGTCATCTACTGTTTGAACTGTTACCATCAGGGAGATATGGCACAGGACAATTAAAACAAAGACAATCAGAGCAAAAAAAACCCCCAAAAAACAAAACAAAACAGGTTTTATCACAGAGCTATACAAGCTTTAAATGCTGCAATGTCCACTTGAATGTGTTCTGTGCATTTTGGCAGAATGGAGCAAGGTTGTTTTTGTCTGTTTTTGCCTCTTACATAATTTTATAACATTTGTATGACTGCACAGTTGAAGTTGCACTTAATTTTGCTATAAATGTTACAATGTCAATAATACATATAATCATATATAATTATATATTTAGACATTTATAATTCTATGTCATTACATACAAGGAGCTTAGAAAGAAGTGACTGCACATCTTTAATTTCTTGAAGACCTTTCCCCTCTCATCCAAGAGGCTTCAGTTTATTAACTTCAGTTGTAAACCCAAATGGTGGAGAGTCCCAGGTATTTAAATGCTAGTGGGTGTTTTCCCCTAAGGAGGTTCTTTGACCCACTATTTATCATTTGACCCATCACATCAGCCAAGGTGTGAAAAACAATACCTGGAGCTCCCCATTATTTGGTTATAGAACTGAACTTGATGAGAGGTGAAACATCTCCTAGTCACTTTCTTTCTGAGCTCCTTAGAGTACCATGACCTGGGTGACTGAGAACCTACACAGATATTCTGTTATATTAGTCACACAGGCCTAGAAAACAGCTAGCAACCCAGTATTCTCTAACAGGGTGTCCCCGACCACAATGGAAGTTCCGTAACTGCTTGTCGAGTGGTTGCTGGATCTTTAGGTTGAAACGGTTGCAAAGAAGGTAAGGTATAGCGATTGCTTTGTTGGCCATCTGATCACGAAACACAAGGGAAAAAATGTGTATTTCTTGAACAGTTCGTGAATTGTTTCTAGAGGTTGTTAACGGTTGCTGCGAATTAAGTCATTCTCTGCAGTCCCTTAGCAAACATTCAGCAACATACATGTATCTGTGTGACTGAGGCCTAAATATGTCGTTTCTTTTTTTTTGACATGAGAAAAATACTCTAAAGCAGTTCTGTTAGTAGCAAGCGTACAGAATAGTAAAAGTAGCCAAGTGAAATATTGTGGGGTTTTTTTGCATAGATGGCCACAACTTTCATTATAGACAGCATGTCTGTGCAATTAATCTAGAAAATAATACAAAATGTGTTTCGTGCCTGCCCATGTATAAAGCAAATCAAGTGTTTTTGGTGCCTGTTTTTTGCAGTAATATACCTGAGTAGTGCCTAACTGCAACCAAAGAGTAAATAAAAATCCATCTGAAGCTCAATGAAAGAAAGTGTAAAACCTATGGAGCAGAATGATCTATGCCAGCAGCACACTTCAGGATATTCTTTGCTGTGATTAAGGGCATTTCAGTGCCACTGACACTGCCTCAGCTGTTCTTCATGCTTACTGTATCGCTAGTATGTTAGGTAACTTTCACTTGCTTACTGCATTTATTAAAAGTGCCATTTCACCCCAAGATGTCAGAGTAGAAACTAAAACTCGGTGAAACTATAATTCAGTACTCCATAATCCTCCGAGCCTTTCAGACCAGGTTGTCAAGCCTTTCACTGTTGCAATTTTATGATTTCTGAGAAGTGACCCTGTATGTGTCACTTTGCCTTTACATGCTTTGCTTGATGGCGCAATTAAGTGAAAAAATGCTTGTCACTTCCAAGCTGACTGGTCAATAAGGCTCGGAAACAAATCTTAGTGGACAACGTGCTGACACTTATGACTGTAGTGGAGCTATAGCTCACACTACAGCACTGCCACCTAATTCCAAGTCATGACCAGAGCATACACAGACAACAGGGGGGGTGGAGGACTGTCATTGTCATCCATGCGCCACACAGTATCTCCATATAATGAGCAGTGGTGAGTTGCTTGTCTCCACACCATTGAATGTTTCTGGCCTGGGCACAAAAGTCAGTTAAAGTAGTGACAGGACTTGAGGGTACTGGATGAATGCCTGAGCAGCTGCTGTGACCCCATGTATTTGACAGTTTTCTTTTCCTGCAGAGGAAAAATGGGGCATGTGAACTAGGCAGTTCCTTTCAGATTGTCTTCATAAGATGTCATGGGTATGTGTAGTATATATACAACTGGAATTCCCCACAACACAATGCCATCTATTAAAAAAGCGTTTTGTATTGTTCGACCAGACTTAAAACTTGAAACTGAAAATCTTGATTTCCATATGAGGTGTGCTAGTTGAAACAGACAGTGAGGGAGCAGACAGGGAAGCAGAGAGAATGTGATTGGATCATCGTGTAACATGATACAGGGAGTGCAGAATTATTAGGCAAGTTGTATTTTTGAGGAATAATTTTTTTATTGAACAACAACCATGTTCTCAATGAACCCAAAAAACTCATTACGGTAATATCAAAGCTGAATGTTTTGTAGTTTTTAGTTTGTTTTTAGTTTTAGGGGGATATCTGTGTGTGCAGGTGACTATTACTGTGCATAATTATTAGGCAACTTAACAAAAAACAAATATATACCCATTTCAATTATTTATTTT
>NW_005187554.1:416164-425413 GCF_000239375.1 Pundamilia nyererei | reverse complement strand
CTCTGTTGCTTGTGAAGCTCGCACACAAGAATTTCACTCACATGTACTGTACCAGTGTACCTGCACATGTGATGTGACAATAAAAGGGATTTGATTTGATTTGTGTTACCCCATGACAGACTGGTGATTTTTCTAGAGTCTACCATGCCGCTTGCCCTGTGGTCGCTGGGACAGGCTCCACTGCTGCCACGACAATGACAAGCACATGAGATTGAATGTAGGATCTTTGCTAACTGAGCTAGCTAGCAGCTAACAATTTGACTTGATCCACAAAACCATGTCAGATAAATGTAAATATTTGGTTTGTTTGAAGATTTTGATTGATGGTATGAATTCATGTAGTGTGCATTCTTATTTTTTAAAACAAATATAATAGAATAGGATAGAATAACTTTATTATTCACATCAATGGAAAATTGTCTATGGTTCACCAAGCCATAAACATATCATCAACACACATTCACACATACATGCATACAAAACTTAAATACAACAACAATAAAAACACATCACATCATCTCTTATTCAGTATACCAATTGCTCTTAGCACAAATGATCCCTTCCACACCTTCTAGCTAGAGACGTCTTAGATGAAACTTTATTAATCCCTTGGGTGGGTTCCTCCGGGAAATTCGGTTTCCAATAGCACAGCACCGACAGAAGTTACAGAATGTGAGCAGAAATATACCATATATACACATATATAAATACAGAGACATATATAAATACAGAGTATACAAAAGGGATAAATAGAATAAATAGGAATAAGAATACAAGGGCATTGCACATTTCAAGTATTGTGAGTCTATTGCACCGTTGGATATTAACAATTAAAGTATTGCACAGTGAAAAGGCACTACAGCTTAGCTGTTCCCCCCTCCTTTGTCCTCCTGTTTCCCCTCCCTCTCCCATTCAGAGAGAAGTTAGACAGTTTGATGGCGTGTGGGACAAAGGAGTTTTTAAGTTCTTTACTTTGGGAGAAGCAACCTGTCACTGAACAGACTCCTCTGGTTGTTTATGGCCATGTGCAGAGGATGCCCAGCATTGTCCATAATGTCCAGCAGTTTCTTTAATGTCCTTTTCTCTGCCACTGTCACCAGAGTGTCCAGCTTCATGCCGACCACAGAGCCAGTCTTCCTGATCAGTTTTTCCAGTCTGGATGAGTCCTTCTTTGCTGTGCTGCTCCCCCAGTACACCACAGCATAGAACAGTACTCCATAAACCACTGACTGGTAAAACATCCTCAGGAGTTTCCTGCAGATGTTAAAAGTCCTCAGCCTCCTGAGGAAATACAGTCTGGTTTGGCCTTATAATGGTTTATAATGGTCTTATAATGTCGTCCTGAGAGCATTAATTCAAATTCAGAATAAAGAGGGTGCTCACGGTCAGCAACAATAGACTGGTCTTCCCTCAAAACAGCCTGATGATACAGCTCATCCAATAATTTGTCCAGTGGTTCTGACAATCCTTTTCAATTTGTTCGTAATTGCCACAGTTAGGTTACCATACCAGACTGAAATATTGAACATAAGGATGCTTTCAATCAAGCCGACATAAACTCTTTCCAAAACATTGTGACCAGCTCAAAAGCCTTTTAACATCCTCATAAGAAACAATCTCTGATTAGTCAACATTAACCTTAAGATTAAACTTGTCATCAATATATGTTCCCAAATACTTAAAGCTACTAATGACTTCCACATACTGACCAGAAAGTGAAAGACCTGTTATGGTGCCTTGGAAAGTTATTTAGAAGCAGTGATTCTGATAACAGGTCAGGTAAAGCGCACACATTCTGAAAGCTATTGATACATTTAAACACAGAGACCAACAGAATACAACACAAGCACATGAACACAAGTTGAACTGAGTCAGGAACCATACGAAGAGCACATGAATGCAAGGTTAGTCACCAGTGCTTCAAAAAGAATGCTTGTCATACTCCCACAATGATAATAAAATAATGGCTTTGCGTGTAGAAATCCAATTAGTGCTGACTGTAATCCCTGAGGTATTTTACATAGTTAAGTCCATTGGGTAAATGTTATTTTATGTTATGCTCTAATTGACACTGATTGTTGTCGTAGGTTGAACTGCCATTATGTAATAATATTTTTCTGTTGTTCAAACGGTGTCATTTTAGATTTTGACCTACGGTACCATTAAATCTGTTCAGGGAATACCCCCTTTAGATTTTCTAACCTTTCAAGGAGAGCCACAGCTTAGAAATTGGCTCCACATCCTCAGTAAGCACTTCACCACCTGTAAGTAACATCCTCTGTGGAATAAATGTGCAAAAACCCAGTAAGTGAGATGGGTTTGAGTGGAGAAATGAAGGGTTTTGGATGATGAAAATAGAAATGCTAATGTGTAATGTCTAATTGCTATTTGCTTAAATTGGCTGACACAAGCACCCATCTGCCGAAGGTGTGCAATGCTGCAAAGTGCTTGCTAATTAAAATACTTGAAAGATAATTTGGGGAATTGAAAATTATTTAATGCTCATTTGTTTAATTCCAGTGGATTAGGGGAAAACGGCATGAAAACATGAGCTGTGTTATTATTGGATGCTATTGTGCATGTAAGAAGAAAGGTAACAGAGGAAGTTAGGGTGAAAAGGGATGGATGGTGGAGAGAAATGCACAATATTTATGAAGCACTGCCAGGTTAATGTCATGCAACATTTATTGATGCAGTAATGTTTAATTTAGCATACGCTCCTGTAATAAGCCATTAGGTGTTGTGCTATGATTAAGAGTTTGGTGCTGCTGTAATGACAATCAGATGCCCTTGAATATCTCACTAACACCGTGTCTGCTGCGTTTAGAGGCAGAAAATAAACATAAATCAAACGGAAAATGGACTTAGATGCAGTGCAGTTGTGCTGGCTATTGATACCACGAGGATCTGTCATTCAGTGACTGGCTATAAAATATTCAAAATTTCAGGCAGGAACATCATTGGATTAGCTTTGATAATGGATGCCATAAAATCCAGCAGCGCCATTTTAATAAATCTGTCACATTGTCAGAGAGTTGAAATTATAAAAGCATCCTGTAGAGCAACAGAAGAATTCTTTCTGGCCAAAACTCTCGCTCACACACAACAAAGAGAGGTCTTGGTTACGACGTTATAGTTAGATTTGTGGAGGATCTAAGTTTACCACCTATCACAGCCTTACAGCAACAACAAAATGACCAGTGTCAGCTCAAGGAGGGTTGACCTTGCAGATAAACCAGCAGACTTTCCAGCGTTGGCTGTGATTGCATGGCAGTGTGTAAATGGCCCGGTGTTCTTTTGTCCTCTGTGATAAATGCCCTTCATTTGCTTTTAGTTAACCTGACAGATTGTATATGTTTCAGTTGTCTCTGCTGGGATATTCCAGAGCATCTCTTTTGACACTCAGAATGGCTGACAGTGATTTACATCTGGTTTAAAGAATAGATTATCATATCAGACACTGAGACGGGTCGCTGAAATAACTCAAGGAAAACAGAGTTGGATCAGCTGGATATGATTCTATGCTATGCATATGGATGGAGATACTGAAATGTGTCCCTTTTTTTTGTCTGCTCTGCAAGAAGGCTTTCTGTTGGAGGCAAGCTGACCCAAAGCTATTTCTAGAAGGACTTTAAAGTTTGTTCTGATCATCATTTTCAATGGCTGTCACTGCAACAGCTCAATCACTGCATAAGGATAGGACTCCAAGGGGTCACATTGTTAGCATCGATTTCCTCGCCAATGACACGACAATAAATGGCCATTGTGCAGAGAAGCCACCATTGTTGCTTAAGGGAGTTGTCCTTCTCCTTTTTGGGTCTTTTGTATTTAAGAAGCATGCCCATACAAAAAAGAGAGCCACTGGTTTGATGATGGCATCTTTGTGTAATGAAGTACTAAATTTATCTTATAGATCCTTATGCATCTTCCACGGTGTAATTGCAACAACGTAACAATAATGCTGTTTGATTTACGTCAATAACTCATCCATTACATTTAGGTCTGGCAAATTAGCACAAAGGAGGACTGCAGAACAGATGAGCTGGGAGATGGAGACCATATGCACTGTAAAATTGCCCCATTATTAAAGTTACATCAGAGGGACATTATAAACAACCCCTGCCAGGGGATTTATTAGTCCCGAGAAAAACAGCAGAGGGTAGTAGCAGGAACAATGTCCTTTCTCACTCCTTCAAAAAGCCATTACTGTGCTGGTTTGTGTAGCTGCATGAAGCAATAGAACCACGCAGGGACACAACGTGTGGAGAAACTTTAAAGATGGACTTTAAAAATGTGCCATTTGGGATACTGTGCCTCGTTTTCAAATTTATATAATAAATGACATGTCTTGGAGATTGAGAGACAGTCTGTTGTGGTGAAGCCAAAGCTGAGCATGAAGGTGTTGCTTCACTGGTCGGTGTGTGTTTCTAGTCTCACCTTTGGGCCATGAACTGTGGAAGGGGATCTGGGCTCACTCTTACATATACTAGGTTAAGGCCCTTGGTCAGAACACAGAAAATGCCCCTCCGCAACAAATGGAGCCAGTTGAGGTGGATGTCTCTTAGGTGAGGTGTTTCGGGTTAGAGGGAGGACCCTCTAGTGTGAATCCAGGAGAGGGAGGAGTAATTATTTATTTCGGGTGGCTTGGAAACGCCTGAAGAAATGCCTTTTATGCTCTGCGGAGAAAGAGGTTTGGGGATCTCTGCTTAGACTGCTGCCATGGGACTTGGACCCTGACAAGCTTTTGAAAATGAATGAGGGTATGGATGAATGGATGGGACTATGATTTACACATCATATTGCATTAAATAAAAGTTGAAATGATTCAACATGGATTCATTAGGAATGTTTACTGAAGTATTAAATCAAGTTTGAAGTCATTTATTTACAGAAGTCAAAAAATGCCCCGCTCGAACCATTAAGGCAACACACAAAGTTACCCCCTGCTGGTCATTAGAGATAATACAGGAGAATTCTAGCACTTCTAATTGACTTCGTTTTTGAGGCCCTGTCTTTATACAGTTTATATAGTTATGGGTTCTTTTGAGGGCCAGACCTTCTTTGTCTTTTTTGATCTTCAAGTTATTTTCAAAGCCTAAAGTTATCCTGTTACGGTGTGTTTCCTTCACACAAAATCAGAGGATGGAGCATAGCTCTGAAGAATGAAGCATCTTTGCTTCTCCTGAGTTAATCGAATACTACTATAAAAATGGATTACTGAGATCTACAAAATACAAAATACAAAATATTATATAATCCTTCATTTTCAAATGTTAATAAATTTTACACTTTGTGATTTCCTGGTTTACCTAAATGCATTTCTTCAGTATTGTGTACATGTTTTACCACAAAGGTTTTTAGTATGTTTGGGGAAAAAGTCATAATTAAATGCAGATATAAACCCTACATATAAGCAGCCATCATGGTAATGTCTTGAAACGGGGGACAAGTGCATTTTAATGAGAAAACTGACATGATTGCCAGACTCATTGTATCTTAATGTATGATTCATAATGACCTAAAGTGACATGGAACCTCGATCTTCTCTGACAGCTAAGAAAGCAGTTGTGGCATAACCCAGGGAAAGACAATGACCCCACTAACTTCAACACAGATTGGCAGCACATGCTTCCCAAGGTCGACAGACCACTAGAGCAACAGCAAAGGTTATTTCATTGTATTTAGCCACTGACTACATTGCTTTTCGCACAGGCTCTAGGCTGATTTCAACAAGCCTGTCCTGCTGAATTCCTTTGAAACGTTTTCCAAGTGCAGTCTGACATTTGTTGTTTTCTCGGGGAATTTAATGCTGTTTCCCTTTTTCACTACCACAAGTGTCTTGTGTAGATTAGAAAAAGCACAGGCTAACAAAACCGAAAACCACTCCAGTCCAAAATGTAAGGGCAAATTCCCCATCACTACATTGTGCTGTCACTTTGACAGGGCATAATACTTATTAAGCTGACAATGCCATAATGACTTGAGCCTCAAAGAGAAAAGCATTTCATAAGGGCCTGAGCTGTGGCATTGGTTAGAGCAGTTGCGGAGATAGTTAGAGTGAGCTTTTTCTGACCTTGTGAGGGGTTTTATTAGTAGAAGTATATATAACTTAATGTATATATATATAAGTTATACGTTATATATACGTCTATATAACTTTTGTCAGCATAAAGTTATTGTGCTTGTTCCTGTAACAGGATGATATCCTGACTCGGCACTGTCTGGAACACACACCTTTCTCTGGTAAATTTCATCTCTTTATCCGATGAAGGGGGAGGGCAGACACCCAGAATACACTTCCCATGGTTAAAAGAGGGAGATTAGGGAGCTCTTCATGTGCACAGCTGTATGCACGAAAGTGGTTTTCTTATGTTGATGGAGTGAGACAATTTGTCAAGAATGACCTTATCCTTTTTGGCATTCGCTTTCCATCAGAGTGGCGAGCACTGATGGAGCGAAGGATTCCAAAATGTGCTTTGTTAGGATGCCACTGGCTGACACCAAGCAGAAAAACAAGAACATTGCATCATCTCTTCTATCACTCAAAAGCATTTGAAGCTCTTAGATCATGTTGCAGTGCACCAAATTGCACTGACAACCACAAGTAAATTGCAGCTGAGTTTTAAATGGATTAATGTGTGTAAGAAATGCTCTTTTCCAACCAAATTGGCAAAGGCTTCACAAATTACAGGAATGCATTTCACTTCTGAAGAGATCACATTAGGGCTAAAAAAAAACAATACACAGCACAGTTTCCAAAAAGTTTGCAGGCTATGTTAAAAGTAAATAAAACAGAAGGCAGTAATGCAAAATTGAACAACTGAAACCCTTTAATTAAGCCAAAAAAAGACAATCATTAAAATGCTGAAGTGGAGAAACTGTACAGCTTTTTAAAGGCTGTCTAATCATTTCTGAGAATGATGCCCGTTTTACATAATTTGCTAATGCTGTATATAACAGTGAAACACTGAAAATACTGAAAATACAGTTTTTGCAGCATTAACCACACATACACAGCCTCTAACTATGTGGAATGTATTACATTGGAATGCAATTTAAAAGCAATTCAAAAATAACCTTTAACAACACAAAAACACAGTATCAAGAAAATAAAGAGAATTCCTTATTTTTACAGGACAAGGCCAAAATCCAGTCTTATGTTACTGAAGTGAAATCCTGAAGTGGCCCTATGTTAAAATAAAATGGCAATCACTGTATGGGTTCATGGAAACACTTTTGGAAATTAATGTAAGTGAACTCAATTTGTCACTGCATCCACAAATCCACAAAAGTGCCAATTCACTTAAAAAGTTGGCTTGTTTGGTTACTGACTGATCTAGTAGAAATTATGCCATTGGCTTTCATTTTTGAACCCTCTTAAGTCTGGGAGTTTCCTCTATTAAGTTTGTGGCAGTTTCGACAGACTTAATGTCATATTAGTTTGGATTAAGTTATAACTGCAATGTTAGTTAACATTAGCGGCAGCTTTTTTTTCTTTGAGGCAGCTACCACAAACTTTGTAGAATGTGATTACATGTCACTGTGTTTGATCTGTTTGGCTATTTGACTATGTGATCCTTGTTTGATTACACAGCCAACATCCAACTGCATATTTTCTACATAAAAGATGACAGTTTTGTTTGTTGGCAAAACTTTCATCTGCTTATTTTCCACCTTCATCTCTCAGAAAGAGATAGGTGCCACTCACTGTCAGGGCTGTGATGTTAAGGCTGAGCGAATAGTGACCCCGGCCGAGTCTCCAGACTCTGAACTTCAACATAGAACAAAAGCAGTGATGAGCAGACAGGCTGCAGGCCTGCCTGTTGCTGTTTCTAAAGTAGAAACACCGTGGTGATCGCTTTAATGTCTCTTTGTGCGGTCGGCTTTATGTCTATACCTAAATATTAAGAGAAAAATCATACCGTATGTATGTCCTCATTAGGGTAGGGATTTGTGGTGGTGCGTTGGACGGAAAATAGGTTTACATTTTTGAGACAATGTGTTTCTGGTCATTTTGTGGAGAAACATGGAAGTAATGTTATGAGTAGAGTAACAAATGACTTTCTCCTGGAAGTAATTAAGTAACATACTACTTTGTTTTTAATAAAAGTGTAATATAGTACTTTTTTTGAGTACTAACCCCAACAATAAGAGGGGGAATACCTTCAGCGTGCACGTTTGATTACACAGCATGTAGTTAATTAGCATGAATGTAATGTCTTTGATATGCTCCTTAGTGATGGTGGTGACTCTCAAAGCGGAGCCAATGAGAGCCCAGAGATATTGACAATGGAATTGCTGAATTCCTATTTGCAATCGATTAGTGAGAAAACCAGACTATAGGAGTAGTCTGTCAGCTTATACTGTAGTTTAAAGCCCAGCATCTGTGATCTTACTGTTGAGTCCAATGAAAAATGTTCATTCATGACTGATTCATATTTGACTGCCTGCTTTTGCTTTTTGTTTGGGTGACTGTACAATCCCTGGCTGCTCCAGTGTTCACGCCAAAGCACCTTGTACAAGGTACTGAACTCCGAGTTTCTCTTAGTGTTCATTGCTGTGTATAAATGTTAAGCTGACAGCACAGATGTAGCGCTTGCGGGAATGAGACTAGTTGCGTAAAGCAGTTTTGAGAGATCGACTAGAGAAGCATTGTATAAGAACTAGTCCATTTAGCGTTTACTTTTTGTGCAGGCACAGATGTTAAAGCAGGTGGTCCATTTCCTGGAACGTTGGTGGTTTGAACTCCTGTCCTTCCACTCTGTATTGTTAAAGGATTACAACAGCACATGTCTTAAGTAAATAAAGTCTGGATACTAAACGGATCTTGTTACAGTACTTACCTGTCACCTATTGAAAACAATTTGATGGAATGAAAAATAAGACACTGGTGACACAGGGCTTAGGGGCATTAACCAAGGTAAACAAGGGAAATTTGACAATCTCACCATGGGAATTCCACTAAAAAATATGATATGGTACAAGGTTCCATTTAAATGTTTCCATCAACCAGTTGTTAAGTATTTGTAGTAGTTGTTAGGTATAAACAACAGCAAGCAAATAATATTACACAACTGTAAATACAGACTGCACACATGGATATATCTGAGAGTTACAGTTCCAACTAACAATGGGCAACTAGGTGTAAAAGTATAAAGAGAGAATACAGGGACAAAGAAGCATGCATGCTGCAGTGACAGTGGGGCAAAAAAGTATTTAGTCAGCCACCGATTGTGCAAGTTCCCCCAC
>NW_005187554.1:405239-414725 GCF_000239375.1 Pundamilia nyererei | reverse complement strand
CTCTGGTGCAAATTACTGACCTCTGTCATCATTTTAAGTGGGGGAACTTGCACAATCGGTGGCTGACTAAATACTTTTTTGCCCCACTGGATGTCCGCTGAAGATCTGCATTCTGTTGGCATGAGAGGTAATCCATGTAAGCTGTTTCAGCCTACACACATTTGCTTCTGCTAGTGGCTTTGCAACCCATTTATTTGCTCTATTTCATGCTGTTTTTTATAACTTCAGCAATGTCGTGCATGTTGTCACTCATGCTTGTTCTGCTCCTTGGTTTTTGGCATCCCACATATGCACATGCAAGGTCCACCGCAAGTGATTTAGTATCCATGAGAGAAATACACTTATATAGGATGATTGGTTAAAGGGTGTCGATTTAAAGCACACCAACGATTCACAATACTTACCAGACCAAAAAGATATGCACTAAACACTCCTTCTTCTACACAAAGGAGGCAAACTGTTCCACAGTTGAAATCCTATTATAAGCAAGAATGGAAAGAATTTTGGAAACACAAATATTTTGATCAACAGTCATGAATTACATCCAGCCTGGGTTGGCCTTGTTCATGTAAAAATCAAGCAAACAAACAAACAAAACCCCCCAAAATCCAAAAACAAGCTGTTAATGACATCACTAAGCACACAGAAACAAAAGGTAATAAAAAGTAACAAGTGTTACGTTAGATTCCATAACCACAAGTCACTTCAAGTTCACTCAACTTGTGTATGTTGATAAAGATGGGATAAAATCTTTTAATATCAAGCATCAAAGTCAGCTAAGTCCCAATGACTATATGTAGCACTGTCTTTTCAGGAAGCCAGCAGTGCTCACACACTTTATACCTTGAAAGAAAGCATTAGGATTCCTGGGAGAGGGCTTCCTAATTAGAAGTATAGCTAACAACACACAATACAGCTGCTTTGGAGACAGTCTTCTTTTGTTTTGGCAGAAGCTGTCCTATCCCCTGAACCTCCCACCCTTACATTAAACTAATATATACAGGAATGGTCTGGAATTGGAAACTGTTATGCTTGAAGAAACTGTTTGCAGTATGTGAGCTTTTTGCACTACAATCAAATAATAGAAGTATCCTTATAATTTAATTCAAAAAGAAAGGTTATTGCCAGCCTTCAGCATGAATATTGTCACATTACTCTCGTTGAGACCACCAATGAGACAGAGATATACCATCTGGGGGAAGAAAAATCAGCGTGGTTCCAATTCTATACTACCCAGTGCATCAAGATAAAAGAGTAACTCTGGCAATTATTTCCTACCTTAGAGGGGCTGGTGATATATCTGCATATGCTGTAAAATTCATGAAGAAAGCCAGTGGTCCAAACAGCCTTTAATTCGATGATTATGTGATTTCTGTGCTCTTTGCCCTAGATGGCAAATCTTCTTTTATTAAATCGTCAGATTTCTGATGCACCTGAGTATGCAGTCAGTGTTTGTGAGCACCATGTGCTGCTCTCTGACCCCTTCTGGACAGGTTGAAAGGTCACATACTCTAGGTCCTATTCAGCTCGTGTTCATCGCTTCAGCAGACCTCTTATGTTAGCTGCCACAGCCCAAAGCTTAGCATGACATACAGCCACAAAATCCCCTCTCCCAATCTTTCCTCGCTGCTCAACACCTTCCAGTTCAAAATTAGATCCATGCTTCTAAACACACCTGCCTCTACTGACATCCTGCGTGGAATAAAATGAGCATATTTATCTTATGAGCTGAGTTTATCTCGAGCATGTGCTATATTCAATTTCGATGTGTCTCTGTTTTCTCTTTCTTTTTTTTTCCACAGTGACAAATGAGATGGAAAGTTCGCACATCAAAAACAGACTTGCAGAAAGCTCCCGCGCAGCTGTCCTCCACCGTGGTGTCAGAACTGAACAGAACAGCGAGAAGAGACGCTATATCAAAAAGTGGGAGGTTTAGGCTGTCACAGAATGGTGACATTTTGTGTAGAACGTCATTATGATAATGAACAGTCATTCTCTATCATCAGCACCTCTCGGGCAACCTTCCCTTTAATGTACTTCTCTAAAGGTAACGCTCTCTGACAGTCTTATTTATTGCATTGCACAGCAGGGCTATTTCTGGAAGTCACTTTTTAAAAAAAATCATCTTCAGAGAATATCTGTGCAAATCTATATCAAAGCAACTTCCCACAATGTATTATTGGGTGTTATGGGAAATAAACTTTGTGTTGAAAGCAATAACATCCACCGACGTCCCCTGGTTAGGCCTGTTTGCTGGTTTTGAATATGCATGATTGCATGCTTTCTGACTGAAAGATGACGAATCCTGAAAAATTAAAAGCACAAAAAAAGATGCAGTTGTGCATGACATCTTTAAATGAGCTGAACAGCCTGCTTAAATCTAGCATGAAATAAAGTATTCATTCCATGATTGCATATCTCCTCATACGTAGAGCGACTGGGCCACCACTGCACCTTAACAACCTTGTAATGATCCAAAACCACTGCAATCTTATGGCACTGATGCATGACAATATTATCATTTTTATTTCAAAAAAAAAAAAAAAAGCCTGTTGAGCCACCATGCGCCCATCTTAGGTTGGAACAAATGACAGCTACTGTCATCTCTGGAGATATAAGAATTCATAGAATTCACACTAAGAGATTTTTAACAAAAGCTGCTACGCTGTAGGCGCCGCTGCCAAAATTACAAATTCTTTCAGGGGAAATGATTTAATGACTTTCATTTACAGTGGCTTTAAAACTTCGGTGTACGTGCAAATCTAGCCTCTACAGAGACCAGCGCGGTAAAAGCTTTCCTCTGTTACTGCGCTTTAGCGAACTGATCCCAGAACACATTTGCACCTGCCAACACGCACGCCGACATGCAGACAAGCACTGCATGCAGACTGTGCATATACAAACCTGTCATTCACCTGCTCACCCCCGTGCTCCAGTTTGCCATAGTTGCCATAGCAACGCATTTGAAAAACACCGCACAGATTATTATTTGCTTCTTCCCTTGATCATGTCACTGACGATGTAATGGCCAACACAAATTTCTGTATCTTAGCAACACTTTACGCATACTTGATTTTTTTTCATTGACTGTAGGAGAGTGTCTGTTATTTCCTTGCACTTTTCTTTCCTATAGCAAAAAAGATCCAGCAGCCCCTCCAACCCCCAACCCCCAGACCCAGCCCCCATACGTCTTCAGAATGTACATTCAAAACAAAAAAAGAAGGAAAGGAAAAAAAGCACTACTGAGCACAACTCTGAATAACCAGGTTTTGATTTCTTCAAGTTAGGAGCATCGGTGTTGTTTAAGTGCAGCTGGAGCTGAAAAATGGGAGTTCTGAGAGATGGTGTCAGGGGCTGCACCTGCACGCCGAGCCTGAATAATGCACTCCGACCACAAGGACACCTGCTCTAGCCTCTCCATCTGTGGTGCAGCAGGCACACAAACAGACACTTGTGGCCATGCACAAAAGCCTCACCTTCAAAAGAAGTACACACCATCGCAAGAAAGAGCTTGCGGGGTACTCGCGATGATTACACAAAACACGTGGGCTCGTCTTCAAATAAGTCACAATAACGCACCGTCACAATCTGACTGAACTGATGGGACACGAACAATATTTTTTCATGTCTTTCCTGAATACTCTGAGGAATTGCTCACATTGGAGAAGATAAGATTGGAAGTATGGATTGTGGAGGTGTTGCTTCCTATAAATAAAAAGCAAATATAGCTCTTATTTTGAAGAAATAAAGTTAGTTGCCTTGACCACAGCTTTCACAGAGCCTTAGAGGAAGAATTACAGATTTCTTGGAAATGGCTACAAAATCATCTAAATCTTAAAAAAAAAGAATAAATTTGAGTGAAATGCATCTGAAATATATAAAGGTGAGGGTTTATTTAGTCAAATAATTAATCATTAAGGAAAATAGCACTCACTGACGCATCACCCTCCCTACCCCGGATCCAATGCCACCTCCTCTCTTATGTGGACATCGGGTCAGCTGGAGGCGCAGTCGAAGATTGCAGCGGTCCCAGATCAGATGTACACACTGGAACATTTTCCCATGTTGCTTGTCTGTGTTTATTGTGCTATGGTGTGTTGATATCTGTGCATTCCTGTATTATCCTTTTGTGTTACACATTTCGATGTTTTTTTTCCCTCGCTACCTAGCCTGACCTGTCTCCCCAGTGTGATGTTTGTGTATTGTATGTACAGTCTGCAAGGTCTGTCATCTCGGTTGTGGGCAAAAGACCTGCAACTGACAAATAATGGCTATCTCATCTCAAAATATGCTTAGTGTACATTTATTGTATATTAATTTAGTATTCAATAATGGAATTTGTGTGTTATTTGCTTAGTCAAATTGTGTGTCTCTATAATTGTGACTCGACTCGTGACCAGTATTTTTGAGTAATCAACTCAAAAATGAATTCCAAAAGGTTACAAAGATTTATTTACTGTATAGATTTTTTAAAAATACATAAAGATATTCCAAAGTCAGTGCACCATCAACATTCCTATTTGGAGCTGGGAGACGAAACTGTAAATCATCTGTCAGAGCTCCACTCTGTCTTGTTTCGAGGCTTTTCCCCGGCTCAGTTTCTATGGATGCCATAAAAATCATTATTCAGTATTCATATAGAACCCAGCCGACTCTAAAACTGGCGGCCAGTCTCTTGGTACAGAGAGCGAGTAGAACTGATTTGATCAGAATACTGATGGCATGATATTTGTCAGGTGTCCACATTGTTGTTTTTGTATTACATGCTGCCACTGTACTGGTTTTGGATAAAATTGGCACAAAAAACAGGATTATTTTACCCATTTTATGATTAAAAGCAAAACATCCCATTTGAGCTCCAGAAAAATGTAAAAAAAAAAAAAAAGAAAGAAAGAAAGAAAATGAAAAAAACCTAAGAAAAAAAAAACATCATCCCCAAAGTGATCACAGCTTCAATTATTGATAGGTTTCTGTTGAGCAGCCATCAGATGGTTGTCAGGCTTAAAGTAAAGGCTGGGAGAGTAGAGGCTGAGAGAATATCTTTCATACTTTCTGTGCGACAGTTTGAAAGCAATTACGTGAGAGGGAGCCTCGGTGAGAGACTGACTGAAGGGGAAAGTGTAAAAACTGCTTTTTATTATATGTTTCTTGGAAGGATCCTTGATTTCTCAAGGTTCAAAACAGAAGCAGATAGTACGGGAAGGTGAGGCGGAGAATGAGAAGAAGATGGGCAGTCAAAATGAAAACACAGCGTGTGTGCATTTTTGCATATTTCTTCACTTTGGGGGGTTATGATGTCCTGCGCTGGAGCAGAGCAGAACCAAACTCATCAATACTGGATGAGTTATATCTCTGTACAGTGCAGGAGCCGTCAATCTGAGCTAGTACACACTTCTACTGCCAGCAGACAAGGGACTCGCCTTACTGTATCACCTGAGTTTCGCTGTTCTGCCATTAAGTCAATATCCCTCAGTCAAACTGAACGTGGCTTGGCATCTGTTACAGCAGGAAGACACAAGTCATGCCTTATTGAATTATAGATTGGAGGATGCTTAGCTTCTGTGGAGTTTTTCGCAACAACCCTTAACATTTCTGTTTTTTTGCATGGTCTGTTTGTGATATGATGAAGTAAACAAGTTTTGTCTGTGCACGATTAAGATGATGTGTGCATGCATCTCCACAACACGTGGATGCTGTCATAACGTGGATCACTGAAATTCATTGCTAAATTTAAAGACCATGATACTGCAGGTTATAAGCTTTGATGGCCCTCAGCAAGCGACCAACAACATATTTTTATTGACAAGGTTATTCTTTCCATCTCACTTCAGAGACCGTTCAGTGGTTATTTGGTTAGTTACACCCTTGTTAGTTTGTTATCGTATTGTTAGTTTATCTTCATGAGATTATAAAATAGTCAAAGCTTCACACATCAAGCAAATTAGTATGCTTTTATTTTTTAATTAATAGTTTGATATAAATTTTTCCTTTCATAACTTGCATAAATGGAACCTCATGATTTGGTGATAAAAGTCTTTGGAATGAACATTTCTAGTACCTTAGCAAGTACAGCACTTTAGACTACAAGCTACATTTAAATGGCAATATAGTGCTTTATTCAATAACATAAGCACTTTATCTGTAACACACCCAGTGGTGAGTTAGAATCAGAACTTCACATTCATGTCTTGGACTGGGGGGAAGCTTGAGGATATGGAGATAAACCTTGCAGACATCCATCCATCCATCTTCATCCGCTTTATCCGAGGCCGGGTCGCGGGGGCAGCAGCCTAAGCAAAGAGGCCCAGACCTCTCTCTCCCCAGCCACCTCCTCCAGGTTATCCGGGGGAATACCAAGGCGTTCCCAGGCCAGCCGAGAGATATAATCTCTCCAGCGTGTCCTGGGTCTGCCCCGGGGCCTCCTCCCGGTGGGACATGCCTGGAACACCTCACCCAGGAGGCGCTCAGAGGGCATCCTTGTCAGATGCCCGAACCACCTCAGCTGGCTCCTTTCGATGTGGAGCAGCAGCTGCTCTACTCTGAGCCCCTCCCGGATGGCCGAACTTCTCACGCTATCTCTAAGAGAGAGGCCAGCCACCCTTCGGAGGAAGCTCATTTCTGCCGCTTGTATCCGCGATTTTGTTCTTTCGGTCACTACCCACAGCTCGTGGCCATAGGTGAGGGTAGGGACGTAGATCGACCGGTGAATTGAGAGCTTCGCTTTTACACTCAGCTCCCTCTTCACCACGACGGACCGGTGCAGCGTCTGCATTACTGCAGCTGCAGCCCCAATCCGTCTGTCGATCTCCAGCTCCCTTCTCCCGTCACTCGCGAACAAGACCCCAAGATACTTGAACTCCTTGGGGCAGGAACTCATCCCCGACCCGGAGTGGGCACTCCACCCTTTTCCGGCTGAGAACCATGGCCTCAGATTTGGAGGTGCTGATCCTCATTCCCGCTTCTTCACACTCGGCTGCGAACCGTTCCAGTGCGAGCTGGAGGCCCTCACCCGATGAAGCCAACAGAACCACATCATCCGCAAAAGGCAGAGATGAGGTTCTGAGGCCACCAAAGCGAAAGCCCTCTGCTACTTGGCTGCGCCTAGAAATCCTGTCCATAAAAATTATGAACAGAACCAGAGACAAAGGGCTGCCCTGGCGGAGCCCATCACCCACCGGGAACGAGTCCGACTTATTGCCGGCAATGTGAACCAAGCTCTTACAACGGTTGCATAGGGATCGAATGGCCCGTAGCAATGGGCCAGACACCCCATACTCCCGCAACACCTCCCACAGGACACCCCGAGGGACACGGTCGAATGCCTTCTCCAAGTCCACAAAACACATGTAGACTGGTTGGGCAAACTCCCATGCACCCTCAAGTATCCTCGAGAGGATAAAGAGCTGGTCCAGTGTTCCGCGACCAGGACGAAAACCGCATTGTTCCTCCTGTATCCGAGGTTCGACTAGCAGACGAACTCTCCTTTCCAGCACCCTGGCATAGACTTTCCCAGGGAGGCTGAGGAGTGTGATCCCCCGGTAGTTGGAACACACCCTCCGGTCCCACTTCTTAAAGTTGGGGACCACCACCCCGGTCTGCCAGTCCACAGGTACTGCCCCTGATCTCCACGCAACATTGCAGAGGCGTGTCAACCAGGACAGCCCTACAACGTCCAGAGCCTTCAGGAACTCAGGGCGGACCTCATCAACACCAGGGCTCTGCCACCAAGGAGTTGTTTAACTGCCTCAGTGACCTCGCCCCCGGAAATTGGCGGGTCATTCCCCTCATCCCCAGACTCTGCTTCCTCTTCGGGAGACGTGTCAGTGGGATTAAGGAGGTCCTCGAAGTATTCCTTCCACCGCCTGCCAATTTTCTCAGTCGACATCAGCAGCGCTCCACCAGCACTATACACAGTGCAGATAGAGCACCGCTTTCCCCTCCTGAGACGCCTGACGGTTTGCCAGAATCTCTTCGAGGCAGTCCGAAAATCTTTTTCCATTACCTCTCCGAACTCCTCCCACACCCGAGTTTTTGAAGCAAAAAAAAAAAAAAAAACCTTGCAGACACATAGAGAAAAAAAACTCCACACCAAAAGGTCCCACCCACCTTCCTGCTGTAAGACAAAATCAGTAGTGTCCAATCTCTAGTGTTTAGGTTCTGGCCGGAGTTTGCAAGTAAGCTGGTTTTGGTTCATATAGTTAACTGAACCCTTGTTTGACTGTTCAAAGCTTCAGACTTTGCTACTTTCATGTGTTTGATAAGCCTATCCAGGTGGTTGTAGCTAAAGTAGTAATACAGTTCCCATTCACTGGTAACAAAAGTTACTGTAGCAATGGAGACATATATTTTCACATTGTATAGACAGTGGAGGGATTTTAAAGTTTATAAGAAGTGAGCATAGAGTTAATGATAATGAACAAGAAAAGAAAAATATGCGCGAAAATGTCACAATAAAGTAGAGATATCATTCAAATTGTGCAACAACAATGCTTATGCTAGTCAGTGATAAAAATGTGCTGCCTCAATCACCTAAATGTTAGCAAAGGAAAAAGATTTGGGTCCGGATAAACGAAACCGGATGCCACGCCAACTTGGAAAATGAAGCAATTTATCATGTGCTGGGAAAGTTTACATAAGGCAGAAATTACCCCAATCAACTGTAAATATGCTGCTTCCTCTGCTTGATACCAACTTCATCTTAATCTAACAAACTGCTCACAGTAAATGAATTCAAGGTAATTTTCAATTATTTGACTGCACCTACGTCTGGTTTCAAATATTTTACTTGACTACAACTGCACCTATTTTACCTTAAACAAATACAGTGTTTTACATTTTCAAGGTTTTAAAGTTTTTCTTAATTAAAATGTTTCTACATCTCATTTCTCTATGTGATATGCACAAATACAGGGTATACGAACTGTTCTCTAATCACTGCTCTTTCAGCTGCTGCCTATCTTGGCCAGGCACACTCACATATCTCAAGAGTCGAGAGGTATTTGCCTGTACATCCTTGTGGAGGCAAATTTGACCAAATTAACAACTAAAACTAGACGTTTTCTCTCAAATTATTTATTTTTTTCTTGCAAATCTTGACTACATTTGAAACAAAAACAGAGAAAAAGAGAAAGCTGACTTTATACTTACAATTTGTTTTGCTTCTTTTCTTTTAGTTAATGATAATAAAGTGCATTTACATATGTGTTGGGCATATGCGTGTGTATGTGGCATCAGCCTCAGGAGCAAATTTGGAACAAATCTGGGCTCTTGTGTGACACCTGGGACCAGCTTTACTTGACCTGGTTTGCTGTGCAGCCTGTCCGACTGGCCTGCCTTCTCGGCATTGTCCTTGTGCATACTGCAAAGAAAGATATAGCGAGGCCTTTAACATCCAAATTGTAAATATTAATTTCCTTTACATGAATTGTATTGGAATGTTTTTGATTTGTGTGTGTGTGTGTGTGTGTGTGTGTGTGTGTGTGTGTG